>NW_027464607.1:5000-345357 GCF_043290135.1 Rhipicephalus microplus
CCTAGCCTAACCTAACCTAGCCTAACCTAGCCTAGCCTAACCTAACCCAACTTAACCCAACCTAACCCAACCTAACCCAACCTAACCCAACCTAACCCAACCTCACCTAACCTAACCTAACCTAACCTAACCAAACCTAACCTAACCTTCCTTACCTAACCTTACCCAACCTAACCTAACCTAACCCAACCTAACCTAACCCTACCTAACCTAACCCAACCTAACCTAACCCAACCTAACCTAACCCAACCTAACCTAACCCAACCTAACCTAACCCAACCTAACCTAACCCAACCTAACCTAACCCAACCTAACCTAACCCAACCTAACCTAACCCAACCTAACCTAACCCAACCTAACCCAACCTAACCTAACGTAACCTAACCTAACCTAACCCAACCTTACCTAACCTAACCCAACCCAACCTAACCTAACCTAACCTAACCCAACCTAACCTAACCTAACCTAACCCAATTTATTTATTTATTTATTTATTTATTTATTGTACCCTCAGGGCCAGAGGCATTGAAGAGGGGAGTGGGTTTACAAAAAATGGATTCAGAAGGTGAGTAAAGGGGAGTACAGGATTCAACGTTTACTGAACAATCAATTTTAGCTGATAACAAAGTTAAAACACAAAAGTAGAACAAAAGAGATCTGGTGTACATATCTTAAATAATCCTAGTATACAATTCTAGCTACAAAACACATCAGAACACGCAAGAACATAAAAAAACGAAAAAGGCACACGTAATAAGTAACCTCAGTTTACAATGTTTGTTAGTGCAGCGCGAAACAGCTTATAATCAGTAATCGCAGCAGTCGCTCCAGGAAGCTGGTTCCAGTCTTTGCTGGTGCGTGGGACAAAAGATTCTGAACACGTTATTGTTTGGCATATAGGTATACCAACTTTGTGCGCATGATCGATGCGAGAGGACACATAGGACGGTGAAAGAAAAAGATTAGCACGAAGGTGGGGGCTATTATGGAAGATTTTATGAAAAGGCACAGGCGAAAAAACTTACGACGAGAAGAAAGGGAAGTCAGCTGCAACGAGTTTTTCATAGCTGTAACGCTTGCTGTTCGATCGTAATCGTGTAGGATAAACCGGGCAGAGTTATTTTGGACCAGTTCGAGGGCTTTGATCAGATAAACCATGCTGGGATCCCAAACTGAAGCAGCATATTCTAATTTACTTCTAACCAAGTTCTTATACATCAGTAGTTTTAGAGAGGCAGGTGAAGAAGAAAAATTGCGACGAAGATAGCCTAACATACGATTTGCATTGTTAATATTGTTGTTTATGTGAACGGACCATGTCAGGCAAGAAGTAATGTGCACACCTAAATACCGGTAGGATGAAACACCATCGAGTAGAACATTATTAAGATGGTACGAGGCGGGAGTGGTTGAAGTTCGACATACGCGTAAAACTTTACACTTTTTAATATTGAGGTTCATTAGCCAAAGATTGCACCAGTTTGAAATAGCGTTAAGGTCGTTTTGTATAATACTAACATCGCTTGTGTCGTTAATTTCACGAAATATCACACAATCGTCCGCGAACAGGTGTATGTTTGATGAAACGCAATCAGTGAGGTCATTGATGTAAATTAAAAATAAGAGGGGGCCCAGGACTGAGCCTTGGGGTACGCCCGAATTAACAGAACATTCTGGGGAATTATATGAGTTGGCTGCAACAAACTGTGTACGGCCACACAAAAAGTGTTCAAGCCATTTGAACACATCACGATCAAGGTTAAGTTTGCTAAGCTTCAGGAGCAGGAGATTATGGGACACTTTCTCAAAGGCTTTTGCAAAATCTAAAAAAATATAGTCCGCTTTGGAACGACGGTCAAGAATGCGGTGAAGCTGGTGTGTAAAAGACAGTAATTGGGTTTCACATGAAAATCCCTTTCGAAAACCATGTTGTGCATCCGTGAAAAATGAATTGGATTCGAGAAACGTTACGATGCTTGTGTACAAGACATGCTCCAAGACTTTACAAGGAATGCTCGTAAGGGATATAGGGCGGTAATTTAAAGGAGATTCTTTGCTACCTGATTTGTGAACGGCGACCACCTTACCGATTTTCCACTGAATGGGTAGGGACCCGCTGTCAATGGATTGTTGAAAAAGTTTGGTAAGAAGAATTGAAGAATACGAGGCCGTACCTTGAAGAAATTTAGAAGTTATAAGATCGACACCTGGGCTTGAGGAGGGCTTAAGTGACTGTATTATTTTAGAAATTCCCCGAGTGTCAATAATAATTGAATTCATGAGTGGATAATCGTGCAGCTTTGGGGAAGGAATAGATGTACTGGAAGAAACCACAAAATTACTACAAAAAAACCTGTTCAGGACAACCGGACACTCATTGTCGGGAATGGATTCGCCATTATGGTCCAGCAGTTTAATTGACTCAGTCGTGCTTGGATTAATTACACGCCAAAAGCTTTGAGGATTGTTTAGAAGCAGGCTAGGTAAGGTACTCTGGAAAAAGTTGGATTTTGCATTTTTGACAGCGGATACATAGGAATTGTTGGCTACTTTGTATGCAACCCACCGAGCGTTCGTGGGCAGCAGTTTCGCTTTACGGTAAAGGCGCTTCTTGCGGTTTGATAGACGTTTTAAGTAGGCATTGTACCATGGAGCTCTGGCATGCGAAGAGATTTTGCGAAGCGGGATGTATTTGTTGGTTAGCTCGTCGACTTTTCGCAGGAATAAGTTCCAGTTAGCTTCAACTGTACGATTGTCGAAATTGTCTAGAAAAATGTCAAGAAAAGTGGACAGTTCAGTGTTAATGGCATCGAAATTTGCTTTCCTATAATCACGTATTTGCTTAGTTGTCTTACGTGTTTCTAGAGCTGGTACTGAGATGTCGAAAGAAAGGATTAAATGATCAGATAAACCGGGTAAATATGTCATGCACGAGACAGAGTCGGGGCGTGAGGTAAGTACGAGGTCTAGTACCGTTGCTGTGCTGTCTGTTATTCTCGTCGGCTGGGTAACTAGTTGGGTAAGGGTGAAGGTTGAGCAAAGGTTCAGAAAGTCGCTAACTTGTGAGGAACTTGAATTAAACATCGGCGATTCGGAGGACCACATAATTTGAGGAAAATTAGAGTCACCTAATAAAAAAATCGGGGCGCTTGGCAGGCGAGTTACTACGGTATTAAGAACATTGTGTAAGGAGGCAGTAAAAGTTGGCGAGGCGTTAGGGGGGCGATAACATGCCGCAAAAATGAATTTCTGGTGCGCCACCTCAACACACGATAAGATAATTTCAATATCGGTTTCAACAGCAACCTGGTAAGACTCGTGTGCATTCAAAACAGCAAGCATAACGCCACCACCTTGGCGAAGGGTACGGTCACAACGGTAAATTGTGTAGCGGGACGCATCGTAAAAAATTTCCGTGTTCCGAATGTTATTATTCAGCCAAGTTTCGGTTAACGCGATAACATTAGGTCTGCACGTGTCTACAATAGAGTTAAAAGAGTCAAGTTTATTAGGCACACTCCTGACGTTCGCAATAAGTACAGATAAGCGTGACGGGGGCAGCAATCGCCCACATCCCCTCGCGTTTTCCTATCGTGTCTCTAGGTTTGCTGTTTGCGTAGCGTCTAGGCCGTTGTTTTGCGATGCTTTGCGTTGATGCGTTTCGGGGTGGGGAAAGTTACTCGTTTCTGTTACAGTATCGGTTCAAGAGTCATATACGTAGCATTGTTTGTTGACATACAGTTTCGTGTAGCGCAATTTGAATTTCGGGGATCCAGGTAGACCCTTAGCGAATGCAGACAGTTTCTTTCGTGCCTCACGAGTCGCAGGCGAAAAGTCTTCGGATACCGAAATACCGGATTCTTTAAGTTTAGCGCGCGCTGATAATACCTTATCTCGGGTTTTAAAGGAACAAAATTTCATTATAATGGGGCGGGGTTTGGATGCAGATAGCGTCCCTATACGGTGAGCTCTTTCGACGTCTGAGGGGGGTATTTCGACGCCAAGTGCGGAGTGTAACGCGGCAAGTGCTTTCTCCTCCGTATCGTTCCACGTTTCTTTCGAATCTGATATACCATCTAACCTAACCCAACCTAACCCAATCTAACCTAACGCAACCTAACCCAACCTAACCCAACCCAACCCGACCTAACCCAACCGTACGCAACCTAACCCAACCTAACCTAACCTAACCCAACCCAACCCAACCTAACCCAACCGTACGCAACCTAACCCAACCTAACCTAACCTAACCCAACCCAACCAACCCAACCCAACCCAACCTAACCTAACCCAACCCAACCCAACCTAACCTAACCTAACCTAACCCAACCCAACCCAATCCAACCCAACCTAACCTAACCCAACCTAACCTAACCCAATCTAACCTAACGCAACCTAACCCAACCTAACCCAACCGTACGCAACCTAACCCAACCTAACCTAACCTAACCCAACCCAACCCAACCAACCTAACCTAACCTAACCCAACCCAACCCAACTCAACCTAACCTAACCTAACCTAACCCAACCCAACCTAACCTAACCTAACCCAACCCAACCCAACCTAACCTAACCTAACCCAACCCAACCCAACCTAACCCAACCTAACCCAACCTAACCTAACCTAACCTAACCCAACCTAACTCAACCTAACCCAACCCAACACAACACAACCCAACCCAACCAAACCTAACCCAACCCAACCCAACCCAACCTAACCTAACCTAACCTAGCCTAGCCTAGCCTTGCCTAGCCTAGCCTAACCTAGCCTAACCTAACCTAACCTAACCATCCTAACATAGCCTAACCTAACCTAACCTAACGCAACCCAACCTACCCTAACCTAACCAAACCCAACCCAACCCAACCCAACCCAACCTAACCTAACCTAACCTAACCCAACCTAACCCAACCTAACCTAACCTAACCTAACCTAACCCAACCCAACCTAACCCAACCCAACCTAACCCAACCCAACCCAACCTAACCCAACCCAACCTAACCCAACCCAACCTAACCCAACCCAACCTAACCTAACCCAACCCAACCTAACCCAACCCAACCTAACCCAACCTAACCCAACCTAACCCAACCCAACCCAACCTAACCTAAACTCTATCGTTTCACTTGTATTCGTGTTGACAGTGTTGTGGTACTGTCAAGCTCGAGCATCACACAAAGAGGAGTAACTGCGTCGATGGTAAACGTGCATGCCAGTTGAAACGCGTACCACGTTTAGTGCCGTGTAAACGTTGCGTCTCTGGCTTGATCCATGCCGACCGCGACGGCTGCATTTTCGATTGAGGCGGAAATGTTGGGGCCTGTGTACTCAGCATTATATGCACGTTATTGAATACCAGATGGTCGAAATTTCCGTAGCCCTCCAAAAGGGCGTCCCTCATAATCAAATTGTGGTTTTGGAACGTTAAATGCCAGTTATTATTATTATTATTATTATTATTATTATTATTATTATTATTCGTTTGATCCAGAAATAATTGTCGACTATGTTACAAAGTAAATGTAATGGATACATTCAAGTGCTAAACTAAACTTTGTTTATTGGCCGACGTATAGTTAAATGACTCCCGCGTGTATATGTGTATGGGTGTAAGGACTTTATGTATAAAGGCGTGGGCAGCGACCTGAATGTCGCATCATTTCGTTTAAGCATGTGCTCCAGCGCGCTCAGTATTCAGAAGCTCTGTGGTTGAAATAAGGACACGCAAGGCTAAATGGTGCGTATTTCTACATACTGTACGCACCGTGTGCTAGTCTGGTGGGAAGAGAATGTGGCAAACAGTGCGTAGTCGTGTACGTGTTGACACTAAAGGTTATTTTAGTTTCTTTTAGAGCGTGCTGTTTCATTGTGTAACAGTAGCCGCGAATATTTCCTTACCTAGGACCACTTCACTGCGGACCAGTTCGAGCCGATACTGCTGCGCAAGTTTGGTACTAAAAAGTTGAAGAGAGACGCGGCGCCTACGATCTTCAGTCAAGAGCATTTGCAAACGTCAGGTAAGCCAATCGCGTTAAAAAACTAGAGAATGTTTAGTCCGTCTCCATTGTTTTCTTCATCACCCATAATTACTTCTCAGCCTTTCACTAACCTGAAACATGTCGTCTTGCCATGTTAAGTGTTGTGCACTGTTTTTGTGTAGCTAATGGCTTCTCTTTGGTATAATTAATGGATTTTTTTTATTCTCCAGAATGCAATGATTCAGCCCGCTCATCTTGTGGCCTTAATCTACTACTAACAGCAGCTGCTCTTGTTGATGGTGAGTTGACGGTTAAGCACATCTCACGCCTTTTCCCTCTTCGTTATCATTAATACATGTTTGGATTATGCCAAAGAGACACACTGCCCATCAGCTATAAATGTGCTTCTGACACCAGCTGCTGTTGATGGTGAGTTTTTACTGCATTTATTACAAACGTAATAAATGCAGTAAAAACGTGCTTCATGCCTTCATTGATGTTTTATAATTTGCAGACTATGGAACCAACAGTGATGCCACTCAAGCAGGGTTAGGTTCTTCACAAAGTAACGTAGCTAACACACATGCTGCATGTAGTCGAAGCATTGACTACGCTTGTAACGGCTTACAACGGCTTGTAACTTGTATCCATTGGTTTATATATTTTACAATCATGTCTGTAGGGGTGTGCTGCAGATCCACAACATTTTGCTCCGCAGTATGGTGTTCAGCACATTGCAAGCATTGAAAGCATTGTCGCTTGGGTTTTGGCATGCATTCTTAGTACTGAAAAAATGTAATGCACCTGTGCGTATTGGAAATGGTTCAACTAGTGTTGATGCTTGTTTGCCAAAATGCGATGTAACAGAGATGATGGTCTTCTTCAATTTGTCTTTATCTTTTTAGGTCACACTGCCACTGATTCAGCACCATCGGATTTTCCAGAAGGTAATGGCAGTGACATGTTGCTTTGAAATTTCACATAATTTATTGTTGATCTCATGATGCAGATGCACCTTCAAGTTCCGAATGTGACGCACTGCCAGCTTGTTCAACAGCTTGTTCGGCAGGTGAGTGCTACTTTTCATGATTTGTATAGGCATGTGTCTGCCAGATGGTTTTGTTGGTTCCAACTATCATATGTGCACAGGTATGGAAACCACCATGAATAGAGCTGCCAGCCATTTCAAGCTTTGACTGTGCCCATTGAGTGTGAGTGAAATTTCTGTTCAGTATCATATACATTTCTTAATTTTAGTCACTGGCCATCCCTCATTGCCTGTGTTGCAACTGTGCTAATTTAAAGCTTTGGTGACTGTACCGGTCTTCAGTACTACTAATAAGATTATCCATAATTTACAGCTCAGCAGAACTTTGTGCTGCCTGTGGAGGATTTCTGTCTGCTGAAGGCACAGCTGATGTCACCGGTAAGTGTTCAGTGCTACTGTTTTCACACACTATGCAATATACACTTGAGTGTGACACAACGCCGCCTACAGGAAATTACGTGCACGCTCATAACAGATTGATATATTGGTGCATTTAATAGTGCGGATGTGCTCCAAGTACTGGTGCCCTGTTTTGTTTCTTTTGCTGGTATGCTCAATCTTGTAAAGCGAGAGTAGTCGCACATAACGTAAGTTTATTGGGGGAACATGTAAGCTGTGTTTTGTGTACAGTAATGCATAGCACACTGCTACACACTGCGCAACATCATCACACTATCACTTGTGACACGCAATCAGCTGCCGTCTTGTAGCAACTCTGTCAAAAAAAGCTACAACAGTGGAACCATGGCACTCTCCCCACTTTGTTTGAAATAGCCACCGCCATTGATAACCCTGCGTCATAACCGAGAGTACGTGCCATATATTTATGTCTTTACTCATTACTAACTATTGGCATAGCTAGGAGGTGGTACACCGGACACTTGCTGCTCCCAAAATGTCTTTCTGCCTTCACACACAGAGTACAAAGTGAGACGTGACCACACTTGACTGTCCTGCCCCTATTTCGGATCAAGGACACGCCCCCACCAAAAAAAATAGTTCAGCTGCATGCATTGCGGGTTCTGTGCAGCTCCATTTGTCCCTCTTCATTGAGCAACAGTGTCAGCTTATACTGTTTGTTAAAACCACTGTTGTGTTCTCAAAAAGTTACGTTTACACTTTTCTGCTGAATAATATGGAATGGCACCGATTTTTTTGTTTCTTTAAATCCTTATGGTTCTCCCTCACATGCTAGTCTGGGTTAAATAGTGAAATTTTCAAACTCTTGTCACTTCCTGTTCAATCTGTGCTTTGCAGGCTCAAGTTCAAGTAGTTGGGATGCTGATCAAGCAGTAGTAGCTGCCCTTCACAAAAGAATAGCTACATTGGAAGAGTGCTTGAACAACATGAAGCGGAAAGTTGCTACACAGCAACAACAGAAAAGCAGAGCAAACCGTAGAAACCATGAACTCACGCGAAACATCAAGAAGTACCTGTCACCAGATCAACTGCAAGGCACGTGGACTTCCAGTATGCGAGGGAAGCAATGGTCTACAGAGACTATACAGAAAGGCCTCAAGCTCCGTTTGGCATGTGGATCTAGAGGCTACAATGCGGTCAGGGAGCTTGCTGTACCCCTTCCGAGTGAAAGAACTTTACAACGTCGTGTTGAAAACTACATGTTCTCACCAGGAATTCTACATGAGGTTCTGAAGTCCCTTGCTTTAAAGGTAAAAGGATGGTGTAGCTGAATATATTTGTTACATTTATTTTCGTGAGCATCTCTTTCAGCAGTACACCTTGAGCAAAAGGTGAAACCTTTTCCAGAGCCTTCCACTATGGCATGTCTCATGATCGTATCATGGTTTTTGCATGTAAACCCTAATATTTATTAAGTTTTCATGTGTTGCTAGTGCCAGTATTGGTGCCTGTGACTGCGCTCTTTGTCGTACATGTTTTAGCGGCCATTCATAAAGTTTCCACAACATATTCTCACCTTTTCTTCACTTATGACTTCAGGTCTTTTAACTAGGCACAATTCCACATAAATTTCAATAGGTGATAATCTTCTTGCATGCAAACATCGAAATACAGCTTGCACTGTGCACTGCCTATTTATTCTTGAAAAGCATTGTATTTTAAATGTCTTTATTAATGCCTTTGTTGCCTAATGCATGTTGCATATTTCAGATAACCACCATGAAGGAGCATGAGAGGCATGCAGTTATGATGCTCGATGAAATTCAGTTGAGCTCAGGGCTTGCGTTTGACCAAACGACTGGCGCTGTTATTGGAAGGCCAACTTTACCTTTGGCCGGACGGTTCTCTGCCACATGCTGCAGTGGCAACGCATGGACTTGTTTTCATGCTGGGTGGGGTTACACAAAGATGGAAGCAGACAGTTGCTTATCATCTTACTGGAAACTCATTCAGCAGTGCTGCAGTTCAAGAACAGTTGATTGAAATTATTCAGGAATGTGAAACAATCGGGGTTCGTATAGATGCAGTCGTTGGCGACATGGGTGGTGGAAATGTGGCGCTCTGGAGAGAATTTGGCATAGTTGTGGGAAAGCATTCTGTGTCAAGAGTTTCTTGTTGTCATCCTGTTGACCAAAATCGCAAGCTTTATTTTATGGCAGACACCGCACATTTGCTAAAGAACTTGAGGAACCACCTCACACGTGGTCAATCAATTTTCCTTCCCGAAAATGTGGTCGAAAAGCACAAGCTGCCTTCGAATGAGGTTAACCTTGTGCCGATTCAGAAGCTGGTAGAAATAGACTCTGAACTGCAATTAAACATAGCACCGCACTTGAAACCATCCTTCTTGGACCCAGGACACTTTGAGAAAATGAAAGTGGGGCCTGCATTTTCGTTGCTAAATCACGATACTGCAGCTGCACTACGTTTCCTGGTCCAAATGGAAGATTTGCCTCAAGAAGCGTTGACAACAGCATGGTTCATAGAAACCATTTATAGGTGGTTCAAAGTACTGACATCACGTACAACGAAGCTTGGCATCAGCAAGTTAAATGATGAGAAATATGAGGACTCACTGATTTTTTTAAAGGATATGGTAACTCTTTTTACAGATCTGAAGATAGGCTCTTCATCGAAACACGTGTGGAAGCCTGTGCAGACGGGTATAATTTTGGTGTGTAAAGTTGCATTGGAACTGCAGCATTATTATCTTAATGAGAAGGGCTTGTTTTTTCTTTTGCTCAGCCGATTCGCCCAAGATGCTCTTGAGAATTTGTTCTCCACTCTGAGGGCGAAGAATGCAGTACTAAAAGCTTTTCAATATCGTAGTGCTATTCGAGCTGCTACTTTGGCACAGTTCTTTCGGCCCAGTAGAAGTGGAAGCTATGCTATCGACGATGCTCCTTCCCTAGTTGGCATCGAAAATTGCCACACAAGAGCTCTTGACAGCAATGATACAGAAGCTGTTGAATATCCCAGTGATATTCTCGACATAAGCATGATGGAGCACGAGTCTTTTATTTACCTTGCTGGGTTTGTGGTATAGAGTGTTGCAAAGCACACAGGGATTTGTGAGCAGTGCAAAACTGCCACAGTGTCGAACGAAGCTAGTGTGCTCACAAAGTTAAAATCCTACACTGATGACAGCAAGCTCGTATCACCAGGGCCAGCAGTACTTCATTTGCTCGAAACAGCTGAGAATATGTTTAGAGTGAATAGCAACAAGCTTCTGTGCAATGAAGTTACGATTGGTCAACTTGTGGCCACCACTAATGACAGTGTGCAAGCTGTCAATTGTTTTCCACCTTGCCACAGCATTCAGGAGAGGTTGCTGAGAGCATTTTTTAAAACCAGAATTAACATTCTTCTGTGGAAAGAGAATATGCGTTTGGCAGCTGATGAAGCTAAAGATGCAAAAACTGGTAGTCGTAGCATTGGAAAGCAGGCTGCTACAACCAATGTAAAATAGTGTGTATGCCTCATTTCTTTCGTGTTTTCCTTCCGTTTTTCTATGATGCATATGTGGTATGGCCTCTTAACCTAGTCTGTAGGTACAGTACTCACGGATAGAAATGCAGGAATTATGGTCTCAGTAACGCACATACTTTTCTTGACACTGCGTTAAGTTCGGGTCATATTGGCATAATTTCGACTAGAACGTGTATATCAGAGCCAAACTTATTCTTAGAGACTATATTTATCGCGACATGACGTGGTTATTTCGAGCAGGTGTGCATACCAGTTATCCCCAAAAATTGATGTTGCATTTGAATCCCCAAGTACCGTACATGAGGAATTGCAGTGTTTTGTCCTATTGTGATTTCAACAGTAATTACTTATCTTTGATCCGTACAGTTCAGAGCAGATGTTTTCAGTTGCCGTCATAATGTCATTGAAATTTCTAACACGTTTGCCCTGTTTGTTTCAGTGTGTACATTTTGGTCATTGATAAGCAGTTCCCTTTAAGTAGCTTGGGTGGTGTCTCGATCTCATTTACGTTGTAATTCTGTGTGACTAGAGTTCTTGATGAGAAGCTTTGTTAACTTAGCTAAGCCTATTTTTAATATTCTGTGCCAAGTGTCCCTGTTTTTCATTATGTTTCTCGTCACTCGGGAAATTTCGCTAACTTTCTGCCTTGGTGGTTTACCGCCTTAAATTTCTGCTTCATTTATCAGTGTAGTAATGGTTTTGTTCATTGCCTCTGTGTCTTCTCGTTTTTCCTCTCTTTGCTTTGCATTTCTTGCCAAACGCAATTCTAAGCTCGTGTATTTTTATTTTGACTTCTGCTAGGTTGGCCTGTGGCTGATTTTTTTCTTGTTGTCTTGAGGCTGAAGCTATTGTTTCCCTATGATTTTACAGCTTTGCACTTGTTGTTGAGGGCAATTATAAGCTCGTGTGTTTTTATTCCAACTACATCTGGGTTGGCTTCTATTTTAGTGGCTGATTTCGCTCTTCTTCTCTTCAGATAGAGCTGTTGTTACCCTCACTAGTCTATGATTAGGTCCGTGGTTTTGCTGTGCCTATTACATCTGTTTTATATGTCTTTTACGTGTATGTCCTGTTTCATGCCTACATATCTGCATAATATGTTTTGCATATCCCCAGTAGGGGCTTTCCATGTCTACTTCCTATTCCTGTGCTTTCAAAAGTTCAATATGTGTACTTCATTTCATTCGCTAAATTCCACATGTGGAGTGTTAATCTTGATAAAGGTGTTTGGCACAAATTGCGTCCACTTGTCGCTAGTTGTGAGTGCACCACGAATGCCATCGCTTTTCTTTACTCTTGTCATTGTGATGCGCACGTATAGCAACAAGTCACCGTTAACACATATTTCATGTCATTTATTCTGTACACTGCATAATTATCATGTATGATTGAGGCAGTCCTGCATTTTCATGAAAAGTTGAATAAATGTCATGTTTTGTGCCCTTCATTCAGTTTTTGCAAATAATCAACTGTACTTGAACTTTGGTGTTTATCAATAAAGTGACATTATGGAATAGGGTTTCCTAATGAATACCAGTTCTTTTTGTTCGCTCGACATATTGCATGCTATTATGATGGCATATGCATAAACATGTCATGCCATGAACATCCCAAGTATACGTGTGTACTCAATGCTGCCTTCCCAGACGCAGTCATTCTTATGTATTCATGCCAGGGAAGACCGAGGTGTGATGGATGTTGAGTGGCCTAGAGCCGGTATGTAAGTGTAAAACATTATTCTAAGAGAGATGTATTCTGCTTAAACAATGGGGACAATCATATGTGCAAAGAAGGAACTTCATGTAACACTGGACACAAACGGTATGGACCTCACCAGAACACAGAGGAGAAACATTATGCACATTATCGCACTACCCCAACCTCTGTCCTTGTGAAATGCGAGCTGTTCGTACCTTATAATAATAACCAAGTAGCTTGAGATGCGTTATTCTTTATGGAGCAAGCTATGCTTACTCCTTTTTATTGATTGTATTTTAACACACCTATTAAAAGAATAAAGGCATGGACGAGAACATAGGTAGAAAATTTCATTGGACACATGCTGGACTAACAACTGCAAGTCTCCAATTGGAATATGTTTTACAGCAATCGCAAATGTTAGTATGGTCGGGCTGCATGCACCCCTTGTATGCAGATTTTTAGGTCCTGTCGAGAAGGTTAAACTCTCAAACACGTTGGCAGATAGAAGAGAAATGCAGGTAAAAAGAACAAAGTACAGTCTTCATATTGTCGCGACGTCAAGAGAGAGGTCGTACTCGAAGACGCTGAGAAAACAGCAGCGGGTCGGTCTTTTTGTTAACCGCGTGAGATAGAGTTCCTCATATTTCTCGTTGTTGCGTTCTGCATAAAAGCATGCAGATGCGCGTATGCGCTGTCGCCTTCGTCTTTTTCGCGGGACGCACGTGACATTTGCCTCCCTCCAAAAATGGCATCGTCCCGATGCGCAGCCAAGGCACTCTACTTTTAAAAACGCACATATGCACCGGCACTCACAGGACAAACGAGAGTTAGCTGGACAAGTAGGGTTTCATCCGGATGACATGCACGATTTCGGGTGAGCAGTTTCGGCGACTGGAACTGCAATTGCCGTCGGAAATAACTTCGTAGTTGATGTCGTTCAATCGTCGGGTGACTCGATATGGGCCAAAGTATCGTCGTAATAGCTTTTCTGAAAGTCCGCGTCGACGTATTTGGATCCAGACCCATACCTTGTCGCCTGGTTTGTAGGTTACCAATTTATGTCGTAGGTCGTACCGTTTCGCATTTTTGTGTTGCTGGTGACAAATACGCACGCGGGCTAGCTGTCGGGCTTCTTCGGCACGCTGACCAAATTCTTCGGCGTCAGCGTGAGTGTCGTCACACTCGTGCGGCAGCATAGCATCCAACGTTGTAGTGACTTCCCGCCCGTGTATTAAACTAAACGGCGTCATTCCGGTATTTTCCTGCCGGGCAGTATTATAGGCGAAGGTCACATAAGGCAAGATTTCGTCCCAGTTCTTGTGTTCTGTGTCGACATACATGCAGAGCATGTCTGCGAGGGTCTTATTAAGCCGCTCTGTTAGTCCGTTCGTTTGTGGGTGGTACGCCGTTGTTCTCCGGTGAGCTGTACCACTGAGCCTGAGAACCGACTCCAAAAGTTCTGCCACGAACGCAGTTCCTCTATCCGTGATGAGAACTGTTGGAGCACCATGCCGAAGGACGACGTTTTCTATGAAGAAATGAGCCGCTTCTGCTGCTGTGGCCCTCGGCATGGCTTTAGTTTCTGCGTATCGAAACAAGTAATCAGTGGCGACAATGATCCATCTGTTCCCTGTGGTAGAAGTTGGGAATGGGCCCAGGAAATCCATTCCGATTTGGGCGAATGGCTTTGCTGGTACTTGAACGGAATGTAATAAGCCTGCTGGCCTGCCGGGTGGTGCTTTGCGTCTTTGACAGTCGGCACATGTTTGGACGTGATGTTTCACAGCAGCAGGTAGGTTCGGCCAGTAGTAACTGTTTTGCAGACGGGACAATGTTCGAGTGTACCCAAGATGACCAGAGGTGACTTCATCATGGCAGGCTTCCAGAATTTCTTTTCGCAGTGATGCAGGGACGACGAGCAAGTATGGGCTGCCGGTGGGAGAAAAGTTTTTCTTGTATAGGACGTCGTTCCTTAAACAAAAAGATGGCACTCCTCTCGCAAAAATTCGCGGCAGATCTTCCCGTCGTCCTTCTAAGAAATCGATAAGCGAAAGCAGGTCAGGGTCACGGCGCTGCTCTTGTGAGACAGTGGCCGCGTTGATGACTCCTAAGAATGCAGCATCCATAAACTCGTCATTAATAGCGGCAGGCTCAACGGGTGACCGCGAGAGACAGTCTGCGTCGGTGTGCTTCTTTCCTGATTTATAAATAATGGTCATATCAAACTCCTGAAGCCGAAGGCTCCAGCATGCTAAACGGCCGGATGGGTCTTTCAAGTTAGTGAGCTAGCAAAGCGAGTGGTGATCACTGACGGCCTTGAATGAGCAGCCGTACAGATACGGTCGAAATTTGAGAACCGCCCAAACCACGGTGAGGCACTCTTTCTCGGTAGTCGAGTAGTTCTCTTCCGTGCGAGAGAGAGCTCTGCTGGCATAGGCTATCACTTTCTCGGAGTTATCTTGCCATTGTATCAGTACGGCGCCCAGGCCTACATTGCTTGCGTCAGTGTGAAGTGCTGTTGGCGCTTCCTGGTCAAAGTGCGCCAGAACCGGAGGTGTTTGGAGACGTTGGCGTAATTCGTTGAACGCTGTTTGTTCCTTTTCACTCCAAAGGAAGGGGACATCCTCCCGTGTGAGCCGCGTCTGAGGCGCCGCAATAGACGAAAAGTTGGCGATGAATCGTCGGTAATAAGCGCAGAGGCCTAAGAAGCGTCTCACTGCTCTTTTGTCATGCGGTGCGGGAAACTTTGCGACAGCGTCGATTTTGCCCGGGTCAGGTCGAACACCTTCGTGGCTGACCACGTGGCCTAAGAAGCAAAGTTCGTTGAAACCGAAATGGCACTTCTCTGGCTTTAAAGTCAGGCCAGCCGAACGTATAGCTTGTAGAACTGCGAATAATCGACTTAGGTGTTCCTCGAATGTAGCTGAGAAGACGACAACGTCGTCTAGATAAACCAAGCATGTCTGCCACTTAAGTCCTGATATCACAGTGTCCATTAAACGCTGAAAAGTGGCTGGCGCTGAGCCTAACTCGAATGGAAGCACTTTAAATTCATAAAGAACGTCGGGCGTCACGAAAGCAGTTTTCTCACGGTCTCTCTCGTCGATCTCTATTTGCCAATAGCCACTTCGCAGGTCCATCGATGAGAAATAGCGTTCATGCCGCAGCCGATCAAGAGAGTCATCTATACGTGGCAGTGGGTAGACGTCTTTCTTCGTTACTTGGTTTAACTTGCGGTAATTTATACAGAAACGCAAGCTGCCGTCTTTCTTTTTAACCAATACCACGGGGGATGCCCAGGGACTCTTGGAAGGCTGTATTACGTCATTTTGGAGCATCTTCTTAACTTGCTTTTGGATCTCCTCACGTTCTTTCGGAGCCACATGGTATGGGTTTTGACGGATCGGTCTTGTATTTTCTTCAATGATGATTCGGTGCCGGGTCAGTGGTGCTTGCTTCACTTTCGACGTGCACGAAAAACAATTTTTAAACTGGTGTATCAGCTCTAGTAGGCGCTGTTTTTCCGAGGCTGACAGGGTTGAGAAAATGTTGACAGACAAAGGTGTCGAGGCTGGGATGGTCGCCTCGTCCTGTTGCAAAGCGAAGCAATCTCTGGCTTGGTCCACGTCGTCTAGTAGGCAATCGCGGTGCCCTTCTGGATGTGACGACGCTCGTTGCTGAAGTTGGTGATGAGGACTTCTGCCCGCCCATCAATTAGTGCCAGAATGCCTCTCGCTATTGAAACACCTTGCGTAACCAATAGCGTGTCTATTCGCTCCGCTATCACCTCATTACGGCACGGCCGTTCACACAACACCGACACAAGGCAGCAAGATCTCGGCAGGAGCATCACATCATCGGCTACACGTAAACGTTGCAGTTGTTCTTCAGTGGTGGCGTCGACGTAAGGATGGGCGGAAAAGGTGACGATACGTTCTGGGATGTTGATGATAGCACCGTACTCTCGCAGAAAATCTATACCCAAAATCAACTCTTTACAACAGTCCGGTAAAATGACAAAAGTGGTGACGAAGTTCGAATCATCGATTACGATCCGAGCGGTGCATTTACCGGTTGGCGTCATTAGATGCCCACCAGCACTCCTTATGCTCGGCCCACTCCACGGCGTCTTAACCTTCTTAAGGCGGTCGGCGAGCTCTTGTCGCATAATAGAGAAGTCAGCACCAGTGTCAACCAGTGCTGTTACGTGGTGTCCGTCTATAATAACGCTGAGGTCGGCACGTACAAATTCATTGGCAGTAGTACTCGTGGTTGTTGTCGTCTTCGTCATCACCGTCGTCACGTCGTCTTTGTGTAGAGGCAAGGGGGTCTTTTTGGCGTCTCGGCAATTGACAACCTTGCCCCCGGAGGTCGCGGCAGTTAGTTTCCCTGGCACGGGCTTGGGGAGTGGTTTCTGATGGCGTCCGCGTATCTTTGGCGATTCGGGGAATTCTGACCTCGTGCAGGTGAGGGAGACCGCCAGCAACGACTTGGTGAAGACGCTTGGTTGGTTGGTAGGTGATCAGCACCATGGTCACGAGGGTCTTCAGAATAAAAAGAAGCGGGCCAAGAAAAGTTTCCAAACCGGGTTTCTCGATGACGGCAGTAGCGCGAGATGTGGCCTGGTTTGCCGCAGTGGAAACAAAGGGGTCGACGGTCGGCAGTGCGCCACAAGTCGGTCCGACGTACTGGTGGTCGCCGCACAGGTTCACGCTGCCACCACGGCAAGGTAACCGGCCGTGGCTGAAAGGGTGCTTCTTCTGGGGCAGGCGGATGACGGTGGACGGCATCAGCATAGGTCAGTGGACGTGGTTCGGGTGGTGGCGCCGGTGATGGAAAGGCTTGCCGTAGTTCCTGGCGCACGATTTCTGCAACAGAAGCAACTGGGGGATCGGTAGATGGAAGGCCGAGGGCCCGCAGCTCTTCCCGCAGGATTTGTCGAATCATTTGCCGTAAAGATTTTTCGGAAACGGCAGCTTTTTGAGCGGCGGCACCAACAGGCGTTTGGTCGGGCAGGCGGTCAAAGTGGCGGCATCGTTGCCGGAGCGCCCGCTCAATGACAGTCGCCTCTTTGATGAATTCATCCACTGTTGTTGGCGGATTTCGTACAAGGCCGGCGAAAAGCGGTTCCTTAACTCCCCGCATCAGATGACGAACTTTCCTTGCCTCGGGCATGTCAGGGTCAGCGCGGCGAAATAGGCGGGCCATATCCTCAGCGAACATGGCCACGCTTTCGTTCGGCTTTTGCATGCGGGCTTCGATCATCTGTTGTGCGAGATCCCGTCGGTCCGCACTCAGGAACGTCTCGAGAAGCTTTTGGCGGAAATTGTCCCAGGTTTAGAAAGTAGGCTCCCTGTTCTCGTACCATGTGCGAGCGCTATTTTCCATTGCGAAGTAGGCACGGCCAAGTTTTTCTTGCACGCTCCAATGATTCACCACAGCGGTCCGCTCGAACTGGTCGAGCCAGTCCTCGACATCTTCATACGGTTCTCCACGGAAGACTTAGGGAACACGAGGAGTCTCAAAAGTTACCTGGTAAGGGTGAGTCGTCTGGGCCGGGGCCGGGGGAAGATTCGCAGACGCTGAAGGGGCCACCATGTTGGTAACAGGAGATGCCGTCAAGAGTTCTGGGCTTAGGCCTAATAGGCGCCGGCTGAATCGGTGTACTGGAGTCGCAACAAGACGTTGAGGCTCCGGACTGGGTGTACGGTCCCGAACAACGCTTTCTTGCATCAGGTTGCAGGCCCCAGCACCTCCACCAGTGTCGCGACGTCAAGAGAGAGGTCGTACTCGAAGACGCTGAGAAAACAACAGCGGGTCGGTCTTTTTGTTAACCGCGTGAGAGAGAGTTCCTCATATTTCTCGATGTTGCGTTCTGCATAAAAGCGTGCAGATGCACGTATGGGCTGTCGCCTTCGTCTTTTTCGCGGGACACACGTGACAATATATGTTATATTTGTTGGGTTGCGCATTCAGCTGCTAGAGAGAGATGCTAAAATGCACTATGCATGCGTGAACGCTACCTTTTTTGTATTCTTCAGATAGTATTTCGTTTGTTTACCGCCTGTCTTACGTAATACTTCTATGGGCTCTATTGCCTCCTCAGCTGCGCTTTCTTTTTTTTTCCAATATGAGCGAACTCACCCAGTTTTACACTAGTTTACATATCAATATACCTTCTATGTGGACTGTAACAAGCCACGTCTGTCAATACACGCGCACGATGTGCAGTAGTTGTTTAAATTACTGTACATCGAATAATGCGAGCAGCATATAACCTCACAGACCGAAGGAAGAATCAGCATGACCATGTGACCTGATTTTGTCAGCACTTGCCAGCCCCGCCGCGGTGGTCTAGTGGCTAAGATACTCGGCTGCTGACCCGCAGGTCGCGGGTTCAAATCCCGGCTGCGGCGGCTGCATTTCCGATGGAGGCAGAAATGTCGTAGGCCCGTGTGCTCAGATTTGGGTGCACGTTAAAGAACCCAAGGTGGTCAAAATTTCCGGAGCCCTCCACTACGGCGTCTCTCATAATCATATGGTGGTTTTGGGACGTTAAACCCCGCATATCAATCAATGTCAGCATTTGCCAGTAGTATCACATGGCCTAACTCGCCCACGCAGTCGCTTCATGCAATTGACGGTGAACTCGAACTGGTTGGCCCCGCGCCGACAACGTATGTCTGAGTCTTTCCTTCGGCTGCGCACGGCGCTGTATTAAATATTGTTGCGGCGACCTTTTAAAGCTTTCGGTACCGACGGTCTAAGAAGAGCGTGCCAAAGTCATAGTTGCTTTTGTAGTTTTTTCTACAGTAGAAAGGTTGGCTTCTTCGCACAAAACGCTTGCTTTGAAAACCTAGAACGATCCATTACCTGTTTTGCGAGGGGTAGCTAGCTTTCTATTCCTTCGAATCGACCAACGAACGAACGAGTAATGTCACCACACTAACGATACAAAGAACTGTTCAGCGATGAATGAAATGCAAAGGAAGTGTACCGAATACGAAATACTGGAAACGCCGCACACACGCTGGGGCAGCGATGAAGAATCTCGGAACGATGGCCGCCGTAGGCTTTGCTTCTGTGAAGCCAGCGCGCGCTCCCCGAACAGACGCCACCGGCGTGCCCTTTAAGCATACCCGAGGCACGGCCGCTCAATGAAAAACGCACGGCGCAGCAGTGCCCGAGCTGCCCAAGCGTCTGGCACATCCAGTGCGCCCGCGTGCTTTCGCCGTGGCCTCCGCGATCGGCTGCCGGCGGCGCGCACCACCGGCAGCCGATCGCGGAGGCCACGCTTTCGCATTCGTAGTTTCCTGGTGAACACTCTATAGGCGCTGCTGTGGCTGCTGGGACCAAAACGTTGGTGGGATGAGGAAGTTAAGAGAGCCATAGCAAAACGTCAGGAAGCCTCTAGGGAACACAGACATGCTAAGCAGCGGGGTTAACCAACAGATGATGTTGAAAGAAAATGGGCAACCTTTCTAAGCTGTAGAAGGGATGCATCCCTTCTGATCAATGAAAAGATTAAAAGAAAGGGAGCTCAGTGGCTGGCAGAAGTACATAAAAAAGATAGAAAGGCAGCTGCCAAATTTTGAAACCATCTGAACTCCCTAAGAAATGAGACGAGCCTAGAGCAGAGTTTTATAACTACAGCCCAAGGTGCTAGGATAGAAGGGGACGAAGCTATTGAATATATAAGAACAAGGGTGACAGAAAAAATTTCAACACAGAAGTACTTTATGCACCACAATAGACAAGGACGAACCAAGTGGTGCAATGGCTCCATTTTCACAACGAGAGTGGGAAAGGGCTGAGAAAAGGGTTCCTAGCAGTAGATCAACAGGTCCAGATGGCATTCCAATTAGGCTGATAAAGACATTAGGTCCGAAGTCCAAGCAGGCTTTGAGAGAGGCAGTGAGCACAATAATAATCGATGGTGAAGTTCCCGATGGATGGAAACTTAGCAGGATGAGCATGATCTATAAAGGAAAGGGGGACAAAGCTGACATAAACAACTACCGTCCTATAACAGTGACATCAGTGGTCTACAGGCTGGCGATGCAGATTATAAAGGAAAGACTGCAGGCGTGGATAGAGGATGAGGGGGTGCTGGGGGAACTGCAGAATTGGTTTCGGAAACACAGGAGGTTGGAAGACAATCTGTTCTCACAGACGCAGTGCATCGAAATAGCAGAAAAGGAACACAGGCCCCTGTGTCTAGCATTTTTGGATATCAAGGGAGCGTACGATAGCGTGGTTCAAGAGGAATTGTGGGGAATACTGGACCCACTAGGCGTGGAACATATAGTCACTGATCTTTTAAAGGGTATCTATAAAGGTAACAAGGTAGTTATAAAGTGGGAAAAACAGGTATCCAAGCCTGCAGAGGTAAAACGGGGGCTTAGGCAGGGGTGCCTTCTGTCACCCTTATTATTCAAGATGTACCTACAAGGATTAGAGGCAAAATTAGAGGGAAGTGGACTGGGCTTCAACCTCTCTTTAGTCAAACAAGAAAAATTTATTGATCAGGCACTACCAGCATTAATGTACGCAGATGATATAGTGCTAATGGCCAACAACAAGGAAGATTTGCAGAAATTGATGGACATCTGCGGTAATGAGGGAGACAGGTTAGATTTTAGATTCAGTAAGGAAAAATCAGCAGTCATGATTTTCAATGACAACGAAGGTAGTGAGCTTAGAATACAGGAGGTCACGCTAGAGATAACAGATAAATACAAATATCTGGGCGTATGGATAAGCAATGGGACCGAGTATCTGAGGGAACACGAAATATACGTGACGACTAAAGGTAACAGGAATGCAGCAGTCATGAAAAATAGGGCACTGTGGAATTACAATAGGTATGATGTTGTGGGAGGAATATGGAAAGGGGTCATGGTTCCTGGGCTGAAGTTCGGCAATGCGGTCTTGTGCATGAGATCAGAAGTTCAAGCAAGATAAGAAATTAAGCAACATGGAATAGGTAGGCTTGCTTTAGGAACTCACGGGAATACACCAAATCAGGGAGTAGAAGGTGATATGGGATGGCCATCATTTGAGGGCAGGGAAGCTAGCAGCAAGATAAAATTTGAGAAGCGATTGAGAGAAATGGGGGAAGAGCGTTGGGCTAGGAAGGTATTCAGCTACTTGTACATGAAGAATGTCGATACAAAATGGAGAAAGCGAACCAGGAAGTTGACTGGTAAATACTTAGAAAACAGCAGGTGGCCAAACCAAAAAGAACTATCGGTTATTAAGAAAGTGAAGGAAACGGAGACTGACATGTGGAGAATGGGCATGATTAAGAAGTCCGCACTACAGATATATCGAACTTTTAAGCAGGAAATTGCCAAGGAAAGGATCTATGACAATACTCGGGGTAGTTCTCTACTGTTTGAGACCAGGACGGGAGTACTGCGAACCAAGACGTATCGGGCCAAATACGAAGGGGTAGACACAGTATGCAGTGCGTGTGGAGAGGAAGAAGAAACTGCCGAACAATTGATAATGTTCTGTAAAGGGCTTCACCCTATAGTTCAGGATGATGGCGCAGAGTTTTTCAAAGCACTGGGGTTTAGGGACCGGGAGGGCAAATAAACTTTAGGCAAGTAGACTTAACTAGAAGGAGGTTATCTGATTGGTGGCTAAAGTCAAGGCACGAGTGAAAATTAAACTCTTCACTGCAAAGTACGAATCCTCAAACTCACTTTTTAAGGGAAAAAATAGATATAGCTTTTGGTTTATTAGGTATTACGGCTTGGTGGCGCTAGCAACCGCCCGATCTAAAGGGTACAGCCATATCCATCCATCCATTCATCCATCGGCGGGGAGGTAGGGGCGAAGGGGTGCGGTTGGCGCTACTTTAGTTTATTTTTCAGGGACTTTACTATAGATGGATGGATGGATGGATATGGCTGTACCCTTTAGATTGGGCGGTGGCTAGCGCCACGAAGCCGTAATACTTCATTTCATTTCATTTTATTATACCCCTCAGGGCCAGAGGCATTACAGAGGGGGAGTGGTAAAAGCACAAAAAGGTAACAAAATAAAAGGAACAAAATATGCAAGTACAATAGAGACGCACTTTAGAAAGAGCCTGAGTATACAATATTAGCTACAGAATTGCGAAAATGTTTACAGTTATTAATGTGTACAATGTCAGCGGGAAGGCCATTCCAATCGCGAGAGGTTCGTGGTAGAAATGATTGATAAAAGTACTCAGTATTACATGAAGCGAATCCAACTTTGTGACGATGATCAGTGCGATGGGATACATAAGATGGTTGAGGGATGAGTCGATCGCGCAGATCAGGATGATGATACATTTTATGAAACAAGGCAATGCGTGACACTTTTCTGCGCAGTGATAATGATGGGAGGGAAAGGTCTGATTTCATAGAAGTTATGCTGGCGGTGCGACTGTAATTAGCGCGAATGAAACGTACAGAGTTGTTCTGAACCATCTCTAGAGCAGTAATTAAGTTGATATGGGTGGGATCCCACACCGATGTAGCATACTCTAATTTCGATCGGATTAGTGTTTTATAGAGCAGGAGTTTCAAGGAGGAAGGAACGTGATAAAAATTTCGACGAAGATAGCCTAACATGCGGTTAGCTTTGTTAATTAAGTGCTCGATATGAGCAGACCAGTTTAGGTTTGCAGTAATGTAAACACCGAGGTATTTATATGAAGTTACTGATTCTAAATGAATGTTATCAATGTGGTATGGTGGTGGACGGGAAGATTTTCTGGAAACACGCATGACTTTACATTTATTAATATTTAGTTGCATTAGCCATTCACTGCACCAGTCTGCGATTGCGCCAAGATCAGACTGAAGTGAGGCAACATCATTAGAGTTCGTTATCTCTCTAAAAACAACACAGTCATCCACGAATAGGAGAATATTAGAGTTAACAACGGAAGGAAGATCATTAATATAAATTAGGAATAATAAAGGCCCAAGGACTGAACCTTGAGGAACTCCCGAATAGACATCTGTAAACTCTGAGTTAAAGCCATTAAAAGAAACAAATTGTGAGCGGTTTAAAAGGAAGCACTCAATCCATTTCAGTAAATTAATACCAATATTAAGCGTGTTTAGTTTAAGCAGTAGCAATTTATGACAAACCTTGTCGAATTCCTTAGAAAAATCTAAAAATATGCAGTCAATGATCGATGATCGATCTAGTACTTGATGTAGCGCATGAGTAAAGGTTATTAGCTGAGTTTCACATGAGTAATGTTTTCTAAAACCGTGTTGTGCTGAACAGAAAAAAGAGTTGGATTCCAGAAAACCGACAAGGTTAGTGAAAATAATATGCTCAAACATTTTACAACATGTGCTGGTTAAGGAAATGGGGCGATAGTTAAGTGGAGATGTCTTGCTTCCAGACTTGTGAATTGGAATGACCTTCCCAATTTTTCACTCATTTGGAAGAATGGACTGATCAAGAGACTGTTGAAAAAGTTTAGTTAAGATTAACGCAGCGTAGGCCGAAGTGTTTTTCAAGAACTTGTTACTAATATTATCACAGCCGGGAGCTGAATGAAGGCTAAGTCCACCAATGAGCTCAAGAACACCAAGTGTACTGATTAGTATAGGTGGCATACTTTCAAAGGTATGGCTGTTTGTTGTGGGGTTATTAACAGCAGAATGGGCAGAAAAGTTCTCAGCAAATGTACGGTTAAAAACTGAGGCACAAATATCAGATGAAATGGGGTCGCCAGAGGAATCGGTCAGTGTGATAGCGTCATCGGTTGAGGGATTAAAAGTTCGCCAGAATTTCTTAACATTTGTGGTTAACATGGAAGGTAGTACATGGGAATGAAAATGTTTTTTTGCATCTCGAAGGGCTTGAATGTACAACGTAGACGTTGTTGCACATAAAGCCCAACGTTCATTAGAAGGCGAAAGTTTTGCGGCGCGAAAGAAACGCTTTTTCCTGTTTGACAAACGCCGGATATGGCTGTTGTACCAGGGTGCATTTGAGTTGTTGGTTACACTGCGGTGTGGGATGTACTGTTCAGTGAGTTGAATTATTTTATCTGAAAACATATTCCAATTAGTTTGTACACTGCGATCGTCAAAACCGTCAAGAAAAAGATCAGTGAAGGTAGAAAGGTCATTGTTGATTGCCTCAAAGTCACCTCTGTTATAGTCACGAATGATTTTCTTCTTTTTCTTTGTTTTCGGGTGGGCTAAGTTAATGGAAAAATGTAGAAGCAAATGATCGCTAAGACCCGGAAGGTACGTTATGGGCGATATTATATCGGAACTGTTTGTTAGAATTAAGTCTAATGTGTTTGCAGCGTGAGCTACTATTCTGGTTGCTTGTGTACACACTTGCTGTAAGGAAAATACCGAGCAAACGTCTAAAAATTCGCGAGCTTGGGACGAAAGCGGAAATATTAAAGGGGAATGGGAATTCCAGGTTATGTTGGGAAAATTGAAATCACCCAGCAAGAGCAACGGCGATGTAGGGAAACGCGTACTAACAACGTTTATGGCATCTTGAAGTTCGCTACTGAATGTAGGCGAGGGTGAGGGTGGGCGGTAGCATACCCCGATGACTACATTCTGGTGACTAAGCGTTACCACAGCCCATATCATTTCTAGATTAGTATGAACGTGTACAGATGATGATGGGATATCGCTGGAAATAGCCAGAAGTACGCCACCGCCTCTCTGTGTGCCACGGTCGCGACGAAAAAGTGAGAAGCGATGAGCGTTTAAAAATATCTCGGAGTCGCACACTTGCCCGCAGAGCCAAGTTTCAGTTAACGCGATAATTTTAGCGGAGCATGTGTCGATCGCTGATGATAGAGAGTTATACTTGTTAAGAACACTTCTGATATTAGTAAACAGGACCGATATGGAAGCTACAGTCACATGACCACTGCCCCTCGCGCTTTCCTAGGGCTTGGAAGTTGCAGGCGGGGCAATGGTTCGTGTACTATGATTTGGAATGTTGATGATTGCATCACTGTTTGGGTCGTACATGTAGCATTTTTGGTTCAGAAGCAGCTTGTTGTAGCTGAGTTTATGCTTGACGGGGCCTGGTTGACTCTTGGCAAAATCAAGTAGTTTTTTCCGAGCTGCACGTGTAGCGGGTGAAAAATCCTCTGCTACAGTGATGTTATGTTTCTTTAGGTGTATATGTGTCGCAAGTAACGCATCTTTTGTTTTATAGGATAGGCATTTAACTATGATTGGGCGACATTTGCCCTGGCTGAAGGTACCCAAGCGATGCGCGCGTTCAAAGGCATCAGAGGAAAGGGGAGAAGAAAGGTGGCAATTGAGAGTGGAAATAACTTTTTCCTCTGTCATTGCCCAGGTTTCTTCAGAATCTGGGATGCCGTAGAAAATGAGGTTATTGCGTCGCAGTCTGTCATCGTGATCCTGCACGCGTGTTTGCAATGAGCATACCTGAGCGGAAAGCTGATCTGTCTGAGTATGGATGCTACTAACTTCCTGGGTAAGTTCTTCTAGTTTTTTATAATTTTCCTCCAGTACTTCAAGCCGGTTCTGAATAGCAGTGATCTTGGTTTCGATGGATTTCTGTCCAGATTTAATTGCTTTAACATCAGCTGCTAATTCGGTCTGTACCTTCGAACTTTCCAGTGAGCGGGTGTGAACATCTTTGAGCATTTGGAAAATGACCCTCATCTGTTCCGCGGGATCTGCGGGTAAGGATGCTATGTCACCGAGCGTGTCCGAACGCTTGGTAGGGGGCCCGGGGTTGCTCTCAACATCGCCAGCGCGTAGCAGCAAAAAAAGGTATGAAAAAACATTCACAAAACACTTCACACACCCGTGGACACGGGACCAGTATTAAGCAGAGGTTGTTATTTTTCTTTGCATATAAAGAAACGTTTGCACACACCTGCATTGCAAAAGGGAAGCGATTCAGTGCTTGTACAGAAGCACCGATCCCGCGTCCACTGAATTGGTTTGGGCTGCGCTGGCTTCTTAAACACTTGGTTGAAGTTGATGCTGCTGTCGATCCGGGGGGTTGCTTGAAGACGAGTTCATCAAGAATAGGCAGGGTAGGCATGGGCGCGAAATCACGAGGCGAAAAGATCACCACGTCAGACGCGCCGACGCCTAGATGTTCCAGCGTCGAGGGTAATGAAGGAGCGCATATCACGCCTAAGGATGCACTTGATAAGAAGGGCACGAGGAATGCCAGCTGAACCTGCATTGCAAAAGGGAAGCGATTCAGTGCTTGTACAGAAGCACCGATCCCGTGTCCACTCAATGAACTCAAAACTATAATTATTTATTTTTTCCTTAAAAAGTGAGTTTGAGGATTCGTACTTCGCAGTGAAGAGTTTAATTTCGCTCGTGCCTTGATTTTAGCCACCAATCAGATAACTTCCTTCTAGTTAAGTCTACTTGCTTAAAGTCTATTTTGCCCTCCCGGTCCCTAAACCCCAGTGCTTTGAAAAACTCTGCGCCATCTCCTGAACTATAGGGTGAAGCCCTTTACAGAACTATATCAAGTGTTCGGCAGTTTCTTCTTCCTCTCCACACGCACTGCATACTGTGTCTACCCCTTCGTATTTGGCCCGATATGTCTTGGTTCGCAGTACTCCGGTCCTGGCCTCAAAAAGTAGAGAACTACCCCGAGTATTATCATAGATCCTTTCCTTGGCAATTTCCTGCTTGAAAGTTCGATAGATCTCTAGTGCGGACTTCTTAATCATGCCCATTCTCCACATGTCAGTCTCCGTTTCCTTCCCTTTCTTCTTAACCGATAGTTCTTTTTGGTTTGGCCTCCTGCTGTTTTCCAAGTATTTACCAGTCAACTTCCTGGTTCGCTTCCTCCATTTTGTATCGACATTCTTCATGTACAAGTAGCTTAAAACCTTCCTAGCCCAACGCTCCTCCTTCATTTCTCTCAATCGCTTCTCAAATTTTATCTTGCTGCTAGCTTCCCTGCCCTCAAATGATGTCCATCTCATATCACCTTGTACTCCCTGATTTGGTGTATTCCCGTGAGCTCCTAAAGCAAGCCTACCTATTCCACGTTGCTTAATTTTTAATCTTGCTTGAACTTCTGATCTCGTGCACAAGACCGTATTGCCGAACGTCAGCCCAGGTACCATGACCCCTTTCCATATTCCTCTCACAACATCATACCTATTGTAATTTCTCAGTGCCCCATTTTTCATCACTACTGCATTCCTGTTACCTTTAGTCGTCACGTATATTTCCTGTTCCCTCAGGTACTCGGTCCTATTGCTTATCCATACGCCCAGATATTTGTATTTATCTGTTATCTCTAGCGTGACGTCCTGTATCCTAATCTCACTACCTTCCTTGTCATTGAAAATCATGACTGCTGATTTTTCCTTACTGAATCTAAAATCTAACCTATCTCCCTCATTACGGCAGATGTCCATCAATCTCTGCAAATCTTCTTTGTTGTTGGCCATTAGCACTATATCATCTACGTACATTAATGCTGGTAGTGCCTGATCAATAAGTTTTCCTTGTTTGACTAAAGAGAGGTTGAAGCCCAGCCCACTTCCCTCTAATTTTGCCTCTAATCCTTGTAGGTACATCTTGAATAATAAGGGTGACAGGAGGCACCCGTGCCTAAGCCCCCGTTTTACCTCTTCAGGCTTGATTGATTGATTTGTGGGGTTTAACGTCCCGAAACCACCATTTGATTATGAGAGACGCCGTAGTGGAGGGCTCCGGAAATTTAGACCACCTGGGGTTCTTTAACGTGCACCCAAATGTGAGTACACGGGCCTAAAACATTTCCGCCTCCATCGGAAATGCAGCCGCCGCAGCTGGGAATCGAACCCGCGACCTGCGGGTCAGCAGCCGAGTACCTTAGCCACTAGACCACCGCGGCGGGGCTACCTCTGCAGGCTTGGATACCTGTTTTTTTCCCCACTTTATAACTACCTTGTTACCTTTATAGATACCCTTTAAAAGATTAGTGACTACATGTTCCACGCCTAGTGTGTCTAGTATTCCCCACAATTCCTTTTAAACCACACTATCGTACGCTCCCTTGATATCCAATAATGCTAGCCACAGGGGCCTGTGTTCCTTTTCTGCTATTTCGATGCACTGCGTCAGTGAGAACAGATTGTCTTCCAACCTCCTGTGTTTCCGAAACCCATTCTGCAGTTCCCCCAGCACCCCCTCATCTTCTATCCATGCCTGCAGTCTTTCCTTTATAATCTGCATCGCCAGCCTGTAGACCACTGATGTCACTGTTATAGGACGGTAGTTGTTTATGTCAGCTTTGTCCCCCTTTCCTTTATAGATCATGCTCATCCTGTTAAGTTTCCATCCATGGGGAACTTCAGCATCGATTATTATTTTGCTCACTGCCTCTCTCAAAGCCTTCTTAGACTTCGGACCTAATGTCTTTATCAGCCTAATTGGAATGCCATCTGGACCTGTTGATCTACTGCTAGGAACCCTTTTCTCAGCCCTTTCCCACTCTCGTTGTGAAAATGGAGCCATTGCACCACTTGGTTCGTCCTTGTCTATTGTGGTGCATAAAGTCCCTCTTTGTTGAAATATATTTGTCCCCCTTGTTCTTATATATTCAATAGCTTCGTCTTCTAGCCTGGCACCTTGGGCTGTAGTTATAAAACTCTGCTCTAGGATCGTCTCATTTCTTAGCGAGTTTAGATGGTTCCAAAATTTCGCAGCTACCTTTCTATCTTTTTTGTGTACTTCTGCCAGCCACTGAGCTCCCTTTCTTCTAATCTTTTCATTGATCAGAAGGGATGCAGCCCTTCTAGAGCTTAGAAAGTTTTCCCATTTTCTTTCAACATCATCTGTCGGTTCACCCCGCTGCTTAGCATGTCTGTGTTTTCTAGAGGCGTCCTGACGTTTTGCTATTGCTCTCTTAGCTTCCTCGTCCCACCAACTTTTGGGTTTGTGTCTTCTTTTCCGGGGTGACTTTTTACGCGTCTTAGCAAGCTCTAGCTCAAAGAGTCTAATTCGATTCCAACCAAGCTAAGAACAGCAGCGCCTCTAACGGTAGTTTATGACAAAACTTTCGCGCTCTCGATGTATTCGCACGGAGCTGGGTACTGTCAGTATTTTGAGCCTTTTAGGTCAGTCAGTGCCCGGATGTCTAGTTCGCCCGTCGTGTCGCTCTACCTTGTGTACGGTTGGTGCTCTTGGAAGACTTTTTTGCGATCAACCCGCGGTTGCAGTGGGACTGCGATGTGATTGTCGCCTGGAGCAACTTGTGGGCATGAACAACGGGGAACGCATTCTTCTCACGCGTCCCACTCGGTCAGTACGCCTTGCTAGCGTGGCCTCACAGTGCGCGCAAATGCAGCCTCGGCGGGCGCGCATTTTCGCATATTTTGGAGCCTCGTTTTCACATCGATAGTATCATCGAAGCGCGCTACAGCCATTACAGGGCCTAGTGAATATTACTCAGCACTACCTTCTGTCGCAAGTACTGAGAGCTTCGTCCCCTTCTAGCATGGCACCTTGGACTGTAGTTATAAAACTCTGCTCTAGGCTCGTCTCATTTCTTAGGGAGTTTAGATGGTTCCCAAATTTCGCAGCTGCCTTTCTATATTTTTTATGTACTTCTGCCAGCCACTGAGCTCGCTTTCTTCTAATCTTTTCATTGATCAGAAGGGATGCAGCCCTTCTACAGCTTAGAAAGGTTTCCCATTTTCTTTCAACATCAACTGTCGGTTCACCCCGCTGCTTAGCATGTCTGTGTTCCCTAGAGGCTTCCTGACGTTTTGCTATGGCTCTCTTAACTTCCCCATCTCACCAACTTTTGGGTTTGTGTCTTCTTTTCCGGGGTGACTTGTTACGCGTCTTAGCAAGCTCTAGCTCAAAGAGTCTAATTAGATTCATGTATATCCACACTGTCTTATTATCCTCCGTGATTACTTTCTCAATTTGTTTAGTGGCTATTTCAATTTGCCTTTCTGAATAAAAATTTTCCTGCAGTTGATCATCTTGTCTTCTTCCCACTTTCACTGCTCTTCCAAAACTTAGCTTGATACGTTTGTGATCACTACCCAGACTTCTGGAGCCACCTTCATTTATGTGCATTCCCCTGAGCTTATCATACATCCTATGTGACATCAGCGCATAATCTATCGTCGACTGCAGCCTTCCTACCTCCCATGTTATTTGCCCTTCACACTTCTCGGTACTGTTGCAAATGATCAAATCAAGCCTTTCACACATATCCATGATCATTTTGCCTGTCGGGTCAGTATACCCATCTATATCTTCTATGTGCGCATTCATGTCTCCTAGTATAATTATCTCGCACTCTCTTCCTAACTCCTGAATGTCTTTTGATATACACTCTACCATTGCCTGGTTTTCCTCTCTGGCCTTTGCTCCCGTCCACAAGTACACGAAACCAAGGAGTGTCATTTGACCTGGCACTTTCCCTTTTAGCCATAAATGTTCCTTGCACTCCTGCTTGACCCTTTGCCAGTCTGTACTTTTATGAATGAATGCCCCAATACCACCCCCCTTTCTGCAGCCTTCTGTTCTATTACAATATTCCCACGCGTAGTCCGGATTGTTCGGAGGTTGTTCCATGTCCCTGAGATGTGTTTCTACAAAACCGTATACCATCGGCCTCTCTTTCCTTAGCTGTTCTTCTATCTCTTCCCACTTCAGCCTGTTCCTACCACCCTGCATGTTAATATACCCTATGTCTGAATGGGCTCGGCGCTCGTGGCTACGTCTATTTATGCCCCGGACTCTACCTATCTTAGACATTGGTGCCACTTTGGAATCGTATCTGTCCATAACACCTGTCGAAGAGTCTCCCTGGTTGTTTTCCTCGTTACTAGCTATCCTGCACCCCGAAGGGCTCGCTTGCCCCCCAAAAAAGCTACTGCGCGTCCTGCAAGTCGCCAACCCACCTCATGACCTAGTCGCCCATCGAAGTGAATTCTATCTCGTTGAAAACCACCCCACCTATGCACCTCTCTGTTTATTTCCACCACCTCAAAGCCTTTCTCTCGACTCATCCGCCCTATCTCTTGGTTTGCGTTGACAACCGCTCTTTGCAGGTTGCTATCACGCACCGGTACCTCCGGTATCGTGCATATCACTACCTGTATCTTAGGAGAAGTGGCGCGCATGTCATCGACGCCTTTCGCCAGTGTGGCTGCTAGTCCTGCTTTATCTTCATTTAAGACATCGTTTAAACCGCCTGAAATTATCACGAGGTTTCGTCTATAAGCTGTAGTTTTGAGTTTTGCGCTCGCTTGCCTCATGACTGCTTCAAGCTTGCGTCCTGGGAACGCCCCTACTGCAACCCTCTTGTCACCTCTTACCCTCTCTTTGATGGTTTCTGTGCATCGATTTAAATTCGAGTCCCCGGCGATTATCACATGCTGTGACTTTTCAGCTGGAGCGTCCTGCACCTGGGGGCTACTTGCACCTGTGACGCCGGCTGCTTCGTCCCCTCCCAGCCCCACCACTACCTCGCTGAAGCTGGGCCTTGCGACAGTTGAACCGGCTAAACCTGTTTTTTCCAAACTTGCTTGTTCTTCCTTCTCCACCATTCTGGTTGCCGGTTCTCTACTGTTCTCTCCGTAGGCCGCTTCTTTGTTCAGCTTCGCTAGTGCTTCCTCGGTGGACTTCAGTCTTTCTCCCATTGCCCTCGTTTTCTCTTGCTCTGTCGCCAATGCAGTCTCGAGCTCATCGATTCTCACCAGCAGTTCACTTTGGGCAACCATCATTTTCTCCCTTTTTTCCTCGACCTCACATTGCCTACACTTCGTGTCAGCCTCTTCTCCATCCGCTTCTACGCTTGAGTCCACTTTCAAACCCTCTCCACATCCTGAACACTTTACAGTCTTTTTAACCATGTCTTTCTGACACCAATTGTCCCTATACTCGATAATTACTAAACTCGAGCCGTGCACTACGAAAAAAAAAAAGAAAGTCTAAGCTCTACTACAAAAATTTGCGTGTTCATTGTACGCGCACCTCCCCCACGGGATGGCAAAAGAAAAAAAACAACAAAACATTTCAAACACACACACACCCGCACTAACTAATAAATACCTGGTGACTGGCCCCCGAAAAAGCCGTACCATAAAATTAGTGCTACGAAGATTTCAACCACTGCCTTATAATTATAAAGACAAGCTCAAAACATGCAAAAACACTTATCTGCGCAGTCGATCCGGTGCGCTCGAAAAACACGTCCATCCACCGTGACAGCCCGAACAGAACTATATACACATGTACAATGCCCCCTGGAGGCCAGAGGAACCGGAACCGAAACCCAGACACCACAGTGAGCAGTCGGTTTTTGCTAGCAGACACTGCGTGTCAGCCTTGCAAGGCAAGACGGGGGGGGGGGGGGGGGGGTGACAGTTGGGACGAGGCGCGAGCATGCGGCGTGAGACGCAAGCATGTGCAGTAGGGTGTAGACACCACCGACAACGCCGGATTTGCAGCTAGGTGTGACTACAAAATGTTCCGCATTTAAAATAATCTCGCATCATTCCTGCACCTGGAATTCAGATACAGACGACTATACATACACTGATCAAGAGTGATGGGACACTTCTGACAATGTACTCTCGCTGCTTACGTCATGTATTTAGGCGTACTTAGGTACGCTGTGCCTTTCTTATGGCTTTTATTGTGGACAAGGCTATCTCCCATATCAGGTGCCGAAAAGTCAGTAAACTGTGCTCCGTGGATCGGTGTATTCTTTCGAATTTACGCGAAGAAGCAACGATTATGCACGGTCTTTTTTTTCACGCCTCTTCTAGCAGCTCACTGTAGTTGCAGTTGGAAGAGTGACATTGTGATCATGGTAATGCTTATTTTTGTGACGGCCACAAAGAGCTGCTGTCAGTTTCCATGACTTGGCCAGGTTTTTCAGAATTTCCCCGACGTTTCCATGATTTTTCCAGAAGGGTCCCAATCCCTGACTTTTCCAGGTTTTCCAGGTTGGTAGACACCCTGCTAAATATAGAGCACCGGCAAACCGCCAAAGTGAGGCCAACTGAATGCTGGCATGGGCTGGCCGCACGGGCATCTCCCAAACGACAGTTATGATGGCTGCCGCATGACGGCGCCACTATCTCTGAAATCGGCGAATACAAAACTTTTGGACCAGCCATACTACAGGCGTAATGTCACTTTCTTTTTATGAATCAAACTAAAATGCACAAGTTGCAGTTCATTCTGTCTTATGACAGGCTGCACTCATCTTTATCAGTTTTTTGAGTACTTATGATTATTTGCACTTTAGCAACAGTTCCATTATCATGGAAGCTTGCTAAAGTGCTCCCCTTTTTTAAAGCTGGATGCAAATCCTCGCCGTCTAATTACAGGCCTATTTCCTTGACATCTCACTCATGCAAAATATGGGAGCACGTCATATACAAACACATAGTAGAATTCCTGGAAGCTAATAATATTCTAAATCAGTTTCAACACGGCTTTAGACGCGGTTTCAATACAATCACTCAACTTACCGGATTTAGTCATGATGTTATTGAAGCCATTGACTCGGGTTATCAGGTAGATGCTATTTTTATTGACTTATCGAAAGCTTTCGATACAGTTCTCCATTCCAAACTTTTACTTAAACTTAATTTCATATTAAAAAACCCGCTGCTCGTAGGTTGGATATCTAGTTTTCTCTCGCACCGCTCGCAGTATGTATTTTTTAACTCAACGGCATCCAGTACCGCTGATGTAACTTCAGGTGTTCCGCAGGGCTCAGTACTTGGACCCCTTCTTTTCTTATTATTTATTTATGACATATCCGGTAACATAACGTCTCAGATTAGGCTATACGCCAATGACTGAGTGATTTATCAAAAAATTACTTCTGCTGAGGATCACGAGAAACTGAACAACTCATTTTCCAATTTTTGCACTTGGTGCCAAACCTGGCAAATGAATGTAAATTTCCAAAAAACTGTGTGCATGACATTTTCTACTCGGTCATCCGCTCATCTATTTCCCTACTCATTCGATGGCTATCATTTAACAAGAAAAATGGAATATAAGTACCTCGGCCTTCATTTCACTCACAACATGTCCTGGTCCAAACACATTGATATTACGTATAATAAAGCCCTGAAAAGATTAGGTTACTTACAGCGCGTTCTCCGTGTAGCACCAAAAGAAACCAAGCTCTTAACATTTAAAACGTTAGTACGGCCATTACTCGAATACGGTTGTGTCGTGTGGAATCCAGACAAAGCGTCCGACATTGCAAAACTAGAATCCATACAAAAAAAGCCGTCCGTTTTATCTGCCGAAGATATGACCGGGATTTTTCGCCTACGTCCAACTTAGCACCTTTGGGTTTAACTCCTTTATCTGCCAGGCGCCATTCAGAATGCTTACAGCTCCTGTACACCTTGATTAATTCGCCGCGCTTGCCCTCGCTCCACAGGTATCTGCAGTTTGCCACACCACCCTCTGTTCACACCAGGAGTCAACATGCGCTAAATATTACGCCACTTCACCCCAAAACTGATTTGTTTAAGTATAGTTTTTTCCCTTCACTATTGAGCTCTGGAACTTGCTACCCGGCGATACCCGCGGGCTCCCTTTGGAGCAGTTTCTGAGTGCAATATCACATGCGTGTTAAGTAGATATTTCCATGTTATTTTGCTTTCTGTGCTCTTGCTCTGTTCATTCTGTATCTTGTGTAGTACTATGAACCGCAAATTTGTGCCATATGCTCATGTTTTTGTTTCTGCTTGTTATCACCTGATCATTTGTATGTCCACTCCTGCAATAGCCCTAATAGGGGCTGCAGTATGTATAAATAAAAAAAATAAAATTAGCACTTAGGGCCTAATATACCACAGTGATATCATCAAAATGTCCACTGGTGGCATAAACTCTGTGCTACACTAAAATTTCTCAACTGCTTAAATACTCATTTGCATCAATTTGACACTTTAAATGTTTTCAAGCCTTGAGCATTGACATAAATTATTCGCTTTCAGTGCCCCTTTACACAAACGCAGGGCAATTTGTTTCTGTAAGTGTTGTGTTGGGCTGGAGTGCAGGGAAGCCGGTGGCAGGCCGGCAGAGAGGCCGAGCGACGTGCGAGTGCCGACATGCAGATAAACTTAGGCTTGGCTGACGAGAGAATGCTCTCCCATGTTTATTGCGGTGGTTTTTTAAAGGCTGGGAAGAAGGTGATTGGTCACTGATACATTGGTCACATGATGGCAGGTACACACCGGGTTGGTTGCAGAGAACAGACCTCGTAAGGGCGTAATTCCACCTAGGGGTATTTACAGGAACTCTAAGCCACTGATATGATACCGCGACACTAGAGGACGCACGACACAACATCGTTTCCCCCTGGGAAAATTGCCTCCTTATGCATAAGAAAAAAAGGCCCTCAAAGCGCTTGCATAACTACTAGCGGTTCTTCTCACCTCTCAAGTGCGGAGACTAAACATCGAGAATGAATCCCGACTTGATATAACATGGTCCTGGGAACAAACAACCCAGAGTAATGGAAATAAAATACACTTCGCCGACAGATAACACAAGTGCCAACTTGCTCTCTTCAATGAACTACATGAACATGCACTGGTCTTCTGCAGCTATACTGCAGACACTTGGCTACTTCAGACTCCGAGGATCCATTCCCTGCATCTTCCGGTCCTATATTGGAATTTGGAGCATCTACAGAAGGTGAAGAACACCCAGGGCTTCCCTCCTGAAGGCCCGAGGAAGGGTCCTGGGTCACAGGCACTAAAGGGGGCACGTTAGGTGGGACGGAGTGGCGCTGGGCGATAGCAGGTGCAGGGCTGGACTGGACAGCCGGGACACTAGGAATGGAGTGTTGAGGGAAGACCTCTGTATTAGAGGGGGAGGGTAAATTGCTCAACTCATCATGATTAAAGAGGAAATGTGCATCAGAGATCGTTGCAGACTGAGGCGTTAATGGAAGAGATGCTGCAGTCCCATGTGAGATGATCGTTAACTTTGACGCATTCCACTTTTGTTATCACTTAGAAGGAATGTGGATGGATTAACTTGTTGCAGGACAGTAAGGGGTTGGCTTAACCTGAAGGGACCTTTCGATTGTAGCCTAACCTTCACCTTGTTGCCTACTTCAATGAGAGTTCGCTTAGAGCCTTTGCCCGTATTTACATAGGATTGCGTTTTTTCCTGCTTTTGCTGAACCTTCTGGTGAAGTTCGAAAGGAGAGGTATGTTGCAGTACAGGAAGCTTATGCTTACTGATATCTAATGTTGATCGCGGTTGGCAGCCGTGAAGTAGGATAGCTGGTGAACAACCAGTGGTGGCATGAGGGGTGATCTTGTAAGATCCTAAGAACTCTGTATTGCTTTGAATGGCATCTTTCTCTTGCAACTTAGCCACTTCAATGTGTTCATTGAAAACACGGTTGAATCTCTCTATTAGCCCCTTCACCTGCGGGTAATAATTGGAAGAGAAGCAATGAATGGTACCTCTTTCCTTTAAGAAGTTCTGAAATTCGCTGGACATAAACTGGCGTCCATTATCTGTAACTAGGGTCTCTGGTAGACCTTCACGGCTGAAAGCAGTACTGAGTAGCTTTACGAGGTCGCACGTTAGTAAAAAGAACTTAGGTCATTTAGAATAATACTCCATTAGGTGATGGCGTATGTAGAATTAGGAGCTGTACGCAGAAGACCGATCATGCCCATACCCAGTTGCTACCATGGCTGTTCAGGCCATTGTACTGGCTGAAAAGGAGGCACTGCAGTTCTGGCGGATTTATCCTCAAGCTGACAGATGTGTGGCATTGCCTGAAAAACTTCTCCACACACTTATCCATGTGGGGCCACCAACAACGCTCGCGTAGTAGCTGCTTAGAGCGAACAATACCCTGATGGGGCTCACGTGCGAATTTCAAAAAGTTCCGTATTAGTATATTTGGAATAACGACACGTTCACTTCGCCATAGGAATCCGTCAACGAAAGAAAGCTTTTCGTGTACATGGAAGTATGACATTAGTGCCGTATCAAGTTTTTTTCTGGGGCCATCCTTGAGTTACATAGTACAATGTTTCATCGGAAGCAGTAGCTGTTAAGCAGTAGCTGCCTTAACAGTTTGCTTGTCAACTACAATGGTCACAAGGGAGACAATCTCCTTCTCTAGGGTAGTAGAATTATTGTTTTGCATTGGAAGCCTCGACAAGGCATCAGCTATGTGGTTCTCGGACCCTTTGCAGTACTCAATGTTGAAGTCGTATTACAGTAACCTGGCAGACCAGCGGGAAATACGCTGAGGACGTCTGCCTGAATCACCTGCTGCGAGCAGGGCAACAACCACCTGGTGATCTGTCCTGAGCGTAAAACACCTGCCCCACAGATATGCCACCGCTCACATGCAACTAAGCACGCTAAGGCTTCTCTTTCATCCACAGAGTACTTCCGTTCTGCAGGAGTTAATGTCCTGGATGCAAATGCTAAAGTGTGTAGCTGGGAACCCGCACGTTGCTGCAATACTACACCTAAACCGGCATCAGAGGCATCCGTCGCGACAACCACTCCCAAGTAACCACGGATATCTACTGGCTGTTCATTATGAGTACAAATATCAGGCCGTATAGATATCCAACACGGATAGCCATAGAAGTACTGTGAAAATCCATGTCCCGTGCGGCTGTTTTCAGGACATCCAAACTGGATGTCTCACCGGACATTAAGTTTTGAACATTGATTGGTTGTCCGTATAACGACATGCCAAGGCTATGTGGATTTGTTCATCAATTATTGTAAAATTACCATGTAGTGAAATATATATAGACCTGCCGAATTCCAGGTGACAGCCTTGTGAAATTTCATTAGAAGTGCTAATATAAAATTCATTCAAACTTTTGGCACACTCATTTGATCCCAGGATGCCAAATAATTTTGCTTCATGCGGCAAAACAATCTAATTAATTCAATATGTGTATCGTATGTCATAAGAAACAATGTATTCAGTGTTATTATTGGATGTGAACTGATAAAAATGCGGATCGAGTGCGCCGTAGCAGTCATCATGAGGGAGAGGGAAAAAAACTATTTCAACAGAGAAGTTTGGAGCACGCAGGCTCCTGGGCCCCAGCACGATCCCGCTGCGCTTTCGTGTAAACTTTCATGCACCAGCCTCAACATTTCTCAACTAGTGGTGCACCGCAGTTGCCCAGATTCCTCGAACATATACGTCATGCCTGCCATGCTCCTTTAGTTGTGTTGGGAGAAAACACGCGCCATTGTGCCTATTGTCCTGAAAACTGCTTGACCAGCACTAACCCCGCTCACTCGCACGGCACAGATAAAGCCACATGTCACATGTGTTCGTTACGTCTCATATCGGACATTTATCTATTCTTATCACGCATTAACTGTTGTCCATTATTTGTATAAGCCCTGCTAATACGTGGCATGTTTCTAGTTGTTCATTTTCTTGCATTTTCCTTGCTATTAACCAATTGACAAGCATGTAGTCAGTGCCTCTGCACCTTCTTTAGAAGCTTGTCTGTATGTACGTATTGCGGTTACTGGAATAACATTGCCATAAACACGCATAAGTTGGGCATGTTGCTAATAATTTTATCAACCCGCAAAAAATCAACTGTTGCCGCCTAAGAAGTCATTGCACTTGAAGGTGGAAGTGCATTGAACACTGAAATCTTGTAAGGCTACGTACAAACTTTCACAATCATGGCTGCGGGCTGTGAGTTATGTGCTTCTTAGCCTTGATATATGTTGATAATAAATGTTTGATTGCCCTTGAAAAATCCACTTGAATTTCACTTTTTTTTCTTAGAATTCATTTGCAGCAGAAAAGCTCCCGCGGAAAAAAGACGGGCTTCCGGGGCTGTGAGGGTAAGTTATTCACATGAAAGTTTTTTCTTGAATATGCACTAGCTATGTACACAAACACTACATATATCCTTTGAAGGGCCTGTTAATGTCCATGTTGTCTGGCCTAGGGGAATGTCGAGCGAACGTACAAATTTGTTACCTTTGTACGTTACCTCTGTATCTGATGTACGTACAGTGTACATTCACGGACATCTGATGGACGTCCGGAATAACCGAAATGTACGCCCTGTCGTATGCTTACCGAATATCTATGATTAACTTGGCCTGGCAATGAAGATCAAACATTTTTATAACAGGAGCACAAGCAAGGCCAGCCTTGACTTGTTCAAAGCCGCGTTGCGCGTCTTCCGACCAGCAGAATTGTTGTCCCTTTCTGAGCATGGTGCGGAGAAGCTCAGCAATATCCGCTTAGTGATGAAACAATTTGGCGTAATACCCTGAAGGCCAAGGAAGTACTGAAGGGTTTTCACGCATGTAGAAGAAGCATTGAGAATTGTGTGAACTTTGCTTTCCATGGGCGATATACCCTCTGCAGAAATTTTAGGCCCCAGGAATGTCAATTCCTTCCCCGAAAAAGACAGTTGTGATTTAGCTTCATGCCACTCTGCGCAATACAAGTCAATCATGCTTCGACTTTGAGCTTCCGCACACAAGTATGTAATCTAAGTAGAAACAACATTCTTACAAGATTGCAAAATAGTAGACATCATTCTTTGAAATACTGCAAGTACGGAGGCTAGACCAAAGGATACTCGTTTAAAACGAAACAATCCTTCTGCGTAATGAACACGGTAATGTCTCTACTAGAATCCTATAGGAGGAGTTGGTAGTACGCTGATGCTGAGTCCAATTTATAGAAGTAGGACGCACTACTCAGCATTTGGAGGAGTTCATCTACATGGGGCAGCGTGAAGGTGTCGATGACAATGGCTTTACTGGGTTCTCGCATATCGACGCAGAGGCGGATGTTCTCGTCTTTCTAACGAACGATCATGAGTGGTGACACCCATTCAGATGCCGACACCCGCTCGTTGATGTCGTTGTCTTCGAGTCGACGCAGTTTGGCGGACACTGGCACGATATTTTGCCACCGCTTGATCCAATGGGCGAAGTCCTGGACGAGTTCAAGCTGCCCGTCGAACAGATGCTCTAACCCCGGAGGCACCCCTGCAGGAACCTCCGAAGAAACTGGAGAAATGAGACGACACGTTAATGTTGTGCCGTCGATCAAGAGACCCAACTGCTGGATGGCATCCAGCCCCAGCAATGAAGTGCCCTGTGCTGTGACGTAGTAAGTAACGAAGGTGCGCTTCCTGCTGTGCTGCAAGTCGGTGCGGAAATATCTGAGAACCGGTATGCGGTGCTTCGAAAAGTTTTGTAGTTGACTGGATGTCTGGAGCATTCTGTGCTTGGAAGCAAAATATATGTCGTAGCCCTTCTTCGTCATTAGAGATGCAGTGGCGCCGGTATTCACCGAAAAAGAGATGTGGACTTGGTCGCCAACAACCGCAGAGATACGAAGGTCCTTCGGGCTAGTCGGCATAAGGTTCACGGACAGGACTGTGGGAGCGCCGTCTTGAATGGGGCTAACCTCCTGTACAGACGATTGCTGTTTACGGCAAACTGCTGAGAAGTGGCCTTTGATTTGGCAGAATTGGCAGATTTTGTTCTTGGCTGGGTAATTTCGTAAAGTTTCCAAGTGTTCAAATTGGCTGCAGCGGAAACAGGCGCCCAGTGGGGTCTTTGAAGAAGTCTGACCCGCTTGTTGGTTCGAACACCATGCAGGCTTGCTGACGAGCCGGTGTGGCCATGTTGAGGCAATTACACGGCTGGCGAAGCAGCCGAGCCGGCATTTTGAGCTGCTGTGACGCACTGGACCATGATGCCGGCATTGGAGAACTGTTTGTTCCCACTAAACGCCGCGTTGGCTCTGTGAAGTGCCTCGAAGTCTCGTCTGAGTTGTTTGGCTTTTTGTAGCGTGAGGGCTTCATCGATGACAGTAGTTAGGCTCGTACCTCCGCGTTGGCGACTCCGAATTCTCTCGCCATAAGCGGCGCCAAACTTGCATGTAAGGGCTTTCTTCTTGAGGGCTGCGACGAATTCGAGTTAGGTTTCCCCGGGTAGTTCTTGGCGGGTCGTGAATTAGTGCCGCTCAGCTAGGACATTCGTCATCTCGGCGAAAAGCTCATCAAGAAATTGGAGTAGCGTGTCGTACTCTGTTGGCGTCGTCGATGCTGCCGCGCCAGTCTCTGTCGCCGAGCCTGGTGCAGTTTGTGTAGCATTTGGAATGGCTCGCGCTTCGAGCTGTGCCTGTGCGGCGAAGTATTTCCGCTGACCTTCAATGCAGAGTGCCCTGAGGAGCGCTGCCGCTCGTCTGTCAGTCGTCCAGCCACCTCCCTCGGCTGCATCGAGGTGTAACTGGAAAATTTGTTTCCATTTATGCCACGAAATAGAAGGCACGCCATCCACGTTGAGAAATGGAGGTAGGTTGACAAAGAGGGCAGCCATGGTGCAGGAGGGAGGCAGCAAGCTGAAGCGAGAGGGTGGCTTCGCGAGGAGGCCGGAGCAAGCACAAAGAAAAGTCGGTCAGGTGGCGCCAGTGTGGCGCAAAGTGGAGGTACCGACGTGCAGTAGAATGTGGCGTGAAGAGGCACTTACGTCGGGCACTTCATGGCATCGCCCAAGTTCAGGGTTCAAGACCTCGTTGCCATATGTTGTGTAAGGCTGGAGCGCAGCGAAGCCGGTGGCAGGTCGGCGGAGAGGCCGAGCGATCGGCGAGTGACAACATGCAGACGAACTTAGGCTTGCCTGATGAGAGAATACTTTTCCGTGTTTATTACGGTGGTTTTTTAAGGACTGGGAAGAAGGTGATTGGTCACAGATACACTGGTCACATGACTTCAGGTTTACACCGGGTTGGTAGCAGAGAACAGACCTGGTAAGGGCCTAGCTCCACTTAGGGGCATTTACAAGAATTCTAACCTACTGGTGTGCTATCGCGACACCAGGGGTTGTGTGGCACAATAATAAATATCACCAATCTAGCAAATTTTGTAACGTATACAGAAGATCATAAGTACTTTTATGAGGAGTCAGTCAACGGCAATCCTAACACAGTCAGTATTCCTGTATTCTTATACTAAGAGGCTGAGACGTGAATGTACAAGTGAAAAGCACAATTGCGTGTGGAGCTCTCCAACCAAGGATTCTCAGAGTTATTGATTTTTGTTTTCTTCGTAACTAAATTAGACATCATGACACACAGCAAGGCCATTGATGTTACAGAACTTACCTGTTCTTCGGGTGCATCAAAAAGTCGACCATGTCATTCAACTCGACCCGCCAAGTTTTCTCTTTAGGAATAGCCCGTAAACAAGCAAAACAGACTGTAGAATCACATATGCAGTGAGGGGTACGGCCGAGAGCATTTTGAAGCACACTTTCTAGCATCGGACTTAGTAGCTGTTTCCCTCAGTTACATGACATGTTGCCAAAAAAAATTCACTAGAATAAATAAATGCTGGTATGAAATAAGAGCTGCACTATAGTTGTAACGACAAGGTACCTGCATTCTTCTCGAAGAGTAGTGAGCAGTAACACATAAAAACAACGCCAGAATAGACTTAATAACTGCTTCTAAAAGCTGCCCAGTTGAGAGGATTACACACGCAGCTTTCGGTCAGCAGAAGAGAAGTCATATTGATGCAAGGTAGGCTGGCAACTATAGTGGCCAGCCTCTCAGAGGAGGACAACCAAGTTGTTTAGTGTGCGTATGTTCTGAATTTCACCATTTTGCCTTGAGTAGAAATCCTGCTTTGTATCTGCGTCCCGGCGTATTCTAGCACCCATTTGCTAGCTTGGTGACATTTTCTGATGGAGCTGTGGGGAACGTAGATGATGCAGTCTCCATAGAGTACCCCAGAATCAGACCTATTGAGTAGCTAAACTGACCTAGTGCACATGTGTTCCGGTCGTCACCTCCTGAGCCTCCAGCCACAGCACGGTTGGCCACCTGAATGACAGAGGGCCAAACACCCCCTATCATCACCGCACCAGCACGAATGCAGCTCGTCATCAACCAACCTTAGAAGTATTTGTTGTTCGGCTAGTTGGTTCGTCATACTGAGGGGTAATTCTAGACGCCTAAAGCACCACAGGAAGAAATAATCACAGAGAAAGAGTGTCAACTCGCAACTGATTTATTTGCAGGAGAAACGCAGGAAATATATAGCCGCACACGCATGTGCAGAGCACACTACTTCACCTAGTCACATGACCACAGACATAAACTGAGGACGTTCGATCGGCATATCTAATCAAGCAACGAAGCGCAAAAATCTAACTCAGACTTGCGCAAGACGACTGACGTGTCACTTATACACAAGTCACCTTTTTTCTTTATCCAGAACGCTTCCATTATTTTACGGGCCACAACATCTGGGCTTTTGGCGAGGACAGAAACGCTTGAAAACCTCGCCTCACAAGAACAGGAACGGCAATGCGCAGGCAAATGTGCTCCGGAATCATTTCGAATAGAAAGGTCATGTTCCTTAATTCTCACGTCCAAACACCATCCAGTTTGGCCGATGTAAACCCGGCCACAACTAAGTGGGATTAAGTACACCACACCCACTACGCAAACCACATACATCGAAGCGTGTATTTTTTCACAGGTGGAGGCGCTCGGTGTTTTAGATATACGTGGGCATAGGCCAGCCAGCTTTCATGGCACAGAAAAAACAACAGACACATTGTACCTGCTCGCCTCGTTCTTAAGGTTGTGCGCTACCTTATGAACATATGGAACAACCATAGGTCGTTTATCCCTCGGCTGCCTGCATTTTCGTTTGCCCTTGAACTTTTGAAGGAGGGTTTCCGAAACGGATACAATGACAGAGTTAGGACAGCCAGCTGAATGCAGCCGCCTAACCTGATTCAAGTAGCTATCCTGCATCCTGTGATGGCAAGATTTCACTAGCGCTCCCTCGAGACACATGGTTGCAATGGCTCTTTTTACAAGTTTAGAATGAGCTGCATCAAAAGGTAAAAGCTCTTTGCGCGAACGTGGATGATACGCCCAGCACACGTGTCGCTCCGAAAACATGATGCTCAAGTCTAAAAACTGCAATTTATTGTCAATGGGAAGCTCATGCGTAAACGAAAGGCCGTTAGCATGTTGTCTGAAAAGTGCTAAAATATCATCCACTAAACTAGTGGTGGTCGTCAGAGGGATAGCGTTTAAAATGACTAAAAAGTCGTCCACGTACCGAAAGACTTTCAGCACCTTTGCATCGTCAATTGCTTGAGCTAAAGCAGTGTCTAAGGCGGATAGGAACATGTTACACAGCACTGGAGCGACACAAGAGCCAATGCAGATCCCTTGTCGCTGAACGCAGAGATTGCCATCATGTGATACAAAGGTGTAGGTAACATAAAATTCCAACAACGTCATAAAGTTATCTAGAGATACGCCTGCGGCCCTCTCGAACGCTAGAACTCCGTTCGTTTCAATACAGGTTCTAACGATTTTGAATAGCTCCGAGTGCGGCACAGAATAGAAAAGGTCTTCAACATCGACTGAAAAGCCGTACGCACCACCCTGGAGGCAGTGCAGAGTCTGCGTAACGTCATTCAAGTTCTTCACTGCAAACGGGTCTCTGACTTCAACCGTGCTAAGGTGCTTGAGTAAAAATTTACTGACATGCAACTGCCACGAGTCACGTTCACTCACAATGCTCTTGAAAGGCATGTAACCTTGTGTGTTTTTGCACTGAAGAACACTGACAGGGTCGCTTGCCTGGAGGTGCGAATAGCCTTAGAAATTTTTAAAAGTTCAAGATCTTTACATAGCAGAATAGCTTTAGCCTTCACCTTGCTTGCTTGTGACGTCGTTGGTACGAAGTTCTGTAGAGCTGGAATAGCCTTTTCACCAAAGGCTTTGGCTGTCAGTACCACGAAACCACCTTCCTTGTCAGCTTGCATGAGCTGTAGATCGTTCCTCCGAAAGTGCGTGACGACAGCCTTAGTAGGGTCCTTAGGGTGAAGATGCGTTCGCTGAACGTTCTTCAAAAGAAAGTCCACTCCATCCAATAGGCACCTGTCTCCGTCCTTCCCGTCCTGTTGAAGACCTTTTCTATTCTGTGCCGCACTCGGAGCTATTCAAAATCGTTAGAACCTGTATTGAAACGAACGGAGTTCTAGCGTTCGAGAGGGCCGCAGGCGTATCTCTAGATAACTTTATGACGTTGTTGGAATTTTATGTTACCTCAACCTTTGTATCACATGATGGCAATCTTTACGTTCAGCGACAAGGGATCTGCATTGGCTCTTGTGTCGCTCCAGTGCTGTGTAACATGTTCCTATCCGCCTTAGACACTGCTTTAGCTCAAGTAATTGACGATGCAAAGGTGCTGAAAGTCTTTCGGTACGTGGACGACTTTTTAGTCATTTTAAACGCTAACCCTCTGTCGACCACTACTAGTTTAGTGGATGATATTTTAGCACTTTTCAGACAACATGCTAACGGCCTTTTGTTTACGCATGAGCTTCCCATTGACAATAAATTGCAGTTTTTAGACTTGAGCATCATGTTCTCGGAGCGACACGTGTGCTGGGCGTATCATCCACGTTCGCGCAAAGAGCTTTTACCTTTTGATGCAGCTCATTCTAAACTTGTAAAAAGAGCCATTCCAATCATGTGTCTCGAGGGAGCGCTAGTGAAATCTTGCCATCACAGGATACAGGATAGCTACTTGAATCAGGTTAGGCGGCTGCATTCAGCTGGCTATGCTAACTCTGTCATTGTACCCGTTTCGGAAACCCTCCTTCAAAATTTCAAGGACAAACGAAAATGCAGGCAGCCGAGGGATAAACGACCTATGGTTGTTCCATATGTTCATAAGGTAGCGCACAACCTTAAGAACGAGGCGAGCAGGTACAATGTGTCTGTTGTTTTTTCTGTGCCATGAAAGCTGGCTGGCCTATGCCCACGTATATCTAAAACACCGAGCGCCTCCACCTGTGAAAAAATACACGCTTCGATGTATGTGGTTTGCGTAGTGGGTGTGGTGTACTTAATCCCACTTAGTTGTGGCCGGGTTTACATCGGCCAAACTGGATGGTGTTTGGACGTGAGAATTAAGGAACATGACCTTTCTATTCGAAATGATTCCGGAGCACATTTGCCTGCGCATTGCCGTTCCTGTTCTTGTGAGGCGAGGTTTTCAAGCGTTTCTGTCCTCGCCAAAAGCCCAGATGTTGTGGCCCGTAAAATAATGGAAGCGTTCTGGATAAAGAAAAAAGGTGACTTGTGTATAAGTGACACGTCAGTCGTCTTGCGCAAGTCTGAGTTAGATTTTTGCGCTTCGTTGCTTGATTAGATATGCCGATCGAACGTCCTCAGTTTATGTCTGTGGTCATGTGACTAGGTGAAGTAGTGTGCTCTGCACATGCGTGTGCGGCTATATATTTCCTGCGTTTCTCCTGCAAATGAATCAGTTGCGAGTTGACACTCTTTCTCTGTGATTATTTCTTCCTGTGGTGCTTTAGGCGTCTAGAATTACCCCTCAGTATCAACCAACGCGAGACGCTGCAGACATTTCACAGAGCTGCTCTTGAAGATGCTGAGAACTGGTTGGAGCATTTGGACCGGGTCGCCATCAACTAGCTTAAGCTACACTAAGTGTACTGTGCTCTCGAAAATTCTGCAAAAACGTGGTTTGAGAACCACGAGGCAACGTTTCCGTGTGGGATGAGTTTCACCCGTAGCTCACTCAAAAATTTTGCCAGATGTACAAGAAGGAGAGGGTAGTGTGTGTAATAGAGGCAGAAGTACAAGGCCCAAATGAAAGGGTGTCAACCTACATAGAGACATGGATCGGTTTTCCAGGCATGTGGACCTCTCTAGGACTGAAGCCAAGACAGTTCGCCTCCGCATGCGAGGTGTCAAAGAACATTTCAGCGAGCATAATTCGAAACCCACCTGCAACCCTTGCGCAGTTTCATGAAGAAGCAATGCAATGCTAGGAAGAAGGCCCCTCAACAGCGTGCAGGCCGTATAATCGCAATGTCATACACTCAAGTGAGGTCACTTCTGTCACTCTCGGCAATGACATAAGTGCCTTGTGAGAGCTTATCAGAGCTGTCATCTAGCTACAAGTGATGCAGGTGACTGCTCCACCTATAGGACAGCTCTCTGTTATGGAAATAGTGGGCGCAGAGCTACACCAGGCTATCCATGTTCCCCAACAGTACGAGGCGCGACAACAGCATCGAAATGAGCTACACGGGAGCAGTGCGACATCTTCCAATTGAGCGTTGTACTCTTCAAATAGAAGTACCATAAGCGACAGTCCTCACAGGCCCCCGCTGGTCACCAAAGCAAGACATCTGGCGAACACTTGACCACAGGCCCTTCGTTCGCACTGTGGGGAAGCCGAAAACATCTACCGCACTTACCGCGCTGTGAATCTCCATAGATTCTTGCGAAACACCCCTTGTCCGCGACCTGGCGAGCGACAGATAGCTTCATCTCCAATCGTCACAACATTAAACATTGGTTGCACGAACCCAGCTTGTCATCGCCTGTTAGCTATAGGTTACCAAGCCCAGCCTACTCATACGACGCTACAAGACGACACTCGCTCAGTCCTGCAGGGCAGCAAAACTGAGTTCAGTGACCTCTGGAGGCGAGGCTGCTGACAATGATTGTACAGAAGATCTTCCATTACGACAACAGTGATGGAAGTGACATTTTGTTTTTTAGAGCAGATTCTGGAGCAGAAAAAATTGTGCTTTGGAGCAGCCTTATGTGTCTTTGGAGCAGAAAAAAGTGCTATAGCTTAGGGTTGCTGTTGGTGTTTTCGAAACAGATGCATGTTCCTATCGACTCCTGAAGTCTAAAACATCACTTAAGGATCTAATAAATATTTATATTTATTATTAAATATGCCGCGCAGGTAGTGTACAAGCAGTATAGTTGGCGCAAATCATGCGGGAGGGGGTCAGGAGAGTCCGAACTTTTCTGGTGTTCAGGCTGGGGAGCACTCCTCTTGCAACTGCCGTTTTGAGTTTAGCTTTAGCACGTGACATAATTGAGTTAACAGTTAAGCATAGCGTAATCAAAGGCTTTTTATTACCCGTGTAAAATGCCCCTCAGCTGTGTGAACTATGAAAATGAAAAAGTGAAAAAAAAAGAAACTGAATAGAAGTGTGCAACTGCTCGAGCTCAGACACCATGCTCAATTTTTTAAATTTTAGTTTAAAGCATAATTTAATTCTGATATAGATAAAAATACAACCCAAATTAAAAATATGAATTTTGATATGTGTCACCCCTTAAGATTTTTCTGGATTCACGCCGCTGAGTTGCATACTAGGATGATAGTGTATACAGCTTGCTTTTGGTTTTGCTTAAGCTCACGAGATAGTCCAATGGTTCAACTTCATTCTTTTTAGTTTCCCAACATCCTTTTGGAGCATGTTTGGAGCAGTTACTAGCAAATATTGCACTTTAGAGCAGCATGGAGCGGCATTTCTCTTTTCGATCAGTTTGGATCAATTGGAGTAGCACTTCCACGACTGCAACAGTGACGACAGCAGGGAAACATACACACGCAATCAAAAGTGATACGAAGGGTGGTGAAGTCAAACATTTCGGATGACAAAGTATTGGCACTAATCGACGCTAAAGCAGACACGTCCATTATGAGCCCATGCCCCGCCTGCAAGCTGACGAAGGTTTCTACCCAATGAACTGGGTCCCAGACTCGCACAGCAGGAGGCCATTTTTGAACTCTGGTGGGACGATGCATGGCACGAGTTAGCACTCAAGCGTTTACATATCTCAAAGATTTCATAATACTCCAAAGTTTTTCGAAAGACTTAATTCTCCGACGGGACTTTCTCCAAGATTACTGAGCAGTAATGAACTTGCAGGAGTTGCAGGTGACGTTTTCCACTGCACATGCCACATCCTGGCGACAGTTATTACCAATGAGTAGTGTGTTCACATTAATAACTTGCAACATTTTGATGAATTCGATAACTATGAGGCATTGCAGAGGCAAATATCCTACTTTCTCTTATTCAAAAGAAAGATCTGCATAGCTCGAGGCTTTGTTCGGTTACAGAATAAACGCTCCCAAGTTCTGCTGACTAACTTCAGCAGGAAGTTTCAGCACATCCCTAGAGGCCCCACTGCTGACTTTTTAAGTGAGATCGTAGACTTTTCCGACATCAGCACATTGCATATGACTTCACTGGATACAAAAACTTGTGCTGACTTGGGCAACCGCATTCACGTTAATCATGACTTGAAAGAACCACAAAAGATCCACAAAATCTGTGGCTTAGCAGCCACAGAATTTTCGGGTTGCTTCTCCACAGCATAGAAAGGTAAAAACATTGCCGTTACAAAACTGTATTGTTACCGAGAAGTCGGCACAGCCTCTCTGCCAACGTCTATATCATGTGTCGCCAAACGAAAGAGAGGTGATTAAACATAGGCTGGCCAGTATAGTAACCAAACTACCTCGCGTCAATATCACCACTAAATATATCTACCGAGTCGAATGCCTTTTCATAGCACAAAGTATTTTGCTTCCAGAAAAAGCACAGTTAGACTGCAATATATACCAAAATACAGCACAGTTACAGTTAGACTTCAGCATACATAAGGAAATACAGAACTTCTTATAATTTTGTGCACAAACATTAACAGGTACAATAGTCTCACTTTAGCAAACATACTTATCCACACTCTAAACTAATCATAAACACTTTAGTTTACTTCTTAATTAAAAGAAGTTAATCTACTACAAGCATTGGATGTCAAACAATTGCATATGCGGTTTTGTTTCGGTTTGCGTACGCACACCTTTCAAATTGTGTGACAGGGTAGGACAAGTGTGCTAGTCTGCAAAAGAAGGCCTTTGTGGATATCTCGAAAGCAGCCTTGAAAAAAAATGCCGCCTCATCAACAAGCCTAGCTTCTTGCAAGTGATCACACTAAGAAAGAAATAGAGCATTGCCACTTGTTTTGGGATACCACACAACAGAAAAACGCTATCCATGACTTGCTCAGGAAAATGGCCGCATGCGCACTGCTTGCTCATGCCACAAAATATTGCATAAGAGTAGCCTACTGATTCACCTGAGGCACCTCTTCATAATTAAGGTCATGTAGGTGCTCCAAATAAGACTCGCTTGCAAGACTTCTGTTTAATAAATCCACACTGATGTCTACGATAATGTGTCACTGCCAACAGCAAAATTAGCCGTCATGAAGGAAGTTGCTGTTGTTCCTTCGCTTCTGTTGTTCACCAACGAAGCAGCCGCCGTTCATCATTATTGCCAGTGCTCCTCACAAGCTGCTGCTTGCTCGAGCAGCACAAAGCCACCCGTTTCTTTTCACTGTTCCATGAAAAAGCATACCTTTCGGACGTGCCGTCTCTCGTCCTGCACGAGAGCCTGGTAGCCGGCGGACCCTCAGGTTCAACACAGCTTCTACAAAGTGGTATGAGTGCATGGTCTCCAAAAGGGAGCCTTTTTAAGTCGCACGGTCAATCCGACAACAAAATTCACGAGATGCGCGAAAAAATACGTTGTCGTGGAATTTCCTTGTTGGTCCAATTCGCTACGAAAAGCATGGCAACTACTGCATTTTCCTGTTAGGTAAAAAGGTATCAATTCATCTGTGGCAGTATTACTTTTTTTTATCACGGTCCGCTTTGTCTTGAAACGATTTGAGAAATATTGAGGCATTCTATTATTCCTCCTTTCTGGAGACCTGTCTGGGGAAAACTGGGCCAATTTTTATCACCGTTGAATCGTATTGCTCTCCTGACCTGTCCCACAATTTTATTGTTATATCGCGTACGAATATTTTTAAGGTGGTCAACCGAAGCGCAGTCACGCTCTAGATCCCTACTGAAACGTTCCGTATGCGAGTCCAATAATTCCATATGTTTCCGTAAAAAATACATATGTTTCCTATATATTTTTCATATATTTCCGTAAGATTCTTACGGAAACATACGGAATTATTGTACATCGCATACGGAACGTTTCAGTAGGGATAACTATGTTTGTGCCCTGGTTATGTCATTGAAATAAGGTTTGTGAGAAGTAATTTTGCCGAAATATTGTAGAAGGCTCTAATTAGCAGGCCTACATTCACTCCCCAGGTCTTTTACAGTGAAAGTGCTCGAGTTGTCATCGTATCCTTTTTCGCCATCTGAATTTTGATTATGTTTTGGTAGCACAATGGCAATATCAATGTCATGTTCACTTGTACTCTCGACTGCATCCAAATCAAAGGGCCACACATCTTGCATAACGGCGCCTTTCTAATGAAAACTAAGTATTCGCCGTGGTAGACTACTGACGAAAGAAAAGGTGCCAATTGTCACTCCTTTGTAATACTGCAGTGTTTCTCTGAACGCGTGTTTCGTACTTGTTGAAGAAGCAAAACATTTCGGTGTTGATTCTTGCATTGTCCAACGTATCCATTGAATACCGTAAAATTCACAGTGCGAATGGGCAACCATAAGTGGCCAAGACGTGCGTGTAACCAGCCCATGGTTGCCGCCTAACCAACGATGTACAGTCTAGAGATGGTAGAGACGCATTGCAATTGCTTGCATCCTCGTCCCTGTATTCTACTTCTACGACTCGACCGGAGGGTTCTTGAAACGACATTACAATGAAAAGCAGAGCTAGTCCCATTAAATAAAAAAGCAACCTTTTAATCAAGTGTAACCCGTGAGCATTTAGCGTGGCACTTTTCTGACTTAGCTTGTTCATAAAGCTGTCTTTTTTTTTTTTTTTTGCTAGGGCCCTCCATACTATACAGCCTGCAAACTTCAAAGTACAGTAGGTCCCCAGCACATTCAGATCTCTTTCACAGACATCGCAATTACAAGTTCTCTAATATTGGCGGCACAAATTTACAGCAAAAAGCCCATTTGAAAACATATATGGCCAAGCGTTAACTTTGCCTCTCATACAACTTGGCCCGACACCCAAATCCGTGCGATGCTATATGAGCTCAACACCATTTTTTTTTTCGCCACATGCAAGGTTCGCCAACAGCGCGTCAGCCTTTTGGACCATACGAAGCAGCGCCATGGTGTAGAGAAAAGAGCGGGCAACGCCCACCTCTGGAAACAAGCTCTCTCCGTGCAATTGGAACGGCAGGAGAGAAACCCTCTGCGCGCCCAACATCTCCGAGCCACTCCTAGTACCTGAAGGGTTCACTAGATGACGCTCATGTCACTAGTATATGGCCAACTTTCGGACTGTCACGGTGGATAGACGTGTTTTTTGAGCGCTCCCGATCGACTGTGCAGATAAGTTGTTTTGCATGTTTTGAGCTTGTCTTTATAATTATAGGGCAGCAGTTAAAATCCCTGTAGCACTTATTTTATTGTACGGCTTTTTCGGGGTCAGTCACCAGGTATTTATTAGTTTGTGCGTATGTGTGTTTGATTATTTTGTGTTTTTTTGTTTTTTTTTTCTTTTGCCACCTCCTGGGGAAGGTGCACGTACATTGAACACGCAAATTTTTGTAGTAGAGCTTAGACTTTCTATTTTTCGTAGGGCAGGGCTCGAGTTTTGTAATTATCGAGTGAGACAAGTCATAGGGACAATTGGTATCAGAAAGACATGATTAAAAAGACTGTAAAGTGTTCAGGATGTGGGGTTGGTTTGAAATTGGACCCAAGTGTAGAAGCGGAAGGAGAAGAGGCTGACGCGAAGTGTAGGCAATGTGAGGTCGAGGAAAAAATGGAGAAAATAATGGTTACCCAGGGGGACCTGCTGATGAGAATCACTGAGCTCGAGGCTGCATTGTCGACAGCGCAAGAGAAAACGAGGGCTATGGGAGAAAGGCTGAAGTCCACCGAGGAAGCACTAACCAAGGTGAACAGAGGAGCAGCCTACGGAGAGAACAGTAGAGAACCGGCAACCAGAACAGCGGAGAAGAAAGAGCAAGCAAGTTTGGAAAAAACAGGTTCAGCCGGTTCAATTGTCGCAAGGCCCAGCTTCAGCGAAGTAGTGGTGGGGCTGGGAGGGGACAAAGCAGCCGGCATCACAGGTGCAAGTTACCCCCAGGTGCAGGACGCTCTAGCTGAAAAGTCACAGCATGTGATAATCGCCGGGGACTCGAATTTAAATCGATGCACAGAAGCCATCAAAGAGATGGTAAGAGGTGGCGAGAGGGTTGCAATAGGGGTGTTCCCAGGACTCAAGCTGGAAGCAGTCATGAGGCAAGCGAGCGCAAAACTCAAAACTACAGCTGATAGACGAAACCTCGTGATAGTTTCAGGTGGTTTAAACGATGTCCTAAATGATAATTATATATATATATATATATATATATATATATATATAAATATATATATATATATATATATATATATATATATATATATATATATATATATATATTATATATTATTATTAATTATATATATTATATAATTAAATTATATATATATTATTAATAAATAAATATTATTAGTAGTAGTAGTAGTAGTATTCTAGTGCTATTATTATTCTGTGCTATAAGTAGCTATGTTCTGCGCTATGTTTCTTTGTATAGTTCAATAATGTGTTTTTTGCTTTTTTTCTATTTTAAACATTGTATCCAGTTTGATGTCCTTTGTCGCTGTGTAACCACTTGCGCAAGTATGTAGGTATGTCACACAATTGGTCCCTCTACTAGCCAGTTAGGCTATGGGACCAAACAAGTGTTTGCGAAGCTTTTTGTTACATGAATGTGAAAGTTACAATAAAAAAAGATACAGCAGGACTAGCAACCACACTGGCGAAAGGCGTCGATGACATGCGCGCTACTTCTCCTCAGGTACAGATATTGATATTGCCACGTTTCATTTCCCAAGTTTTTGTTATCGTCCCAAAACACCACACGTTTCTCAGCGCAAACCGCGCCTGCAGTTTTCGAGAAGGTTCCGGACTGTAGTAGATCATTTCAATAAGAAATCGCCCACTGTGCGAACAGTACAGATTGTTCTGGAACCTACGCCACCGCCAGCGATAACGCTAGAACATTCGACGGCAAGAGTATAAATGCCGACGCGCTTCACCGCTTGTTAGTTGTTGATCGAAGGCCGACGCTCCGTTCGCCGCTATCAGTCCGAGACTGCCATCTGTGCGAGACTGCTGCTGTAATTGGACTTTCCGTTTACCGGGCACAGGTTCGCCCAAATAAACAGTTAAATCCAAACACGAAGTCTCCTGTCTTCAGCCACGTCACGACCCCGTGACATCTGGTGGAGGTGCTGCTTCGTTCATGTACCGGACGCCCCCGTCAAGCCGTGAACCCAGCCCACGTCGCGGAGAAGACACCGACGCCAACCAGGAGCAGCGAACAAGCCGCCGACAGCAAGGGCTACCACCGGAGTACGGGCTTCTAGAAGACAAGGCGCGGAAGACCAAGGCCATGACCGCGACTGCAGCGACAATGACAACCGCAGCATCCCAGCCCACGATGGTCATGCATCAACCCAGGGAACCGCCAATTTTCCATGGGTCATCGTTCGAAGACCCGGAGTCCTGGCTAGAAACATACGACCGTGTGGCCGCCCTCAACCACTGGGACCATGACGAAAAGCTGCGTCGTGTGTTCTTCTATTTGGAAGACACCGCAAGGACCTGGCTCGAAAATCGGGAGTCCACGCTCCGAACGTGGGATATTTTCTGCGGCGCATTCCTACAAACGGTCGCGAGCGTCGCTCGCAAAGAGAGGGCCGCTGCTTTATTAGAGACCCGGGTTCAGCTACCAAATGAGAATGTCGCCATTTTCACAGAAGAAATGACCCGACTATTCCGTCACGCTGACCCAGACATGCCTGAGGAGAAAAAGTCCGTTTCCTCATGCGAGGGGTCAAACAGGAGCTCTTCGCGGGACCGATGGGAAACCCACCGAAAACCGTCCAAGAATTTGTAGCCGAAGCGACCACTATCGAAAAGACCCTGGACATGCGCACCAGACAGTATAATCGTCGCCTGACTGCAGACTGCGCTGCTGCTCAAGCCAGTAACTCCGGAGACCTTCGTGAAACAATCCGAGCGATCGTGCGGGAAGAGCTGCGCAAGCTGTTGCCTTCGGCGCAGCCTCAAGTGGATTCAATCCGCGACATTGTGCGAGAAGAAGTTCTGCACTCGCTTCAAATTCCCCACGCATCGCTGCCCCAGCCGGAAGCTATGAGATACGCCGCTGCACTGCGCCACAACGCTCCTCCCCGTCCACGCCAAAACGCCGCCCCATCGCACTTCCGTCGACAGACGCCACCGCCGCCACCACCCCACCAACGTCATACCGTTCGCCAGCGGCCCAGCGCAGTGCACCGAGGAAGACTGACGTCTGGCGCGCCCCTGACCATCGCCCGCTCTGCTACCACTGCGGCGAGGCTGGACATAGATACCGTCGTTGCCAGTACCGACAGATGGGACTGCGTGGCTTCGCCGTCAATGCACCGCGTCCACAGCCAGGAGAACGACCACGTGACATCGCCGACTACCTGACAGGAACTCGGTGGACACCACGAAGCCCTTCGCGTTCACCGTCGCCCAGCCGCCGCACGTCACCGCACCACCGACAGTACTCTGGCCCAACGCGGGGCCGGTCTCCTAGCCCGTATCCGGGAAACTAAGGGCAGCAACCGGTGGAGGTGCGGTTGCTGTGCGACGAACTACCGAAGATCCTCCGACGACGACGACGCTGCGACGGAGCTTTCTGAACACAACGCCAACCAGGCAAAGCCCTGATGGCGAAAGCTCACTTACCGAAGGTGGCCTGACGACGCAACATGGAAGCAGCGGAACAAGCCGACGCAGCCGTGACCCGACGCCACGCCCTAACTGTAATGCGAGACGGTGAACTAGCGACCTCGACGTTCTTATCGATGGCCACAGTGTGACCGCTCTCGTCGATACTGGAGCCGACTATTCTGTCATCAGTGGGTCGTTCGCCGCGAAGTTAAAGAAAGTTAGGACAGCTTGGAAAGGCCCTGAAATCCGCACAGCCGGAGGTCATCTCGTAACGCCTGCAGGAATCTGCCCAGCGAGAGTCACCATTAACGGCCGTATTTATCCTACAGACTTCGTAGTCCTACAGCATTGCTCGAGAGATGTCATCCTTGGCATGGACTTCTTATGCCTCCATGGTGCTGTCATCAACCTAAGAACAAAGTCGATAACGTTATCCACAGAAGAAGCACTACCGCCGCGCACGCCGTCAGGACACCATGCCTTGAATGTGCTGGAAGAACAAGTCACCATTCCGCCTCGCTCAAGCGTCATTATTTCAGTCGGCACTCCTAAATCACCTGACTTGGAAGGCGTCGTTGAAGGCAGTCAGCATCTGTTGGTCATCCGAAATATTTGCGTCGCAAGAGGAATTGCAGAGCTGCGGGGAGGCAAAGCAACGGTTATGCTCACGAACTTCAGTAATGAGTACAAACATGTGAACAAAGGAACAACGGTCGGATACATCGAAGAAATTGTCGAAGCCACCAGTGCTTTCGCCATCGCCGATTCTGCGGAACCTGCGCAGAGGAACCAAGCCCCTCCCATAGCTTTCGACGTCAATCTCAGACTTCCGAACGATAAGCAAGAACAGCTCAAGGCCCTGCTCCTGCAATACGAAGATTGCTTTTCGTCGTCATCGAAAATTCCGCAGACCCCAATCACGAAACATCGCATCATAACCGAAGAAAATGCCAGACCACTCCGTCAGAGTCCGTACAGGGTTTCGACGCGAGAACGTGAGGCCATGAAGAGACAAGTTGATGAAATGCTGCGGGATGACATTATCCAGCCGTTTAAGAGTCCATGGGCATCCCCCGTGGTGTTAGTGAAGAAAAAGGATGGGACCCTACGTTTCTGCGTCGATTATCGCCGCCTGAACAAAATCACAAGAAAGGACGTGTATCCTCTCCCACGAATAGACGACGCACTTGACCGGCTCCATAACGCCAAGTACTTTTCGTCAATGGACCTCAAGACTGGCTATTGGCAAATCGAAGTCGACGAAAGAGACCGAGAAAAGACGGCGTTTATAACACCGGACGGCCTCTTCGAGTTTAGGGTGATGCCCTTCGGTCTTTGCTCAGCGCCTGCAACTTTTCAACGCGTTATGGATACAGTACTGGCAGGATTGAAGTAGCAGACTTGCCTTGTGTACTTGGACGACGTCGTCGTGTTCTCCTCGAGTTTCGACGAGCATCTTCGGCGCCTTGAAGCTGTACTTCAAGCCATCAAGACTTCCGGACTCACACTGAAGCCAGAAAAGTGCAGATTTGCGTATGAGGAGCTCTTGTTTCTGGGGCACGTTATCAGCAAGTCTGGAGTTCGTCCCGATCCACGGAAAACAGCCGCCATCAACGACTTCCCGCCGCCCACTGACAAGAAAGCCGTGCGCCGATTTCTGGACCTGTGCGCCTATTACAGGCGGTTCGTGAAAAACTTCGCACGCATCGCCGCTCCTCTCACTAACCTTACCAAGGCCGACGTGGAGTTCAAGTGGGAAACGCCACAGGAACACGCTTTTCAGGAGCTTAAACATCGCCTCCAGACGCCTCCGTTACTTGCCCATTTCGACGAATTCGCAGAGACAGAAATACATACGGACGTAAGCAGCGTAGGTCTTGGCGCCGTTCTTGTGCAGAGGGCTGACGGACTTGAAAGGGTTATTAGTTACGCCAGCCGATCGCTATCCAAAGCAAAAGCCAATTATTCCACAAGAAAAGGAGTGCCTCACCATCATCTGGGCTACGTCGAAGTTTCGCCCCTACCTCTATGGCAGGCCCTTTAAAGTTGTGAGCGACCACCACGCCTTGTGTTGGCTAGCCACCTTGAAGGACCCTTCAGGTTGCCTCGCACGATGGAGCCTGAGACTTCAAGAATATGACATTACTGTCATTTACAAGTCCGGTAAAAAACACTCCGACGCCGACTGTCTCTCTCGTGCGCCTGTCGAACAACCGCTACCCGACGACCCGGATGACGACAACTTCTTGGGAACGATAACTACCGACGACTTCGCTGAACGACAGCGGGCTGACCCGGAACTTAAGGCCCTAATAGAATACCTCGAAGGCAGGACCGCCGAAGTCCCGAAGGTATTCAAGCGCGCACTTGCGTCGTTCTTTCTACGAAACGGTCTTTTACAAAAGAAAAACTTTTCACCGCTTCGAGCTAAGTACCTCCTTGTGGTGCCTTCAGCTCTGCGACCAGAACTCCTGCAGGCCCTGCAGGACGATCCGACGGCAAGGCACCTCGGTGTTTCTCGCACGCTCGCGAGGATACAAGAAAGGTACTACTGGCCACGTCTTACCACCGACGTCACTCGTTATGTGAGGACATGCCGGGACTGTCAGTGACGCAAGACACCGCCGACAAAGCCAGCGGTACTTCTGCAGTCAATTCATCCACCTTGCCGACCTTTCCAGCAGATTGGTATGGACCTACTGGGGTCGTTCCCGACGTCGGCTTTCGGATCGCGGTAGCTACCGACTACTTCACCCGCTACGCCGAGACAAAAGCCCTGCCAAAAGGCAGTGCATCCGATGTAGCTAAGTTCTTCGTCGAAAATATCGTCCTACGTCACGGCGCCCCGGAGGTCCTTATCACCGACAGAGGAACGGCATTCACTGCCGACTTAACTCAAGCGATCTTGGCATACAGCCAAACAAACCACCGCCGGATGACAGCGTACCACCCACAGACCAACGGCCTCACCGAGCGGCTTAACAAGACGATCGCCGACATGCTGTCAATGTACGTCGATGTCGAACACAAGACGTGGTACGCCATTCTTCCGTATGTGACATTCGCATACAACACGGCGGTGCAAGAGACGACGCAGATATCTCCATACAAATTGGTCTACGGAAGGAGCCCGGCAACGACGCTCGATGCCATGTTACCCAACGTCACCGACGAAGAAAACCTCAATGTGAGCGAGTACCTTCGACGCGCCGAAGAAGCCCGACAACTTGCGCGTCTCCGTATCAAGAATCAACAGACGACCGACAGCCACCGTTACAACCTTCGACGACGCTTCGTGAAATACCAGCCCGGTGAACGTGTTTGGGTGTGGACGCCGATACGCTGACGTGGACTAAGTGAAAAGCTTCTGCGACGGTACTTCGGACCGTACAGGGTGGTTCGACGTCTCGGCCCACATGATTACGAGGTTGTCCCCGACGGCATCACGAACTCTCAACGACGCCGATCACGACCTAAAGTCGTCCATGTCGCGCGCCTCAAACCGTTCCATGCGCGTTAACAAACTGAAATAGTGTTTTTTTGTATTATTGTTGTATCGTAATTTATTCATTGTACTTTCTTGCATTATTATTGTACCTTCATCTTTAGTTAAAGCATTGGGACGATGCCTTTTTTTCAGAGGGGGGCAATACCACGTTCCATTTCCCAAGATTTTGTTATCGTCCCAAAACACCACACGTTTATCAGCGCAAACCGCGCCTGCAGTTTTCGAGAAGGTTCCGGACTGTAGTAGATCATTTCGATAAGATCACGCTCACTGTGCGAACAGCAAAGATTGTTCTGGAACCTACGCCACCGCCAGCGATAACGCTAGAACATTCGACGGCAAGAGTATAAATGCCGACGCGCTTCACCACTTGTTAGTTGTTGATCGAAGGCCGACGCTCCGTTCGCCGCTATCAGTCCGAGACTGCCATCTGTGCGAGACTGCTGCTGTAATTGGACTTTCCGTTTACCGGGCACAGATTCGCCGAAATAAACAGTTAAATCTAAACACGAAGTCTCCTGTCTTCGGCCACGTCACGACCCCGTGACAATATGGACGATACCGGAGGAACCGGTGCGTGATAGCAACCTGCAAAGAGCTGTTGTCAACGCAAACCAAGAGATATGGCGGATGAATTGAGAGAAAGACTTTGAGGTGGTGGAAATAAACAGAGAGGTGCATAGGTGGGGTGGTTTTCAACGAGACTGAATTCCCTTCGATGGGTGGCGAGGTCATGAGGTGGGTTGGCGATTTGCAGGACGCGCAGTCACTTTTTTGGGGGGCAAGCGGGCCCTTCGGGGTGCAGGATAGCTAGTAACGAGGAAAACAAACAGGGAGACTCTTTGTCAGGTGATATGGACAGATAAGATTCCAAATTGGCACCAGTATCTAAGATAGGTAGAGTCCGGGGCAGAAATAGACGTAGCCACGAGCGCCGAGCCAACTCAGACATATGGTATATTAACATGCCTGGTGGTAGGAACAGGTTGAAGTGGGAAGAGATAGAAGAACAGCTAAGATAGGAGAGGCCGATGGTATACGGTTTTGTAGTGTGAGGGCTGGGCGGGCTAGGCATGAAGGCTGAGAGGCGTTGTGAACGAGAAGAATGCGCTTTATTCGAACATGAAAACGTGCCGACCGCGCCGGAGGCGGGAGCGAGATTGATAAAACGTGTCCCCGGCCCTCGCTTGGGCTTGGAGTTTATCTGAGTAAAGGCGCCGCAGGTGGCGCTGCCGATTAGATAGGCCGCTACGCTATAGTGCGCATGCGGGCGCTCACATCCGGCCCCTCCTTGTCTGACCAAGTCCCATTGGTCTAGGAAAGGAGCACTACTTGGTGGCTTCACTGCGAGAGAGAATAGTCCTTCAAGCGCTCGGGTGGGCGCTTTTGGCGGTGAGGTCGCGAGGAGGGTACCGCTGGAGGCAAAACTGCAGGGCCAAGGGAAACTGGTGGTTGAGATAACTCATTGCCAACACTGGGAGAGCCAGATAAGTCACACAAAGGCCACTCTTGGGTTTTCACAATGTAAGGCTCGACATAAGGTGGCACGTAGTGCTTGAGTTGAGAGACGTGCACTATCCTGTCTTGGAGTCGATCACGAGGACCTTGACCAGTTACGCGGCTAACGACAAACGTAACGGGTGTTTTCTGGTTGGTGATTTGGTATATTCCCTTGAATTTGGGTGCCAACTTTCCAGTTCCATCTGCTACAGGCTCTTGGCGGCGCACCCAGACGAACTGGCCGACTTGGAAGGAGTGGTCTCGATGGGACTGATCATATGCTGTCTTCTGTTTCCCTTGTGCTTCCTCGGTGTTACTTGCTGCTACGGCCCGGTTCTGAGACAGCATTAGGAGACGGTCTTGTAGGGTCCTGGCTGTGGCGGGACGGTGGCGTTGATATGGGAGCTTGGGGACGTATCCATACAGTAGTTCAAATGGAGAGAAACAGCTGCTGGCGCTATAGCTTGTGTTGATGGCAAAAGCAGCTTCTTCGAGTTTGCTTGCCCAGGAGGTCTGGTCCGTTGGACACAGCTTACGAAGAACGGAGACTAAAGTCCCATTGCTTCTCTCTACAAGACCATTGCTGGCTGCGCGGTATGCCACTGAATAATGAATCTCAGCACCGTGCATGTGCATGAAGTGCTTAAACTGGTGAGATTCAAAGGCTGCTCCATGGTCAGACATGCAGTCATCAGGACAACCAAAGCGGAAGAACACCGACTGTAAATGTGCTATAACTTCCTTAGCTGATGTTGAAGTTACAGCCGCTGGGACAATGAAACGCGTGGCAAAGTCAATGACATTCAAAATGTACTTCTTTCCTGAAGCAGCCGGCATTGTGATGTGATCAATGGCAATTAAGGCAAAAGGAACATCCGACACTGGCATGAGACCCATTTTGCCAACACTTTTAGATATTGGGCGGTTGTTGCTTTGGCAGATCTGGCATGCTGTGACGTAGTGGGTCACTGAAGACGTAAGGTTTGGCCACCAGTAACGTTCTCTCACTTTGGTCAGTGTCCGGGTTACATCCATGTGGCCTCCACCGTCATGAACAACCTCCAGGACAGCCTGGCGCATCTTTGCTGGCACTACAATAGCTTGAGAACCTGAAGTCGCGTCACTATGGTACAGGATGTCATCAATTATGGCAAGGTCATGGTCCCACGATTCTGAAGATGACAGAGAGCGACGAAGGTCCTGGCACTCTTTGTCTTCTGCTTGCATAGCTGCGAGAGACTGTGTCTGATGGAGGACTGCTGCAGATAATCGTGACAGCATGTCAGCAACCACGTTTTGACGGCCTGGATGGTGCTGCACAGTGAAGTCGAACTCTGTAAGATCCATCAACATGGTCGTAAAACGACGTGAAGGCCTGATGTTGGCTGTTAAGCATGCAACGGTCCAGTTGTCAGTCAACAGGCAAAATTTCTTGCCGAGCAAGTAGTGTCGGAACTTGATCGTAACCGCCCAGTGGACACCAATACACTCCCAAACGTTGCTATGCAACTTCTTCTCTGCGGCCGTGAGTGCACGACTCGCATATTCGATCACAGTTTCTTTTCCACACTGTTTCTGAGAGAGCACAGCACCAATTGCGGTTCCTGAGGCATCTGTTGTGACTGTGGTTTGGGCGTCTGGATCAAAATGGCCCAGTACAGGTGCCTCTGTTAATGCTGTGCGAATTCGCTGAAAGGCTTCATTGCAGTCGCTGGTCCAGGCAAACTCCTCAGACCGTATGAGACTCTGCAACGGTGCTGCTATCCGAGAGAAATTCTTCACAAATCGGCGATAGAAGTTTGCTGTCTGGAGCCATGACAAAACTGCTTTGCTGTTTGCAGGCTGTGGGATTTTCATGATGGCTTCGACTTTGGCAGGGTCAGGCTGCTTGCCGTCCCTGCTCAAAATGAATCCGAGAAACCTGATAGACTTCAAAGCAAACTTACACTTGTCAAGTGAAACTTTGAATCCACTGGCAAGGAGTGCACCAAGTACTTCGTCGAGTAACCTTGCAAACTCGTCAAAAGTTGGCGCAAAAACCAGAACATCATCCAAGTACACCCGCACACCGCACTTTGGGCAATGGGGCTGCAGGTTAGCAAAAATTGACTGCATGGCTCGCTGGAAAGTGGCAGGTGCGTTCTTCAGCCCAAATGGCATGCGGGTCCACATAAAGGTGCCATAGTGGGTCACAAAAGCAGTTTTTGCCTGGTCTTCCTTACGAACGCGAACTTGCCAGTAAGCAAACTTTAGGTCAAGGCAGGCGAAGTACTGTGACCCAGCAATGTCATCCATGATGTCATCCGCATGTGGAAGTGGTTGCACGACGTTCACAGTCATCTTGTTTAGGGGCACATAGTTAACACAAAGGCGCTTCTTGCTACCTCGGCTGACAACCACTGCGGGGAATGCCCAAGGTCCTAAGGCTGGTAGAATGATGCCTTGCCGAAGGAGTGTGCTTATTTGAGCCTCAAGAAAACGACGGTCTGCAGCAGAGTAACGGTAAGGGGATCGACTGTATGGCACAGCATCGGGAAGAAGGTCGATTGAGTGTTCAACACCCTCGTACAGACCTAAGTCATCCTCTTCACGAGCGAATACTTCAGCGTGCTTCGAAAGAATGCTCGTGATTTCCCGTTGTTGATGTGCTGGCAAATGGCTACCAACCTGAGCGGCAGGCAAGGATGGGTCAATGCAAACCTCTATTGTTGAAGAAGCACCTCGCCTGCATTCAGAAGACGGGCCGTTGGTGTTTGAAACCTCATATTGACAAGATAGTGCTAACCACGGGGGTTCATCTGGGCCTGGGAGTGGCATTCGCTGGAGGCCTGCTGAGCTGTGGTGTCCAGATACATGGTAATTGAAAGATGACCCCTGGATCATAACAGCGTTCGACATCCTGGGCAACAGTCGCTCATAGCACCGCACACTTGTTCCTGTGGTGGGATGACGAATTTCAGTTGGCATGGGTGGCTGGAACACCAACTGTGCGTGACTGGCAGCAAACCAGTCTTCCCCCAATATAAGTGGCATGGCATTGTTATCGAGGACGGCGGCTTCCACCAAACCGGTGATGGGTCCCACAGAGATCTTCAAGCAGATAGCACCAGCAGGAGCCACTGTCGTTCCTCCAACGACAACTAGAGGGGGTCTGGTCCAGGGCAGGAGGGGCAAAGATCTGACAAGGTGACGAGAAACAAGTGTCACCTTGGAACCACTGTCTGGAAATGCGTCCACTTGGCCGCTTCCAGCAATTGTGGCGTTTACAAGGGCGCATTGGACCAGCGATCCATCAAGGGTCTCGGAAAGTGTGCTGTGAAGAGCTGGCGAAGGATGCGTTGTAGACTGTGTGGCAGTAGCTCTGGATGGGCACTTTGAAGCTAGATGTCCTTTTTGGCGGCATTGAAAACACACGGCTTCGGCCAAGTTCTGGCCAGAACGGTAGGCAGGAGCGCCGTGCCTCGTAGAGATGGTCAGGTACCGAGCCTCTTGTTGGTCTGGTGGTAGGGCTGCGATTCGCTGCGGCTGTCTTGTTTTGTCTGGTACCGCCTGAACATTCGTGCCCTCTTCACTGTGGTGGGGCACCTGTGGGCTTGGCATTACTAGTTTGGTGCTTGAATACCCTGGGCGTGGGAGTCGACGAGACAAGTGGCTCAATGTTTGGTCAAGCTGCGTTACGATGTCCATATAGGCGGCGACGGTTTCTGGCCGTTGTGCTGCTATAGTAGTGGCCAGGTTCTCGTCGGAAATGCCCTGAAGGGCGTACTCTATGCGCTGAGTGTCGGTAAGAGTGACTGGGCATCCCGAAATGAGCTTCAACTTCGCCAAAGAATAGTGGACCAGGTTCTCTCCGTGCGCTTGCACGCGACAAGTAACAGCTTGTTGCCACTGTAGTAAGGTTTGCTTGGCGCTGAATTGATCCAAGAAAGCTTGCCTGAAGGCGTCCCAGGTGGGACACTGACGGCCAATGACTGCTTTCCAATCCGCGGCTGCTCCACGGAGCTTTCCCAGAGCGACGGCGAGTACGGTTGAAGGCTCCCACGAAGCTAGGTTTCGAGTTCGTTCCAACTCTTCAATCCAGTGGGACGCTGAAATGCTGCCGTCTCCATTAAATGTAGGAAGCGATGCGGACAGGTCTGGAAGGGTCGTGACCTGAACTGGCGCTGCAGCGCGTTGTGACACTTGAAGGAGCTGTTGAAGTAAACCCGTCAGCAACTCGGTACTTTGGGCTGCATCGAAGCTCGAAGGAAGCGGCGTAGTGTTCGGGCGCTGGCTGGACGCTGAGGAATCTGGGGAAGGCGACAAAGGCGTCATTGAGCGGTTTTGGGCTATATCGGCGAGGAGACGATTGATCACTTCTTCCTTCGGCCCCGTAGCGTCCAGGTTTCGGCGAACCAACTCTTCACGGAGGAAGTCTGCTGTAAAGCCGGCGAGGTCCTCAGGCGTAGCCTCGTTCCAGTTCACAAGCGGCATGGCGTTCACAAGAAATTAGCAGAAGGAGCACAAGACTCACGAGAGACGAAAAAGGCGGGCAGGTCAAGTTGGTTCGGCTCTGCAGGCGAGCTACTTCATCGGGCGGGTGGGCGTCAGCACGACGGTCGGCGAAACAAAAGGCAAAGGCACGAAATGACTCGGACGAAGCGGCCGAAAGGCGTATCGGGCGGCGGACGGTAAACACAGGACGGAGCGCCGCGCGGCTAGTCCGGCGGATCACTTCACGAGGCGGGCAAAAGGCGACGTTCCAGGCATGGTTCGGAGTCGACTGCGCCAGTTGTGAGGGCTGGGCGGGCTAGGCATGAAGGCTGAGAGGCGTTGTGAACGAGAAGAATGCGCTTTATTCGAACATGAAAACGTGCCGACCGCGCCGGAGGCGGGAGCGAGATTGATAAAACGTGTCCCCGGCCCTCGCTTGGGCTTGGAGTTTATCTGAGTAAAGGCGCCGCAGGTGGCGCTGCCGATTAGATAGGCCGCTACGCTATAGTGCGCATGCGGGCGCTCACAGTAGAAAGTCATCTCAAGGACATGGAACAACCTCTTAACAATGCGGACTACGCGTGGGAATATTGTAATAGAACAGAAGGCAGCACAAAGGGGGGTGGTATTGGGGCATTCATTCATAAAAGTACAGACTGGCAAAGGGTCAAGCAGGAGTGCAAGGAACATTTATGGCTAAAAGAGAAAATGGCAGGGCAAATGATGCTCCTTGGTTTCCTGTACCTGTGGATAAGAGCAAAGGCCAGAGAGGAAAACCAGGCAATGGTAGAGTGTATATCAAAGGACATTCAGGAGTTAGGAGGAGAGTGCGAGATAATTATACTAGGGGATACGAATGCGCACATAGAAGATATAGATGGGTATACCAACCCGAAAGGCAAAATGGTCATGGATATGTGTGAAAGGCTTGATTTGATTATTTGCAACAGTACCGAGAAGTGTGAAGGGCAAATAACATGGGAGGTTGGAAGGCTGTAGTCGACGATAGATTACGCACTGATGTCACATAGGATGTATGATAGGCTCAGGGAAATGCACATAGATGATTGTGGCTCCAGAAGTCTGGGCAGTGATCACAAACGTATCAAGCTAAGTTTTGGAAGAGCAGTGAAAATGGAAAGGAGACAAAATGAGCAACTAAAGCAAAATTTTTATTCAGAAAAGCAAATAGCAGTTGCTACTAAACAAATTGAGAAAGTAATCACTGAGGATAAAAAACAGTGTGGACATACACGAATCTAATTAGACTGTTTGAGCTAAAGCTTGCTAAGGCACGTGACGAGTCACCCAGGAAAAGACGACACAAACCCAAAAGTTGGTGGGATGATGAAGTTAAGAGAGCCATAGCAAAACGCCAGGAAGCCTCAAGGGAACACAGACATGCTAAGCAGTGGGGTGAATCGACAGATGATGTTGAAAGAAAACGGGAAATCTTTCTAAGCTGTAGAAGGGATGCATCCCTTCTGAGCAATGAAAAGATTATAAGAAAGGGAGCTCAGTGGCAGTAAAAAAGATAGAAAGGCAGCTGCACAATTTTGGAATCATCTATACTACCTAAGAAATGAGACGAGCCTAGAACAGAGGTTTATAACTACAGCTCAAAGTGCTAGGCTAGAAGCAATTGAATATATAAGAACAAGGGTGACAGAAAAAATTTCAACAAAGAAGTGCTTTATGCACCACAATAGCCAAGGATGAATCAAGTGGCGCAATGGCTCCATTTTCACAAAGAGTGGGAAAGGGCTGCGAAGAGGGTTCCTAGTAGTACATCAACAGGCCCAGATGGCATTCCAATTATGCTGATAAAGACATTAGGTCCGAAGTCTAAGCAGGCTTTGAGAGAGGCAGTGAGCAAAATAATAATCGATGGAGAAGTTCCCGATGGATGGAAACTTAGCAGAATGAGCATGATCTATAAAGGAAAGGGGGACAAAACTGACATAAACAACTACCGTCCTATAACAGTGAAATCACTGGTCTACGGGCTGGCGATGCAGATTATAAAGAAAAGACTGCAGGCGTGGATAGAGGATGAGGAGGTGCTGGGAGAACTGCAGAATGGGTTTCGGAAACACAGGAGGTTGGAAGACAATTTGTTCTCACTGACGCAGTGCATCGAAATAGCAGAAAAGAAAAGAAACACAGGCCTCTGTGGCTAGCATTTTTGGATATCAAGGGAGCGTACGATAGCGTGGTTCAAGGGGAATTGTGGGGAATACTGGACACACTAGGCGTGGAAGATTTAGTCACTAATCTTTTAAAGGATATCTATAAATGTAACAAGGTAGTTATAAAGTGGGAAAAACAGGTATCCAAGCCTGCAGAGGTCAAACGGGGGCTTCGGCAGGGTCGTCCCCTGTCACCCTTATTATTCATGATGTACCTACAAGGATTAGAGGCCAAATTAGAGGGAAGTGGACTGAGCTTCAACCTCTCTTTCGTCAAACAAGGAAAACTCCTTGAACAGGCACTACCAGCATTGATGTACACAGATGATATAGTGCTAATGGCTGACAACAAGGAAGATTGGCAGAGATTGGTGGACATCTGCGGTAATGAGGGAGATAGGTTAGATTTCATATTCAGTAAGGAAAAATCAGCAGTCATGATTTTCAATGGCAACGAAGGTAGTGAGCTTAGAATACAGGAGGTCACGCTAGAGATAACAGATAAATACAAATATCTGGGCGTATGGATAAGCAATGGGGCCGAGTACCTAAGGGAACACGAAATATACGTGTGGACTAAAGGTAACAGGTATGCAGCGGTAGGGCACTGTGGATTTACAATAGGTATGATGTTGTGAGAGAAATACGGAAAGGGGTCATGGTTTCTGGTCTGACGTTCGGCAATGCGGTATTGTGCATGAGATCAGAAGTTCAAGCAAGATTAGAAATTACGCAACTTCGAATAGGTAGGCTTGCTTTAGGAGCTCACGGGAATACACCAAATCAGGGAGTACAAGGTGATATGGGATGGACATCATTTGAGGGCAGGGAAGCTAGCAGCAAGATAAAGGTTGAGAAGCGATTGAGGAGAGGCGTTGGGCTAGGAAGGTATTCAGCTACTTGTACATGAAGAATGTCGATACAAAATGGTGGAAGCGAAGCAGAAAATTCACTGGTAAATATTTGGAAAACAGCAGGGGGCCAAACCAAAAAAAATTATCGGTTAAGAAGAAGGTGAAGGATGAAGAAGGTGGCATGTGGAGAATTGGCATGATTAAAAAGTCCACACTAGAGAGATCTATCGAACATTTAAACAGGAAATTGCCAAGGAAAGGATCTATGATAATACTCGGGGTACTTTTCTACTGTTTGAGGCTAGGACATGACATTACATTCCAGCACCGTTGCAGACATAAGGTCCCTAGATGAAACAAAGGTAGCGACACCCTCCCTTTTCCTCCTCGCTTATTTGCCTGAAGCGCCCCCAAGAAGGGTCAAAGCGTGCATAAAAAAGCGAACGTTTGTGTTCAGTTACTACGGCGGATAGAAACAATTATACCAAATGAGAAGTAAATGAGACCTAGGATAAAAGGTTACTTAGTTGAAAATAAGCGGTACAACATAAGAAGAAGCGTGATGTGTGTTACCCAACTGGCAACGTTGTGAAAGCTCTATATTTCACACCATGGAGGAAGGAAAAGGTAAGGAGAGGCCCTGACGTCACTCGTTGTGAAGCCGCGATGAAGCCGGAAGTCGGCCATATTGAGTAGGCAAATTCTCCTCTCTTGTTTACATATGAATGCGAAGCAGAAGGCGCGACTCCCTCTCCGGCTCGGAAAGCACGTGGGCTGCGCAGCGCGTGTGTCGTGACGATCCGAAACTAATGGAACTGGGCTCATCACTCAGAGCCAGCAGGACACCTTCAGCGAAATCGCTTCGTCCGAGTAATAACAAAGAGTAACAGCTCGCCGACAACGAAGCAACTACGAGAGAAGGCGCGCTAGATGCACTGACAACGGCGAGTGCTTTCACGTCATTAATTCAGCAACTGTACAGACAACACGATCGGTCGTGCGCCTTCTACGGTTGCATTCCGCCACGTGACTGACGCAGCGTCCTGCCACTGTGTCCGTGTTGCGCGTGAAACTCACCTGCGTCAGCATTCTGCGACCGTGGTGACTTTGAGCACGGTGCTAGTGACAGTTGAACGTGGTTGCTGTTACGTTGAGATTACATGCAATGCTGGTGGAGAGTGTACCAAGCGGAACAGAAAAGGTGTTTTAATACGCACATGCAAGTTGTTACTGTACACACACAACACGAAACTACGTATGTGCACATGGTCCTCACGGCGTCTTGCTGGGCTCAACAGCGTCGTCTGTTGTCACAAGCAGGAGCACTGCTCAACCGTCACTGACTTGCAAGGTGTTCGTCGTCATTCAGCTTCGTCATGGTGCCCAACGCCATTTCGCTGAACACTAACTGCTTCATTCGCGTCATCCGCCGCACGACACATGGATATGCACTTGTTCTACGCACTGTTGAAACCCCGTGACAGACAAAGAGATTTGTAAACGTTGCTAAGAGTAATGTAACAGCCAGACGAACACTGCGTAACTAATAACGCGGCGCAGATCACAGATATTGTCCGCCACGGCTCAGCACGAGACCTGGGGAGGCACACATTCCGCCGCCGGCCACGGCCGCTCCCTGCTAGACCAGCTTCACTGCGCAACACGTAACCATAGCAACGCCGCCATTGTGCCTAGTGAATATGGCCGCCATGATGTCATTTCCGCCACATTTTTTACGCCCTGCGCCGGCTGGGCATGCCCTCTCCTTACCTTTTCCTTCCTCCGTGTTTCACACCATTACCCATGGCGTCTCGCATCGTACGTCGTAGTTCGTCCAGTTCTCCGAATGTGTTTTGCTCGTGCATGTGATGTGGCACAGTTAACGTTCTTTTAGGGGCGAAGCTCCTTAAGGCGTGGGCTGTGCGTCCCCTGTGTGTAGCCACCTCTTGTTTAGTTCTTGCAGTGTCCACTAGATGGCGGTACCGTCTCCTGTAAGAGGGTTGCAGTAGGGGCGTTCCCAGGACGCAAGCTGGAAGCAGTCATGAAGCAAGCGAGCGCAAAGCTCAAAACGACAGCTGATAGACGCAACCTCGTGATAATTTCAGGCGGTTTAAACGATGTCCTAAATGAAGATGCAGCAGGACTAGCAGCCACACTGGCGAAAGGCGTCGATGACATGCGCGCCACTTCTCCTAAGGTGCAGGTAGTGATATGCACGATACCGGGGGTACCGGTGCGTGATAACCGCCTGCAAAGAGCGGTGGTCAACGCAAACCAAGAGATATGGCGGATGAGTCGAGAGAAAGGCTTTGAGGTGGTGGAAATAAACAGAGAGGTGCATAAGTGGGGGGGTTTTCAACGAGACAGAATTCACTTCGATGGGCGGCTAGGTCATGAGGTGGGTTGGCGACTTGCAGGACGCGCAGTAGCTTTTTTGGGGGGCAAGCGAGCCCTTCGGGGTGCAGGATAGCTAGTAACGAGGAAAACAACCAGGGAGACTCTTCGACAGGTGGTATGGACAGATACGATTCCAAAGTGGCACCAATATCTAAGATACGTAGAGTCCGGGGCATAAATAGACGTAGCCACGAGCGCCGAGCCAATTCAGACATAGCGTATATTAACATGCAGGGTGGTAGGAACAGGCTGAAGTGGGAAGAGATAGAAGAACAGCTAAGGGAAGAGAGGCCGATGGTATACGGTTTTGTAGAAACACATCTCAGGGACATGGAACAACCTCCGAACAATCCGGACTACGCGTGGGAGTATTGTAATAGAACAGAAGGCAGCAGAAAGGGGGGTGGTATTGGGGCATTCATTCATAAAAGTACAGACTGGCAAAGGGTCAAGCAGGAGTGCAAGGAACATTTATGGCTAAAAGGGAAAGTGGCAGGCCAAATGACACTCCTTGGTTTCGTGTACTTGTGGACGGGAGCAAAGGCCAGAGAGGAAAACCAGGCAATGGTAGAGTGTATATCAAAGGACATTCAGGAGTTAGGAAGAGAGTGCGAGATAATTATACTAGGAGACATGAATGCGCACATAGAAGATATAGATGGGTATACCGACCCGACCGGCAAAATGATCATGGATATGTGTGAAAGGCTTGATTTGATCATTTGCAACAGAACCGAGAAGTGTGAAGGGCAAATAACATGGGAGGTAGGAAGGCTTCAGTCGACGATAGATTATGCACTGATGTCACATAGGATGTATGATAAGCTCAGGGAAATGCACATAGATGAAGGTGGCTCCAGAAGTCTGGGTAGCGATCACAAACGTATCAAGCTAAGTTTTGGAAGAGCAGTGAAAGTGGGAAGGAGACAAGATCAGCAACTACAGGAAAATTTTTATCCAGAAAGGCAAATTGAAATAGCCACTAAACAAATTGAGAAAGTAATCACGGAGGATAATAAGACAGTGTGGACATACACGAATCTAATTAGACTCTTTGAGATAGAGCTTGCTAAGACGCGTGACAAGTCACCCCGGAAAAGAAGACACAAACCCAAAAGTTGGTGAGATGGGGAAGTTAAGAGAGCCATAGCAAAACGTCAGGAAGCCTCTAGGGAACACAGACATGCTAAGCAGCGGGGTGAACCGACAGTTGATGTTGAAAGAAAATGGGAAACCTTTCTAAGCTGTAGAAGGGCTGCATCCCTTCTGATCAATGAAAAGATTAGAAGAAAGCGAGCTCAGTGGCTGGCAGAAGTACATAAAAAATATAGAAAGGCAGCTGCGAAATTTGGGAACCATCTAAACTCCCTAAGAAATGAGACGAGCCTAGAGCAGAGTTTTATAACTACAGTCCAAGGTGCCATGCTAGAAGGGGACGAAGCTCTCAGTACTTGCGACAGAAGGTAGTGCTGAGTAATATTCACTAGGCCCTGTAATGGCTGTAGCGCGCTTCGATGATACTATCGATGTGAAAACGAGGCTCCAAAATATGCGAAAATGCGCGCCCGCCGAGGCTGCATTTGCGCGCACTGTGAGGCCACGCTAGCAAGGCGTACTGACCGAGTGGGACGCGTGAGAAGAATGCGTTCCCCGTTGTTCATGCCCACAAGTTGCTCCAGGCGACAATCACATCGCAGTCCCACTGCAACCGCGGGTTGATCGCAAAAAAGTCTTCCAAGAGCACCAACCGTACACAAGGTAGAGCGACACGACGGGCGAACTAGACATCCGGGCACTGACTGACCTAAAAGGCTCAAAATACTGACAGTACCCAGCTCCGTGCGAATACATCGAGAGCGCGAAAGTTTTGTCATAAACTACCGTTAGAGGCGCTGCTGTTCTTAGCTTGGTTGGAATCGAATTAGACTCTTTGAGCTAGAGCTTGCTAAGACGCGTGGCAAGTCACCCCGGAAAAGAAGACACAAACCCAAAAGTTCGTGGGATGAGGAAGTTAAGAGAGCCATAGCAAAACGTCGGGAAGCCTCTAGGGAACACAGACATGCTAAGCAGCGGGGTGAACCGACAGATGATGTTGAAAGAAAATTGGCAACCTTTCTAAGCTGTAGAAAAGATGCATCCCTTCTGATCAATGAAAAGATTAGAAGGAAGGGAGCTCAGTGGCTGGCAGAAGTACATAAAAAAGATAGAAATGCAGCTGCGAAATTTTGGAACCATCTAAACTCGCTAAGAAATGAGACGATCCTAGAGCAGAGTTTTATAACTACAGCCCAAGGTGCCAGGCTAGAAGACGAAGCTATTGAATATATAAGAACAAGGGGGACAAATATATTTCAACAAAGAAGTACTTTATGCACCACAATAGACAAGGACGAATCAAGTGGTGCAATGGCTCCATTTTCACAACAAGAGTGGGAAAGGGCTGAGAAAAGGGTTCCTAGTAGTACATCAACAGGCCCAGATGGCATTCCAATTAGGCTGATAAAGACATTAGGTCCGAAGTCTAAGCAGGCTTTGAGAGAGGCAGTGAGCACAATAATAATCGATGGTGAAGTTCCCGATGAATGGAAACTTAGCAGGATGAGCATGATCTATAAAGGAAAGGGGGACAAAGCTGACATAAACAACTACCGTCCTATAACAGTGACATCAGTGGTCTACAGGCTGGCGATGCAGATTATAAAGGAAAGACTGCAGGCGTGGATAGAGGATGAGGGGGTGCTGGGGGAACTGCAGAATGGGTTTCGGAAACACAGGAGGTTGGAAGACAATCTGTTCTCACTGACGCAGTGCATTGAAATAGCAGAAAAGGAACACAGGCCCCTGTGGCTAGCATTTTTGGATATCAAGGGAGCGTACGATAGCGTGGTTCAAGAGGAATTGTGGGGAATACTGGACACACTAGGCGTGGAAGATTTAGTCACTAATCTTTTAAAGGATATCTATAAATGTAACAAGGTAGTTATAAAGTGGGAAAAACAGGTATCCAAGCCTGCAGAGGTAAAACGGGGGCTTAGGCAGGGGTGCCCCCTGTCACCCTTATTATTCATGATGTACCTACAAGGATTAGAGGCAAAATTAGAGGGAAGTGGACTGGGCTTCAACCTCTCTTTAGTCAAACAAGGAAAACTTATTGATCAGGCACTACCAGCATTAATGTACGCAGATGATATAGTGCTAATGGCCAACAACAAGGAAGATTTGATTGATTTGATTGATTTGTGGGGTTTAACGTCCCAAAACCACCATATGATTATGAGAGACGCCGTAGTGGAGGGCTCCGGAAATTTCGACCACCTGGGGTTCTTTAACGTGCGCCCAAATCTGAGCACACGGGCCTACAACATTTCCGCCTCCATCGGAAATGCAGCCGCCGCAGCCGGGAATCGAACCCGCGCCCTGCGGGTCAGCAGCCGAGTACCTTAGCTACTAGACCACCGCGGCGGGGCGTAGGAAGATTTGCAGAGATTGATGGACATCTGCGGTAATGAGGGAGATAGGTTAGATTTTAGATTCAGTAAGGAAAAATCAGCAGTCATGATTCTCAATGACAACGAAAGTAGTGAGCTTAGAATACAGGAGGTCACGCTAGGGATAACAGATAAATACAAATATCTGGGCATATGGATAAGCAATGGGACCGAGTATCTGAGGGAACACGAAATATACGTGACGACTAAAGGTAACAGGAATGCAGCAGTCATGAAAAATAGGGCACTGTGGAATTACAATAGGTATGATGTTGTGAGAGGAATATGGAAAGGGGTCATGGTTCCTGGGATGACGTTCGGCAATGCGGTCTTGTGCATGAGATCAGAAGCTCAAGCAAGATTAGAAATTAAGCAACGTGGAATAGGTAGGCTTGCTTTAGGAGCTCACGGGAATACACCAAATCAGGGAGTACAAGGTGATATGGGATGGACATCATTTGAGGGCAGGGAAGCTAGCAGCAAGATAAAATTTGAGAAGCGATTGAGAGAAATGGGGGAAGAGCGTTGGGCTAGGAAGGTTTTCAGCTACTTGTACACGAAGAATGTCGATACAAAATGGAGGAAGCGAACCAGGAAGTTGACTGGTAAATACTTAGAAAACAGCAGGTGGCCAAACCAAAAAGAACTATCGGTTAAGAAGAAAGTGAAGGAAACGGAGACTGACATGTGGAGAATGGGAATGATTGAGAAGTCCGCACTAGAGATCTATCGAACTTTTAAGCAGGAAATTGCCAAGGAAAGGATCTACGATAATACTCGGGGTAGTTCTCTACTGTTTGAGGCCAGGACAAGAGTACTGCGAACCAAGACATATCGGGCCAAATACGAAGGGGTAGACATAGTATGCAATGTGTGTGGAGAGGAAGAAGAAACTGCCGAACACTTGATAATGTTTTGTAAAGGGCTTCACCCTATAGTTCAGGATGATGGCGCAGAGTTTTTCAAAGCACTGGGATTTAGGGACAGCGAGGGCAAAATAGACTTTAAGCGGGTAGACTTAACTAGAAGGAGGTTATCTGATTGGTGGCTAAAGTCAAGGCACGAGTGAAAATTAAATCCTTCACTGCGAAGTACGAATCCTCAACTTCATTATTTAAAGGAAAAAAAAGATAAATGTAATGGTTAGTTCACTAAGTATTACGGCTAGGTGGCGTTAGCCGCCGTCCGATCTAAAGGGTACAGCCACATCCATCCATCCATCCATCCATCCGATGAAGAGATGCAAGATGTTATAAACTAGATGGCGGTACTTGTAGTTGATGATGAAAGATGCGAGATGTTATAAAATAGGAATAATGTCACATACGGCACGTGTCATCATTGGTGAAAGGCAATCGTTCGATTTAGTGCGGCGACGTACGCTAGGGGGAGCATTGTAATAAAATCGAGTGGGCAAAAGGTACGGAAGATTCATGGTTTACCAGGTTTTCCTCCAGAGCTTCGCCCACTCATCATCATTCACTTCGTGGATATGGCGGCACTTTTTTTGCTGGATCCTGTGTCCCTGACTTACCACAGGGCAGCACTTTGTTGTGACGTTGTGACGAGTGATTATAGCCGCTTATGAGCACACAGGGAAAAACCGCGGCCAGTCTGGAACGAACGCTTGACTAGCAGCACTGCGATTACAGCTTTTTCTGAAAAAATACGTCCACTTTCGCAATCAGGATGCCAGGTAATCGTGGTGCATGTTATATTATCTGGGTGACTATGAAAGAGACTGCGGCACCGCAATGCGGGTGCACGCAATTTAACAAGTTAGGGTTCTACGAGTGGGGTGTCCCGGCACTACAGCGTGCGCGTACAGAGACGTTTGTGAGTGACAACAGACACGCACGTTGTACCCTTTGTGACTCATCGCCGCATTCACTGTCCCGAAGTGATGAACTTTGCGACGATGTCGTCGCCCCACCATCAGCGGCAAGTAGCAGAAATGTGCTGGTATACTGAACGATGGGCATTAGAAAAGCGTGATAGTGAGCGCGGCTTTTCCAGCAAACTCGCTGTAGCACTGGTCTTCCCGCATGTCAACCAAATGCTGGCGCACCACTAGCGCTTCTCTGTTGTGCACGGAATTGTGCCGTTTGTAACCGTCATTGTTAACTCGTTCGACAGAGTGGCTGGAGTGGCTACATTCCCGCACACCCAAATACTTTACAGAGTGCACCCGAGCCAGTACGGGCTGTAATTTCAGTCAGAAGCACCGACCAGCACTTCGCCCTCACCTCACCTCCAGCATGCACCCCCACCTTATGCCACCCCTTAGAAAGCGATGGAAGGATCTTGCCAAGGTTCCTTGTTTTAACTAGGGACCTTAGATCTTGCTGCCCTGCCCGCAGTGGAACAATAATATTTAGAATTCCAGTGTAATTTCTTGAGCACTTATTACCATTTAGTGAATATAATCTTAGAGACAGCCCCATAGCTAAACCTTTTTCCACAAAGGTATATGTCCACTTTTTTGGTTAATACTTTAAGCAGCTGTGCAGTGTTCAGCTGTTTCCCGTGATATTCAAAGTACAATGTAACTGTGGTAACATGTGGGGCTAATTTCAAAGCAAACCAAAAGCTTGACAAGTAGTTGAGCAACCCCCGAAAAACAATAAAGTAAAAAATGTTACTGTAACGTTAACAGACAGCTAGAGATGACAGACGAAGTGTCGAATGCTGCTATTCTGGTGGAAATTGTGAAAAAAAAACTGCAGATGGGTACGGCTAAGGCGCCCAGATAAAACAAAGTTGCTTAAATAGGAACCTTAGGCGACACATGTAACTGGTAGGGATGATAACTGATACACATACACAAATATAGAATGAGCGGTTATGAAATTATTAAACGTGGAAGTGCACGCTCAATTGAGGGGACGCAAGCAGCGTCAACACAAGAACGCTGGAAGGGGCGTTCGTTCTGCAAAGGACAAAAATAGGGCGCTGATGCATCAATAGATGCACTGAGCTACGTACAACGGCACTATTTCAACATCCTATGTAAATCAGGACACTGGAATGTTAAAGGAACAATGAGGCACAATCTTGACTACAAATATTTATTCTTGTTACTTCGTTACAATCTCTGGCAACATTTTCATAGCAGGCACCTATGAATAAACAAGCATGTCCTGGGCTGTTGCAAAGGCACGCAAACCACACCAAGACATTTCATTTGTCAGTAAACAATAAAACTATGAAGAAAATTGCAGCATGTGACATTCAATGCAGAACATTGCTTGACCATTGCCTGAACAACAGGTACCAGAGGAAGACTCACCGTTACATTTTTTTTCAACATGAACATGCGTGCTTTGAAACATACAATGAATGGCCTAGCAACACACTGTACTGACAATTTGCACAGACACGAATGCCTTAATGGCATGAACAAAGGTGAACATGCAAACCGATTTCCACTGCAGCTTGTTGTCATATACATGAGGTGTATAACAGCAATATTCACTGAGTAACTTTCGGATCAATAATATGTGTTTTCAAATATACAAGTGATGACACAGTAGAGCATTGCACTAACCATTTCCGCAGACTTCCATACAAATGTCAGCATGGGATCATGAAAGTTAAACAATGCACACTACATCCACAGACGTGTTACAATACAGTTTGTGATGTCACATGACGTACTAGTGAAAGGTGCATTCAATAATGCTTGCAAAAATGACCTGTGTGATTTGAGATGTCTAGTAAAACACTGGAGTAACAATTTCTACAAACTTATACACGAATGTCTGCATGGCAGGAACACTTCAACGGTGTATGTAAACTGCAGATAAGTTGTTGCCACGTTGTGCGTATGCCTAGAGGACAGTATGGTGAAGTAACGTTTGGAAAAAAACTGATATTTCCAAAGTGACGGGAAGTTGCATTGTAACAGTTAGCTACCGTTTCCACTAGCTATACAAGTGCCCTGTGGCGTAAACGTAGCAGTACAGTTTATATATCCACACATTACCGCAAAACCTTGGTCGTACGTTACATAACAGATAAGAGACAGGCATGTTCATCATTGCTTGGAGGAGTAACTAGACTGTTTGAACAAGTATTCAATGGACACTTTGCACTTATTATTTGCACAAGTGATGGTAATGCCTTCATGGTGCAAATGAAATGAAACATTACCTTGTGTAAAGAGATGTTCCTAAGGTGCCTCTCGTTCATTTGTCGTGCGTGCTTATAGGAAGGTAAATTAGGCAATGTGTGTATATGTGTGTTTTGAAGAGGATGCAATGAGTACACGAAAACATTGCATGAAAAATTTTCGCATTTTACATGACTGCATCCATGGCAGAAGATGGAAAGGTACAGGTTATTTCTATCGCGCTCATCTATGTGACTTGTTGTCATGTTACATTGTAAACTACAGAAGGATACCTTAAGAGTTGTCCCGTGCCGGAAGCATGTTCTAAAACGATGAAAAATACAGCAATCACATACCAAAACAGGTTGTGCTTTGGTCCTTATACTTGCGCTTACTTGAATGGCATGGTACACGTGGGATAGTGCTGTGAACCTAGGCAGCACAAAATTTTTTAAGGAATGTAAATCTAGTCAGGATGTTGTCAACAAGTTGACAATGGCAGCATTAAGGAACTCGGACAGTATGGCTCTTGGTACTTCAGTTTCTCAAGCACGCACGACGTGCAAGATGGGAAGATTTTGACAAGGCTATTGAAGGTGCGCAGGCAGCTAGATAGAATAAAAATGCGGTCTCCAAGGAGCTCTCCTGGCACGCACGCCACATTGGCTGCAAGGGCGCTTTCTACACTGCTATTTTTTAAGGAAGGTTGGCCACTGCAGCTCTCATTCCTACACTTTTACTTCCACATTTATTGTCGATTTGCACGCTTAGAGCCAATGTCTCTTTCCTTACTTGTATGTGCATCCTTGCGGAGAAGAACACGGAAAGAATAGCCTCCAATACATTATGACAGTGTGGAAACAAGGTATTACACGATATCGCACTTTTAACAGCAATTTTGGTGGCTGATACAGGAACATGATTATGGATATGCTGCTCTTTATTTTTTTTAAAGTGAGACTCCGCTGCCTTTAGAACTTCTACAACTGCTTCAGAAGCTACACACAACGCTAACTTTTCTTTGTACGATTTCACCTGTGTGAATCGCGGAACGTCTTTGTTCCCTGTCATGGCACTTACACAAGCATCACAGTCTTTTACTAACTTCTTAGCACTGTGAACAACATACCCTGCGAAGTACAAAAATGACTCGTGCTCCAACATATTCATGTCATGAATGTCAGCAGGAATTAAATCTGTTTGTGTGGTGCTGTCTTCATTGTCTGAGCTCAAACCAGCAAGTAAAAAGCCACCGTCCTTAGTGTAGCTGCCATCAGCACTAGCGTGTAGAAATTGTGCTAGCGTTGCGGAACGCACCGCGCACTTAAATTCATATAACCTGGGAATCGGATGCTTAGCTCTAAGAGTAGAGAAGAAATTTTCCAGCGCATCTTGACAAAATCTGCTAAGGAACAGAAAGCGGAATTTGCAAAATGATAGGAAATACTCCTGCAGCTCAAGTACCGAGAGCGTACTGAGAATAGCCCCTGTCTGCACAGGCTTCCATGGGGCATTTTTGACGGTGCCGATAGAGAGCCCTTCAAAAAGTACAACAAAATTCTTGAGAAAGTCAATACTTGCCTGCCTCTCTGTCTCAATAACTTTGTTCAAGGCAAGTTTGGTTGTTCGTGATGTCATGATGCGGAACCACTTGGCCACAGTTTCAATGAACCAAGCAGTGGCAAGCGCGGACTTCTCTAGCATGCCCTTCTCAACAAGGATGCGCAGTGCAGCCCCAGTATCCACATTGAAAAGACTGTAAGCAGGGCCCACCTTCATTTTTTCGTAATGACCAGGGTCAACACAAGTTTGTTTTAGGTGCGGAGCCAATTTGAAGTCTCCTTTACTGTCAATTTCAATGAGTTTTTTTATTGGTTCAATGAGAATCGCATTTGTGGAGAGACCAGCTTTTACAACAGTGTCATCAGGAAGATACAAAGTTTGGCCCCTGGTGAGGTGATTGCGCAGATTTTTCAACAGGTGAGGGGCATCTGCTATAAACCATAGCTTCCGATTGAAATCGCAGGGGTGTGTAGCACTGCAATTTGGCCGACTGTGCTTGCTGACTCTGACAAGAAATAACCTTCATAGAGCCTGATTGCCACCACCCATATCTGAAACAACAGCATCTATTTTAAGGCCAATGTCTTCACATGCTCTTATCATTTTCAAGAGTTCTTGCTTGACAGAGAGTGCATGAAAACAATTTCCAGTCAAATGGTACCCAATGACCTGCTTCCACCTGGTAGTAACACCACCCAGCATAAATACGAGGCCATGGGTAGCCAAGGTGTCTGCAGGGAGGCTGCCATCTGCTAAGGGAATCGTAGGTCTGCCCAGTACTGCGTCAGCCGAAGGATCATATATGAGGCTTGGGGTGATCTGCATCTCATCCATCATGAGGCACGCATGGCGCTCGTACTCTGTCATGCAGTTGACCTGCGCATGATTGGAAGATACGAATAACTAACATGAAAGGTTAGGCAGGAAATAAAAGAAGTGTTAGTGTTTAAGTACATTACGTCGCACAAGTAGGCTGCAATAAGGTGCCATAACGTAAACAGCCCCACAGTCAAAGGTAATCATTCCGTTAACGTTAAGGTCACCTCCATAGAAGCACTGCCCAACCAAGCATCCATTTGAATGAGGTCGACCAATGTAATGAAATAACTGCTTATCATGACACAAACACATGAGCCGTCGAAAGATACCACTGAGAGCTTGCAATGCGCAAAAGCGTCGTCAGAAATATGCATGTTCAGTGAATCAGTGATGATTCGTCGTTTTGGCGCAGCGCACCGATTCGGTACGCTTGTCACAACCAGAACGTGCAATGAACACTTTCGTTATTTTATATAACAACACACTTTATCTGGCCAATATCTCGCGCTACCTTACACTATAAACTATAAGCTTCCTATCACAAAACTCTCTTGCATCGTGTCATGATCAGGCAACTATCAAATGGATGTTTGATGGCTTAGATTTTATTGTAGTGTCCTGCAAGGCCTAGGTTGTTATTAGATGGGTTGCAGCTAAAATGAGAACTCTATGCTATCTAACTTCCATTCAGGCAACCATGAAGTGCTAACCATTTTTCGGGAACACCGTGATTGTATTATGAGGCATGCCAGCATAAGTACAGAAAATACAAACAAAAATTTAAAATATCGGAACTTCCATAGCGCTGCAAAATGGACGAATTCATTACGATTACCTTAACAGCGAGAGAGTCCATAATGTCCACCAGCAGCCCTGGACGAAACTTGCAGTGCTCGATGTGACGTTGAAGTGTACGCTGTGAAGGCAATGGCTGGCCGAGCTCCTTGACCATATCATAGCCCCTCGGGCCGCAGGATAGGCGAATCTTCAGTGCTTTGGTCAATGTTTCCTTGGACCACACTGTGCCTCTTGGTGAACGATGCAAGCTGGTGAACTGGTCTTCATTTATGTACGAAGACAGGTGAAGCATAAGTTTCTTGTGCTCCCGCTCTTTCACCCTCGCCTTAGCCTTCGCAATAGTCAGCTGTCGTTCCAGAGCGTTTATTCTGGCCAACAGAGCTGCATGTGAGGCTGTACCTTCAAGTAAAGGATCTATACTTAAATAAAAAACAATGACATCTGGGTTATTCTACGTGAAACGTCCAAGTCATTTCAGCTACCATCTCAAATGTATTTAAAAAATAGTACAGATCTGTTGAACTGAAAACAGTCTGCTGCTAGATTCTCTTGGAGGAAATCTCTTTTTTTTTATCGCGTGGGAATCCTTCCGAATTTTGGAGAGTATCGTCGGAGTGTTGTTTACGAAAATAATTTATGGCGAGAGTATTGCATCTCGTTGCAATACCAAGTTTCAAGTTTAGTCTACATATTAAGGAAAGGCGTTTGTGTAAAGCAGGGGTCTCAAACTCACCTCAGCCAGCGAGCTGAAGACACTACATTGAGTACTGCAAGGGCAGGGGCAGTGTGAACTAGTGGGCGAGGGGATCGGTAGGTGCGTGTTAATAATATGACAGCTATAGTTGCCTTTTGAAAGAGCGGTTTCCCCATATCACATATGTGTCTAATTTACGAAGGGTATTTAGAGTCAGGGTTCGAGAAATAACGATACCTATCTTCGTAATGACTGAAATCGACGCCAATTCTTGAATGAAGAGTTTTCGTTCCACGACCATGTTTCAACGTGTGATGACCTAATGGACTGCGTCACGAAAAGAATGCTTGAGGCCGGCCATGTCTGTGGAGCTCATGATTACACTTGTTAAGAAAATGAAAAAAAAAAAAGAAATACGGAACGAAGACAGTCCTCTGCAGCCTGCAGTCAGCATGTTTCAGACCCCTGGAGCGAGTTCGCAGCTTAACAATACATATTATTGCTTTTTTAACACGAAAGAGTTATATACTGGGGTCCACCAAGCCAAGTTCAAGCAAAAGTTCAACATCGCTGCAGCGAAATTCAAGCACCCTTAGAGCGAATGCTGTGTCTTTGTACATCAATAAATAAGCATGGCACCGATCAGCTTAGCTGTGTATCGACATTGCGTAGATTAGTGCAAGCTTCGAGCCATTTTTTTAAAAAAGCTCTTCCATTCAGTTCCACGCCGTCATGGAATTCGTGAAGCGTGTGTACATCTGTAGCTTCATATGGACAGTGATAGCTAAAAACAATCACGGGAATGAATAAATTTTATTTTCGCAACAAAACGTAAACAAATTCCCTGCGCATAAACTGCAGCGTTACGAGTTTCAAGTAATTGGAAGCTTCAAAATACCTGACGCTTCACTTAAGCACATGCAGTGTGAATGCGCTTCCTTAAATAGCACTGCAAGTGCATCACATGGTATCATAAATGCGAGTAAGTTGCATAACTTAGGTCTGCTTCAAAAGACAACGGTGCGTCAGCTTAGCTGTACAGTGAAATTACAATAAAGTACTAGCAGCCGATACAGTTTAAGCAGGTCTACCTTTTTCAGTATTCTTTGTTTACAACCATTATTTGTGTAGCAATGAACTCCAAGTGGCCCAGCTGTGCATGCGCACAATCACTGCAGTGTTTTTTCTTTTTCGTTGTGGAACTACGCAAGCCAATTTCATGGTCATGAGGAGATACTTCCACTAGGATGATGCATTTACGAACATACAAAATAAAGTGCTAATAAAAAAACTTAAAACCATGTAGTGCGAGTACACAACTCTTTTTTTTATGCAGCAAATTGAGTTGGTTTCTATAGCCCCGTAGTAAAATTGTGCAATAGTGGGACTAAACTTCAAAAATTGTTTTCTCCACTAAAGGAAAAAAAAAATAGTTATGTGCATGATGCAATAAACATACACCTGCTTACTTGATATACTGCACGCAGAACTCTGTTGCACAATGTCCACAGTACCTTGGCCAACCACTTCTGCTTCAATTGAAAGGCGGGGCGGGGCGTATCCTCTGGGGACATTTCTACAAGATAGAAGCCACCCATCTCGGTTAATTACAAGCATTACTTCCACGTCTACACCATGAATGTCACCGCAATCGTACCTTGAGTATCACTCTCATGAGATCCGTGAAAGTAGCAATGGTCATGTCCTATTGAGCTGCTGTCAATGCTCATGCCATTTCCTGAAAATGTCGTTCATAAATGAGCAGACACTATAAAATCAAACGAGACAAGGGTAGTACAATTGATTGAAATGCCGTTTTATTCAACCATTCTAGCAGCTGCTTTCACTTAAACCACTTCAAAGAAGTCGACGCTTTGTTAACAAACTTTGAAGTCTCCTTATACGCCAACCTAGCAAATTCACTGCACTCATTGTATTAGTGTTTCAATGTTTATTGTCACACAGTTCCTCAACTCCGGCATCTGAACACAAAACTAGCGTGTATGCCACACTGATGGGATGCCTGATGAATACGTGAGACACAACATTGCTTCGAGTCTTACGCGTATGCTTTCATGTACACGTAATCACAATCAATGGACACATTCCTTTTTACTGTGTGCACGTAACATTTGTCGCTACAAATATCGAAAAGGGCGCATCGATTGCACAAACCGGAGACCATGTTCAGCTGTGCAAATTAAGGCAGGGCAGTTGAAGTTCATGCAACAGTGCACGTAATATTGCTGCAAGATTTAAACATGCACAAAAGGAAAACAAAATGCATTGGATTTTGTTGCATGGCCTCCAACTGCTACCACGTGGATTGCATGCAACAATGCGTACATGTGTTTTGTTTGTGCACCGAAATGCATTTCTAACTTGGTGAAATGAAGCGCTATAAACGAACCAACAAAAAGAGAGACACAGAGGAGAAATGACTGCATTTTCAACTGTTTGCAGTAGCAAGGAGCGCACAACCCTTAAATGCTGTTTGCTGCCAAGCGGCTGTCATTTCGAAACTCCGAATCCGTAATGCGTCATTTCAGCAATGGTAGCTTCAGCTTAAGACAATCAGTTTTCGATTAGGGGACGTCCGAAGCACTCAATTACTCGATGGCCCCAACGGGCAATGCACAAAACAACCAACACGGAGGGCCAGGTGCCCCAAGCACCGCAGTGGTCTCAGCGGCTCACAAAGCTTCGATGCGGTCGCTAACCCCTGTCGTCACTTACACACGACAACATTAACGCAACTGATCATGCGGTGTGCTTCATACGTGCGTACATCTTTAATGAGTCCCTTTGCTGCAGCCCCAGAAAGTTATATTGTAAAATTATGCGTAACGCATAAAGCATGCGACTTTTCCCTCATTAATGCTTGCGAGTGCGTAAGAAATACACCAGGTTATTTCGAACAAAGTGATTAGCTCTTGCAAGTGATTCCTTGTAACGTATTGATGACATAAATAACGTTAAAACTGAATTTTCTCTCTCTCCGTACATGTTGATTTTTTTCACAGTCTATCGATTTCTTGCGAATGCAGAATGTTCTTTAATTCAAACGCGAAGACAAAACGTTCCTGTGCCGGCGTTACCACTCACAAATAAAGTGGGGGTAGGGGGGAGGGTTGGGATGGTATGCTGGCAGTGCAAACTAGCAATCTTGCAGCATCGCGTGAAAGCGAGATCAGCTGTGATGCATTTTTACTCCACTGCGCCTTTCAGTGTAGTCATCCCGTGCTTACCGCAGGAACCAAATATCGGTCGCGTACAGCCCGACAATCTCTTTCAGTAGCTATGTTCAAGTTGCTATGTTTGTTTGTCTACCTAAAAACTAAACGTGTAATGCTCCTACAAGATATCGAGCAGTGCGATTATTCAGATAATGCAGCACGAGTGATACAAACAGCGCAATGACATACCTGAAAGCAGAGGTCTTTTCGTGCGCCTTCGCTGCCAGGAAGGCTTAAAAAGCGTTGGCACAGCGTCGCGTCTGAGCCATAGAGAAATAAAGGTTAAGAGTGGACACTTCCGTAGACCCCAGCGGCCCAATCGACCCTAGCACACCTAGTGGTTGGTGAGAGCAAGTGGCGTGCGCTTCCTGTTTCGGTTTCACTGGCGCAAATTTTGAATTACTTTGCATAACCGACGTTTGGTTATGACGAAAGTTCATGATTTCAGACCACTATTCATAGCCCAAATGGATAGTTTTTGTAGGTCGTTTTGATTTAGCAATTCCCTGTTTTGTTTTGTTCAGTGGTTCGTGCGAATCGGTCGTGACGTAATTTTTATTTCGATTAAGTTATAATAAAAAGAGATGCAGGTAATGATAATTCACTACGGTTTTATTCATCGCGCTTGTGTTTTTCTTTTGGAACGAGTGATCAATGTATATATCAGTCAAAGAGACAGAGTATCCGTAATGTTTTATTCAAAGGCAAGGTAGAGTCTGAGAATATAAAAAGCACAATATGACAAAGGTAGACAACAAATGCATCTCGCCTTACAAATAAATTGTAACAAATACAGAGAGAACACAGACAACGCACACATCGCTAGAGTTGGCAGAAGCCGAGAAGCTGGTGAAGTATGACACACCGGGCCAGTGGGTAAGTAAGGATCTATGGCAAAAACACAGCGCACAATGCTGATGAAGAAGGAAGAAGTGACATATACACAGCAATGAAGTCGCGAATCACGCCTGGGGTCAACCGAAATAATGCATAGAAAAAAAGAGCGCACAGAAACCACACGACACAATATAGCAGAAAGGCAAAGGTGCAGTGTGCTGGCTGTGCTTAAGAACAGCTAGCCCAAAATTTAAAAAAGCAGACTTGATGCCTGCTTGTCCTCAGAAAGGTAGGGCTTCGCAGCTTGCTCACTACGTGAAAGACAAACTTTATACTACAACACTGGCAGGTCTTGTGGCTCTTCTTATGCGTCGCCTTCATCAAAAACTTAAGAGCCCAAGTGATTTGCGTCTGGGTGTTGCTGTGATGCTTGCGAGCTAAAATAGATTGTAGTCATCACTTATCCAGAATTGTGGACATTAATTGGTGTTACGAGAGCGGTATCACAGGGCTAATAAATAGCAGAAGGAAACCACTTTGGCTCATTATTTTTCACAAAGGCTCTACATCGTACGTTATCACTCAAAAGCTATATAAAAATAAAATGGCAGCGTCCACAGCCCCATCAAACGCTACAAGTTTGAGTATTCTTTTGAAAATTTTGATGGGCGAGATGAGGAGGTTGATGAGAAGCTAAAATACGAAAAGCGTGATAACGTGAACCGTGCCCACTTCATACTGTGTTCCTTACCCGCTCGAAGACATTTCAACAAGCGGTTTTGTTATCGATATATTACTTGAGCTGGAGAGATAAAGCATACACAGTGACCAAGCGAGCCACAGTAAAGTGTACAGTTCGCCCGCATTTGCTACAAAAATACAGACAGGATACCCAACATTCTTTTTAAGGTTATTCAAATCACTTCAAGCGAATACACAGTGTCCCTACTCCTAAAAAAGCAGACTTGATGCCTGCTTGTCCTCAGAAAGGTAGGGCTTCGCAGCTTGCTCACTACGTGAAAGACAAACTTTATACTACAACACTGGCAGGTCTTGTGGCTCTTCTTATGCGTCGCCTTCATCAAAAACTTAAGAGCCCAAGTGATTTGCGTCTGGGTGTTGCTGTGATGCTTGCGAGCTAAAATAGATTGTAGTCATCACTTATCCAGAATTGTGGACATTAATTGGTGTTACGAGAGCGGTATCACAGGGCTAATAAATAGCAGAAGGAAACCACTTTGGCTCATTATTTTTCACAAAGGCTCTACATCGTACGTTATCACTCAAAAGCTATATAAAAATAAAATGGCAGCGTCCACAGCCCCATCAAACGCTACAAGTTTGAGTATTCTTTTGAAAATTTTGATGGGCGAGATGAGGAGGTTGATGAGAAGCTAAAATACGAAAAGCGTGATAACGTGAACCGTGCCCACTTCATACTGTGTTCCTTACCCGCTCGAAGACATTTCAACAAGCGGTTTTGTTATCGATATATTACTTGAGCTGGAGAGATAAAGCATACACAGTGACCAAGCGAGCCACAGTAAAGTGTACAGTTCGCCCGCATTTGCTACAAAAATACAGACAGGATACCCAACATTCTTTTTAAGGTTATTCAAATCACTTCAAGCGAATACACAGTGTCCCTACTCCTGATAGCGGGTAACCTAAACAATGTATGCAACGAAGGAGTGGCTAGTCCAGTTGAGCTGAATATAAGCATATAAGACCATAATGAAGTCTGCTGTAACGAAGTAATAACATAAAGCTATTGCAGGATTCGGCTCAACTCGAATACTTTAGTGTAAACCCGCCGCTAATTGCTAACCTTTGAACTTGTCAAGCTGTATGCCTCAGATTGAAGACTGGAACCTAACCCTATCTAAGTTTCGGTTCACAAAACGCACATGCCAACATAAACGAACCCGGCAAAACATTTTCAGAAACTTCGCGCGACACCCAGCAGAGCAGATATGAAAATCGCCAACACTTGACAGATGGTGATACAAAACATCGCACACTTTCAGGTGATGTGCAGTGGCCTCAATTATGGCAAGAAAGTGAGATTCAAGTTGTTGTACGTATGCAAAAGCTGCTTCTGATGGCACAGTGAGATTCCCAAAAAGTTTGCTGGGGACGTGGTATGCTTTGAGCATTGTGAAATACTGGTGGGTACCCTTAAGCGTCTCACTGTTGTTTTTCAGTAACTGTGGGCAACTGCAACCGTCACATGCATTCCGAAGGAAGTGTTTGATGAGAAAACCAGCTACATAATATGCAGCGGAGTCATCGATAATATGGGAGTGAACGTTTGTCGCAAGTTCAGAGAGATCGTCTAGAGCGGGAAAGTCGTCAGGCTGTGGCTGTGCACACTCCTCATTATCCACAAGAGATGCACTGGTGAGGGAGAATGGCGAGAGGTGCTCCTGGAGGAGGTCACATTCATCATCCTCGACATTTCCGTATTCTGACAGCTTGAAGAGTTTTCTTATGCAGGTGTGCTTCAGGCCACAAATAAATTGTGCTACATTGGGGTTGGTGTTGCAACCCTGTTTTTGCCTAATGTGGCCAAATATGTTCTCCAGAGGATCCTGTTGAAGCCTGCGTGTTAACAGGTATTCAAAATTGTAATTTTTGGAGAGGTCGTCCCATAGTTGACAAATTGCCTGAATTGTAATTTGCCAACCTACGATGGTTTGTGGTTGACGTCTGCCAACAAACTGCCATGATGCAATCCAGGGAAGCTGGCCTCGGAGGAAGTCAATCAGCTCTGAATCATTTTTCATGATTGCATGCCGCAGCTTTTGCGAAGTTCTTTTTTTACTCGAGCTGTTCAAGGGATCGAAAATCCTGTCCATACGATCACAAAATTGAGCTGTAGTGATGGCCGAGGCAGGCAGTGCCTTCGCATACACCAATGCCGTGATAGCAATCGAAACTGATGCACTGAGGACCTGAGTTGCTCAGCTGACCTTCATATTAGAAAAAGGTTTCTGATGAACGTGCCGTTCAGTCAACTTTGGAGCCAATCGCAACCGCAACTCATGTGAGGATTGGTAAAGGCTTGCAATGTGCAACCAGTTAACGATGTCATCCCAATGTATAACTTGTGTGCTTGGACATTATTGCGCGTTGTTTTAATTAAATGCGGAACATCAAAAATGTAATATACCCGCTCACCATTAACTTCAAAAAAAGGCTTTGCTACAGTCACTCTTAGTTGGTTAGCGAGACTTACATTTGAACTGCCCTGGTCACAAATGACTGCTTTCACTGCAATATTAATGCTCCCAAGCTCCAAAATGAGTGACACTAGCAAGTTATGCATAACAGATGATGGTGTTGATGTGTGCCCTATAGTAAAAGCAACCGGTTGAACCCACTTTCTCGAAACGCCAACAAGAAGAAAAACCAGTGCTCGATCAGCGATGGTTGAAGTGCGATGAGTGCCATCATCTGTAAAACCCTGGACAAAGTCTCTTGCAGCATCATAGTACAAATTCTTTTTGAGTGCTATTTCGTCGAAAACTAAAGCGCACACTCGGCCCCGTTCATTCCAAGCTTGAGTATTTGTTGCAATGGAAGAAAGGATTCCTGGAATTATGCCTGGAGTCATCTTTACATTAGCTAGCCACCTCCTTAATGAACGCCGGGAGGGCAAAGAAAAATATGGAGCCAGAAATCGGTATGCTCGCGGACCTCGGAAGTTTAAGTGAAGAGCAAATTTCTTGAACCACACGGGAAACCGCTTGCTCTTGCGTTTGGGCCTCAAGCGAACATGTGCAGAAAGAACTTTAAAAACCTCCTCGGTGACGTGCGGTCGGATAACTTCAAGGGCCTTTGAAGTCAATGACGGTGCTTGGTGAGGCTGTCTCCGCAGTCTTTCGATAGTTTTCCGCTGTGCTGCTACTTTGGCTTGCAGATGTTTAATGGTTTGCTTGTACTTCATTGATGGAGACATTGTCGCTGGCACACAGGAACGCACTGCAATAAACAAAAAAATGAATGTAAAAGCGAAGAACAACTAATCCCATACGAGCACTTTCCTCGCTCTTTCAGACCCAAGGTGCACAACTTTCTGTGGTGCAAAGTTTTAGATTCCACTACCTAAAAACAAACCATTCACAATGTTGACAATGCACAAAAAAAAATCACTGAGAGCCCACCCTTACATTTTGTAAGTGCACACGTAGTGTCCTTTTGAGGATAGTTTCCTCAGAATGTCCTAAACATAAAATAGCACATTAAAAACAGCTGCAATAAAAGCATAGTCACCATTTTCTCTAGGGCACTCAGGCGTGGAGCTGTTGGCGGAGACGTCTTCTGAAGGGTTTTGTGAAGCTTGTTCAGTGCCTCGGACAGTGCTGTCGGAACAATCTTGCGAGCGGCCTGCGGAAGTCTCTATATCAATCCACTCTGGTGTTGAAGTGAACATACAACTTACCGGTCACACAAGTTCCTTTTGTGACAGCTGAATGACTGGTTAAGGTTTTCTCCGGCAAGACGAAGTCAGCGGAAATTCTTTCACCAGCTACAAGGGAGCTGCCACCTGCAGAGGTTTGGTCAACAGTCAATTTCGGTAAAAAAAAAAAAAAATCGCGACACTGAACGCACCCTGTTCATCGGGGCACCTCAATGTGTGGGAGCCGCTTTTTGAAGCCTCTGCCGCAGGTCCTGAAGAAATGAAATTACGACAATGTATCAGTAAGAGGCTTAAAATAACACAAACTGAAGCTCATCCGCACCTTGCAGTGCAGCTTCTGCAGCCATGTCACAGTCACTACTTGAAGCGACGCTCAGAGAACCTGCATATATGTGCAGTTGGTACAAGTTACAAAGCTTGTAGCATGGGGAAACTTAAACAGCTCTTTCAAACGCATAAATTGGTCGAACGTGGAAGAAAAGAGAAGGCACCAACTAGGAAACAAGTAATTTGTGATTTTTGGAATTATCAACAGTGGCAGCTTTCACTGATGAAAGGTATACGTACATGTGCACTCAGGCTTGAAGATAACGTGAAATAGCCCTTTAAAGTCTTTTAAAACAAGTTGCGCAGGTCAAGAGCATCAAAAAACGACAGAAATGTAATGCTGCTGTTAGGAAGGTAATAGCCCACAATTCACAAAATTTAAGACTTTCCAAGTGTTACTTCTATAGTGAGGCTTCTCCATCGGCTACAAAGATCTTCACGGTTAACTGTCGCCACTGATTCAATACAAGTGGCTGCTATTGCACATATTTGAGTTTCAGTCAATCACTTACATGGTGCAGCTGGTTGCACACTGGGAACAGCCATTCTTGTAAGCCTTGTGTGCCCAGGGTCCATGAAACTTTGAGCAGTAAAATGGTCGCTACAAACCCTGTACGTTGCGTACAATAGGCTGGCCGGCTTACTAAGGAGATCATCGCGTCCAGCATACTGCATCCATGCTTTCATCCTGCATTGGCAATGAACTATCATCTGAAAGGGGAAGTGCTTGAATAGTGATTTTTTATTGTTATCCTCACTGAGCAAGTACGAACAGTAAGCCTAAAGACATGCAAACCATACAAAAGCTTTAACACACCTGCCGTCCCGTGGTATGCGGAAGAAACTCGTCCCAGGCTTCTTGTGGGTTCTGCCATTGTTGAAGCACCATGCACGATACACAGCAGTAGCTGCCGTAGCTTGGACCGCCGGACGGCATGGCGTCAGCGCGGTCTGAAAATGTTAGTAAGTGGATGCTTCGCTGTCAAATTACGAAAAAGATATGTGCACGTCATAAGTGTACCAACAAACCCCTTTGAATGATTAGCTAATCGATGCACAATACAAAACCAGTGATACATCTCTGACCCATAAAACTCTGACTTGCAAAGATATACGTCAAGACCACGTACAAAGATCTTCAGAAGTTTCCAGGCCGCTATCCCTTGTAATGCAATGGTATCGCGGCCTGGGAACTTTAGAACACCTTCGTACGTACGCAGCATCAGCAGTACCTTGGGAAGAAAAATCGTAGTTGAAATTTATGCGGTAAAATTATATTGGAAACGTCAAAAAAATTTGTGAGCAGCTTGCACTAGTGGCACAAGGATAGCGAAAAAACGAAGATGATGGCCACTTGGCTAGTCCAGATTTGCCTCCGGCACACCAAGAATTATTCGTGTTCCGAGCCTTCGGGAAACGCGTCGTGAAGCATGCGAGGCCCAGCGAATGCTTCTCAATATTTTGCACCGAGCCTATGACCTAGCTGCTCAGCTACGCTCAGCGCACAGACGCTCGCGTCCGTGGCAGACGCAGCACGCGTCGCCTCGGCTTGACGCCGTGCCGCCTTTGCTATACTGCATACGTTGCACAATGTTCCCGTCTAGCCGCCGCATAGAGCCACAAACTTTCTTTTTAGCGAACCTCCCAGTCCTTACAAGCTTCAGAAAAAGGTTACAACTGCGTGAATGAGACGCCACGTAAGAAACAAACTCGCACACTCGAAGCGCAACGTGTGTGTGTGCATCTTTCTATGTTTGTTGCATGGTGTCTTATTCGCGCAAGTGCAACCGTTTTCTGAAAAAATGACCCAACAAGACCAACAACATGTCATTCAACAAGCTTCGCTTGAAAACGTGCCTCACCTGTTATCTCACGCACGAAAACGCCGACGCAGCCGACGTTGACGAAAGCGACGAAAGCTTCTCGCTGTCAGTCATGCATGGGCTTTTCGCTGGTTAGATGGTGTTTATGACAGTACGGCTGAAGAAAAATAATCGCGTAAGGTGTGTTGAATAAATTGTTTTTATGTATAAAGAACATACCAAATTTGGGCAAGGTTCCATTTGGCGTTGCATAAGTTTGTTGCCAGACTTTGGGGTGGTTGTTGCCAGGCTGCCGCTAAATTTGGCAGAAAATTTTTCTCCTGTAGTTGTGGCTTCTTTGTAAGAGTTTGGTGCTATCCGCGGAAGCGTAGCGTCCCCCGTCGTAGCGCGCGGTCGACGCGACACGATCAGCTGAGAGAGAAAAAAAAAGAAAAGTAAAGGCGAAGGGGGGCAGCGCATCCCCTCCTGCGACTCTAATCAGTTTTCCCCGTAATTCCTAATACTGAGACGCGATATCTTAATCGCACAGCTGCGTACACAGCAAGAGAACGCGCCTCGACTTCTGTAATGGGAGGTTTATTCCGTTAATTAAAACGGCCTCTTAATTGCGCAGCAGCGCCGCGCTCGACTTCTGCTAGGCTCGGTTCCTTCCGTTAAATAAAACGGAATTGAAACGGCCTCTTAATTGCACGGCAGCACCGCGCTCGACTTCTGCTAGGCTCGGTTCCTTCCGTTAATTAAAACGGAATTGAAACGGCCTCTTAATTGCACAGCAGCACCGCGCTCGACTTCTGCTAGGCTCCGCACCGAAGTGCACCGCGGATAGCACCAAACTCTTGCGGAGAAGCCACAACTACAGAAAAACTTTTCTGCCATATTTAGCGGCAGTCTGGCAACAACCACCCTTCCAGTCTGGCAACCACTTATGCAACGCCAAATGGAACCTTGCCCAAATTTGGGCGTATAATTATTATTTTGTAAAAACAATTTTGTTGCATTGATTATAACTGTTTTTTTTTTTTTGCGCTTGCGCTCTCTGACGTTTGGTGAGAGCACTAGTTCGTTACGTAGTCGTGACGCACTTCCTGAGGCCAGGTTTTGCGGAGTGTCCGCTCTTGTCTTCTTCTTTCTCTATGTCTGAGCTTCTTTACGCCGCGTTCAAGAGCCACGGCGCTGCTTTTTGGCCTGCTGTCACCCGTTACCCTTGAGTGGGTCGTCTTGCCCCAAGCCGGCGAAAAGGAGGGACCACCGAGCTTCTGCGGCCTATCCTTGGATGTGCTGTACGCTGCGCCGCCGTGTTTGGACACATCACTTCCCTTCATCCGGCAACATGGGACAGCATCGGATAACCCGGCAGTTGATAAGAGCCACGGAGGAAGGTGATAAGAGCGCACATTTCGACGGCAGCTTGGGCCACGGCGCTGCTTTTTCGGCGCAGCGCTCATTGACCATGTTTGCTCAGGTTGGTTACTATGAATCTTGTTGTTACCGTGACAATGATGTCTGCTTTTTAGCAGTGCCGTGGCCACCCGATTTTTTGAAGCGTGTGCGTTCGACTGCCCTTTACCTTTGGCGCCTTCTCATGCGTAGTGGCGATGTTGAATCAAATCCCGGTCCTATGACTAAGGCGCAAGAAGAGAAGTTGGAGATAGTGCATGGAGCTGTTTTACGTCTTGAGGCCAATAATGCAAGCGTGCTTGAATCGGTGAATAAGATTTTGCAAATCCACCTAGAGTTAAAGACCGATTTGGACTCATTGACGAAAGGTGTTCAAGTACTTGAAAGTAAAATGGAGTCGGTTACGCCAACGGGAGCCTGCGGAAACAACCAGGGTATCTCAAACCTTCAAGCCAAGATTGATGACCTGGAGAATCGTTCCCGTAGGTCAAGCGTAATATTCTATGGAATTGAGGACGGGGAACGGTTTGAAACGTGGGAAACGTCTGAACGCCTTGTGCGTGATTTTTGCACGAACCGTCTTGACTTATCAATCTCCTCGCTAGCTAGAGCTCACCGAATAGGTCGCTTCTCCACAGAGAAAAAGCGCCCTATCATCGCTAAACTGTTCAATGAAAAAGAAGTGGAAACAATCCTGAGCAAAGGCTTCAAATTCAAAAATACGCCCCTCAGTGTTGCACGTGACTACTCTGAGGCTGTGCGGGACAAGCGCAGAAAGTTGCTGCAATTTTCAAAAACAGTAAAGAAAGGAGGAGATCGTGTGGGTCTTGTTTTCGACAAACTGTGCCTAAACAAAGATGCTTACATTTGGGACACAAATGCTAATTGCGCAGTGCATGTCGACGCTCGCGCTGCAAAGGACACATCGACATGACGTGCCCCTTCAAAAGTACAGGCAGCCGCACCATCTCGTCCAGATGGAAAGGTCGCTTTTTTATACACTAATATCAGAAGTGTTCTTTCTAAACGTGTTGAGCTATCTTCACTAATCGACTCATGCTCGCTATCTATCTTCGCACTAACAGAAACATGGCTCAACGATACTGTTTCTGATAGTAATATTCTTGTCAGTTAAGCAGAATTTAATTTTTTCCGCTGTGATAGAAAAGATCGAAGAGGCGGTGGTGTGCTCATTGCAATTTGTAAAAAATTCATTGCTCTACCCATTATTATTAATTCATTTCTTGAATGCGTTTTTGTTTCTTTGAGGCTTGTTTCTACCGATTTAATTATTGGCGTTTTTTATCGCCCTCCTGACATGAATTCAACGTTCGAAAGTGAATTTAATCGGGTTGTTGTTGAAGTATGCACGCGGTTTCCCAATGCGGTTCTTGTCTTTTTCGGTGACTTCAACTATCCAAATATTGAATGGTCTACGCTATCTGTTTCATCCACCGACACCCAGGCACAGGAATTTCTAAATTCTTGTCTCGACTTTTCGTTGTGCCAGCTTATCGAAAAACCGACACGTTGCTCGTCCACATGCGCAAACATTCTTGATTTACTCTTAACTTCTCATTCCGATCTTTTCACTGATATAGGCCATCTTGATGGTCTTTCTGATCATGACATAATCACGGGAAACTTAATATGTTCACTCAACGAAAGAAGAGTTACCAACAAGCATATAAGGTGTTACAACCGTGCCAACTTTGATGAAATTAGTGCCAAAATGTCCAGTTTCACTGGAGAGTTTTTAGATACCCATTTGTCGCGTTCAATGGAAGATAACTGGAACCTTTTTAAAAATGCTCTTTCAAACTTAATTGATCAATATATACCAGTCATTACCATAAAAACAAGCAACGTCGCTCCGTGGTTCAATAATCAACTGCGTCGACTTAATAATAAAAAAAAACGACTGTTCAGAGTAGCGGACAAAAACAGATTATCAGATTCATGGTGTCGTTATAAAACGTGACAAGTTATACCAACGCCTTTTAAAAACTACTTGTCGTCGTTTCTTCAGCCATGATGTGTCATCAATGCTAAAAAATAACCCTAGGCGCTTTTGGCGCACGATAAATCCTAGTAACCAACCTGATGTAAATCTCGTTAATACTGACGGAAGCCCTGTTCCGGAATCCGAATGCGCTCAGTTATTAAATGATACATTCTTATCAGTCTTTACTCTTGAGGATACTACTTCATACCCTAACATAGATGTAGTTGCCGGTATTAATATGTCGGAAATAATAATTGACGAAGCTGGTATCATATCTTTACTCGAAAAGTTGAAAACTTCATCTGCATCCGATCATATTGGCTTCAATAACAAAATACTGAAAAATATTCCCTCAGGTATCTATCGCTTTTTGGCAGCAATCTTTTCTCTATTGTTATCATCAGGCACCATTCCTCACGACTGGCGAATAGCAAAAGTAGTGCCGCTATTTAAATCTGGTGATCGCTCATCCCCGCTTAATTACAGACCCATATCTTTAACTAGTACCATATGTAAACTTTTGGAACACATTATACACTCCCAGGTAATCTCCTATTTAGAGGAACACAATATCATCTTTAAATACCAGCATGGTTTTCGCAAGGGCTATTCATGCGAAACTCAACTCGCGGGATTTACCCATGACTTGCACTCATCATTGGACGCCGGCATTCAAACTGACGCTATATTCCTTGATTTTTCAAAAGCATTTGATCGTGTCTCTCACCATCGGCTCTTACTAAAACTTAGGCAGCTTAATATTCACCCACTTGTTCTCGCCTGGCTAAAAGCCTTTCTTTCCAGTAGAAAACAATTCACGTCTGTCAATGTCACGTCTGTCCTTTTGTTGAAGTCTCATCTGGAGTTCCCCAAGGAAGTGTGATTGGTCCCTTGCTTTTCCTTATTTATATTAACGACTTACCCTCCTCAGTCAATTCTAAAGTTAGGCTTTTCGCTGACGATTGTGTCATTTACCGTACCATTTCATCTGAAACTGATCGACAATCTCTACAATCTGATCTTGTCTCTTTAACTTCGTGGTGCACAGCATGGCAAATGACACTAAATCCTTCAAAGACTAAGCTAATGTGTTTTACTAAAGAAGCGTCCCGTATTCCAACGTCTTACTTACTAAATAATACTTCAGTGGAGCTTACGACTTCTTATAAATACCTTGGGGTTAACATTCAGTCTGACCTGTTCTTGGCATCACCACATTAACGTCGCCCTTGCTTCAGCAAATCGCTCACTCGGGTTCCTTAAACGTAATTTGAAACACACCCCCTCGCACTTGCGTAAACTGGCTTATATCACCCTAATCCGTCCTAAAATAGAATATGCCTCAGCCATTTGGGATCCCGATCAAGACTACATTATTGAAAACATCGAAGCCCTGCAGAACCGTGCCGTACGTTTTATTTTTTCTGATTATTCACGTCACACCAGCGTCACTTCATTGAAACTTCGTGCCGAACTGGAACTCTTATCACGTCGCCGTAAAATTGCTCGCTTATCACTACTTCATAAGCTCTACCATCACACATCACTTCACGAGGATTTCTTTAGGCCACCCCCTGTCATCTTTCCGCGCCGCGATCATCCCTTTAAAATCGAACGCTTCTCTTGTCGCACTTTTCATTATGCTAGATCCTTCATACTGCGCACAATAACCGAGTGGAATGACTTACCTTCAAACATTGCAACCGTCACCGATATCACTGAATTTCAGAACCTACTAAACATGAGTGCAAGCGTGTGAACCTTTTGCGGCATTCCCCCCTCTTTTTTCTTTTTTCTGCAAACCGTGTTTTTTGTAGAAACTGCGTATGTTCATGGTTCGTGTGATTTATTGCTGTGTTTGCCTAATTCAGTTATTCACACGTGTTTTTGGTGATGTTGCCATTCCTTCATGCTTAATGGTGCGTGTGTTTGTAGTAAGCTAGATTGCGTTTTATTGTACTCTTGTGACTCTATTTCCTTCTTTGTGTAGTTCAATTTTAAAATATTTTTTTAGTTTTATTATTGTTTGACTCATATTATTTCTTCTGATTATTTAAGATTATGCGGTAAGAATATTGACCTTATATTTATTCTAATGTATTTAGTAGCTGTATGGTGTTTAGTTTGCGTGTTTTCTGGTTCTATTAATCATTTCATGTACCTGTATGTGTTATAGCCCTCCCCTATGTAATACCCTCCTGTGAGAGGGCCCTTAGGGGTATTCTGAATACATAAATAAATAAAATAAATAAATAAATAAAAGTGGCTCAAACTGGTCTGGCGTGAAATGCTCCTGAAAGTGCAGTCATTTAAGCTGTATTAAACCGTACGTGCATACGCACAAATATTTGTAACGAAGGTCACGTACTAGACGTGCGTTGTGTAGCGTTTCAACAAAAGCCGATAAATCAACTCACCTCGCAAAGCCGGGTCGACGGCGTTGCACGGAAGTCCTTGCGTGAAATGTTTTGTAGCCACACTTCACGGCGTGCACTATTCCGGATGCCACGAGGTGTGTTGTAGAGCGAGAAACCATCTTCTGTTTTGTTGCTGCAGCCTACAGCACAACAACCCGGCATTGTTCAAAAATTGGCAAGTACTTAACGTACTCAAGATCCACTGCGAAGCATGCTTGGCCGAGCGACTTCGCGCCAAATGGAACGCTCCTCTTCTACAGCTGATGTCTTGGATACGATAAGGTCCATAGTCTAGGGACCTTAGGATACGATCTCGTCTTTCGTCGCGGCAAGAATCCAACTGGAACCATATGCACATGCGCACTCGTTTTGAACCTTTTGCTTTATAATAAATATCACCACCATCCACTAATACCGTCACGTGCAACGAATTCACCTATCACAGACCTTGGATGGCAGAGAAAAAGAGGAGTAATCGAGAGAGTGAGGAGGACGGCTCGAGAACAATGAGTGACGCTACCTTGTTTCATCTAGGGACCTTATGCAGACAGTGACTGCAGTGCCGCGGCGAGTCATGGCGCGAACTAATACGAGTGGTCGCACCCTAGGGGCTTTTCTGGTGACCGCGCGCTGCCTAGGCACCCAAATCGCGCGCACATCTCTAGGCGCTTTAGTCCCTGGTGGTGCGCCGACGTCGACTGTCAGCGCAGATGTTCTGTAGCTTCCGAATCGCGGTATTATTCCTCGCGAATCTGGTGATGTGGCAGTGATTCTCTGCCGACCGATCCTTCAGAGGGGGGAGGTCGAGCGCCGTGGGTGTTTTGTGCAAGCGGTACCGTTGAATGACCAACATCCCGCGTCGATGTGATATGCTCAAGTGCTGGCTGTCTTTTGTGTGCTGTGTGGTGGTTTGACAAATTTAGTTCCCTGCAGATTTGATTATACCTTAGTGTTGGCTGGTTCAAGTGTGATCATGTTTGTGCAGACATACTTTCGAATGAGATTTAGAGTCTGACACACTGTACTGACAACACCACTGTCAAACGGGTTCTTGTTTGCTATGTCGTACCCTTTTATATCACAGTTAGATGACGGCTGTATCGTATTTGATCCGATTAGTTTGGGCAGTTAGCAGTGACTAATACTGGTGTCACTCGAATACTTTTGATCGAGATCGACAGGTCTGTCGCTGCTGCGCTGGATCGAGTTTAGCGCAGACGCCCTAGCTGATTGCAATCAAAAGTGCCCGTGTGACACCGGTATGATCGCACGTGCGAATGCTCAAACCCTTTCTGTGCACTCTTGTGGTCTCTAGCTTCTTGGCTCCTGGTTGCGTCAGTAGACGAGCATACAAGAAAAACAGTTTACTACATATACAAAGCTATTCTATCAAACTTATGCAGAAAAGGTGCATAATACTGGGTAGCTAGGTCATTAATAATGGGACGTCCGCAAATAAGCACATGTACACAGAAAGACTGAAAGCTGGAGCAGTTGGCGACAGTAGTTTAACATACTTTAACACAGCGCACGACTATGCGGGCACAAGAGCAATTTGTCCCTTTTCTAGTGTCCGTGTAGTCCGACCCTGTGTTACTATACATAGTGTGCACGTGCGTCACGCAGCGCTGATTCGTCACTTCCGAAATGTGCCACCGACATGCCTGGATACCTACCGACTCTGTGGCCGACCGCTGCCATGTTGTTTCCTCGTGCATGCGCCCGTTCAGTTTTGCCTAACGATGCAAGTTGGAGCAATTATCAGCTGCTGGTGAGGCAAGTTGATATAACAGTTCACGACGAGCGAGCAGAGCGTCAGGGTGTTCTCTTTGCCGAAAGTTATTACCTAAAATTGAGAACGCACATTGCGATTTTCCAAAAAGCGCCGGCATGTTTGGCTGGCACAAATTAACAAAAACAACTTGAAGAACCGGTAATGTTTGCGTCTTGAGGTGTAACTTCATTACGGGTAAGTGCTATTTCCAAGCACGTACCTGCAAACAGAGATAGGTACTGTATATACAAATTTGTCCGCGACTGCTGCATGCACAATCAGCGTGTCAGGGAGGCGGTTAAAATTGTGAAGACGATTGCGGGAATTCGAGTATTGCATTCAAACAAACTGTGAATTTGGATGGGAAACGCTATTCGTTCACTCGCGATTTGAAGTATAGCCGATCGGTTCAAGTGGGGGGGTCAGGTTTTTTAAAAATTGGTCGATTGATTCCCTAAAACGGTCTGCATCATTTTTAGGGACAATACTGTATATTAGCGCACAACAACAAAAGTAATATACAAGATGAAAAATGAGTCATAACATACGCAAAAAAAAAGTGACCGGCATCAGCGCGTCACGCACCCGCAAAGTCTCTACCTTGCATAATATATTTCTTGGTTGTTTCCACAAATTCAATCAAAGACGCTCAACATCAGCAATGTTTAAAACACTCGGGGAGCCGTACTGCCACTTTGGTGTTGTGGGCCGCAGCAATATATTAAACTTGTTATTAATAATACATCTCCCGTAAACTTGTGTAGCTCTTCACGATGACTCGTTTTCGATGGGAGCTGTGCGCTTCGCTCATCCGCTTTTAAAATTGCGGCTCTAGAGACTTTGATCTTTCATTTGTTCTTAGACCACGCAATTGGTAGTGAAAGCGAGATAATAGGCCCTCGTAGATCGTGGCGGGCAGCCGGTGTATGCAGTGGCTGGTATAAGTGTGACATGTTTTGATTTTCCGGTCTTGTATCAAGTGAACAAACGAGGCCTTCCTGACCCGATGAGCTCGTTAAAGCATGACATTGAAAAACGGCATGGCTTCTCTTCAAACATCGCGCACAGCAACAGACGACGAGCCCTCAACAAACCGCGCTGAGCACGCTAACTGCTGTAGGTACCCTGCGAGGTACCCGGGCATGGCGGGAGATGGCGACATCGGCGGAAGTGACATCACATGAACACTATGTATAGGTTCAAGCACATGTATGTGTTCGGTCTTGCTAAATCAAGAGTATCACATGGAAAATTGAAGGACATTTCATTCTTTAGGAAGTACAATGTCATTTTGGGTCTTATTACCAGTTTTTCTGCGTGTCAAAAGGATGTGATGTTTACTTCACTATCAGATTAGCACATTTGTCCCCGCATAGTAGTCAGTGCACCATACAAGCTTTTGGTCTTCGTTGGTACGTGTGCGCAATATTAAATAGCATGAAGTTACATTTCTCGGCTCCTCTATATTATAAATAACTTCATTCCTTGGGATAGGCACAATGATAAAGTAACATGGTTCTTGTATTGAGCAAAATTTCTCAAAATTTTGTTGAGTCTTGTAAAAGACAACTCCAGTTGTCAAAACGTCGTCTCCAGCACCCATCCCCTGTTTACAAAATTTTCATGGCTCCCCAATGTGTAATTTTCACTAATAAATACTAATAAAACTTTATCTAGCAAAACTATCTTACGAAGTCTCCAATATAACGAAGAATTTCCATTCACGAGCAAATATCTGTAGAATGTAACAACTTCAGACCGATTTAAGGTTTCTTTAAAACGGCTATGTAAAAAATCAGTGATTTTTTAAAATAATTTTACTGTAACAGATTTGAGTATGCGCTCTGACACTACCACATTGAAGCATTTATGTGCCTTCTCTTTACTTTTATGGAGCTGTATGCCATAAGCCTGTGCATAAGAACAATGAATGCAGCCTTTGGCACTGCTCTTACGTTCCAGATGGTGGCAGAAAGAACGGTGGCTGCTTTTGTTATTTCATGGCTTATGTGACAGAAGGCACTGGTCACTCCTAGCCTTTTTCTAGCTTGTGATGCTCGCGTAATCACTGCATTCATTCCCCTTGTCATTTCATATCGGTAACTTAACATAGCCATATGTCTCCCTGGTCTGCATCACCCAGACATAGTGTCTCTTTTCTATGTCAAATTTGCCACTACATATTTTTAAGACGCAAAGCTCAGGCTAGAAGTACTCTTTGCTATTCTAATCGGTACATGTTCTTGTAGAAGCCACAAAGATATGGCTGCTTTTAGTGACAAAGTAATGAGAAAAGGGGTTTAGGGGAGCTCAAAATTTTGACAGCTTATTCATCATATCCTGCATCGAAAATATAGGCACACATGTGTGGAGTAAGCTAGGCTTACATTGAGAGCATACTAACTAATCACAATCTGTGAACTTGTTCTCTACCTACCAGAAAGACAAAGTATCACTGATACCTAATGAACCTCGTGATTTTATACAGAATGCATCCATGCATTCTCGAGTAGTTGTGTCCCTGCTTCTGCCAATAATCCAAACCTTATTCAGGTACGGCTCACACTTAAGAGAATCGCAATGCGTCAGCAAATGTGCCCCATCTTTATCTTTTAACGAAAGCTCATGTTTCTGTGCATGCTCATTCACGCATATTCTTGCTCGGCCAACATTCATAGTTTGCTGTAGGATAGTGGAATTTCATAAACAACCTCATTGACACATTTTGTGTATGATTGGTGTGCCTCTTACCGTACCCACCTTTGTTGCTTCCATCAGATAGTATACATGAGAAAGCTGAGATGATTTTCATGGCACAGAAAAAAGAATCGGCATGCCATCTCTGTTTGAGACCATTTTTAGGTCGTGTGCAGCTCGGTGCATACACGGTACAACCTCAGGTCTTGCTGTTCTGCGCTTTTGCTCTACACCAGTATCGTGGTGTTCTCTTTTGATAGTCTGGTGGAGCAACTCAGCTACAGCGTTAAGGAGCATGTGAAGGAAACCAACCACAGACAACCTGTCCAATTGGTTTAGAAAAGTCTTCTGCATAACGTGCGAGCACGACCCTGCACATGCATACTCTGGGCATTGTTCAGCTATGGCCCTTTTCACAGTTTTGGAATGCGTATGTAACCAATTTTTCAGCACACCTAGACAAAAAAGCCAACAGCCATGAGGACTCTGCAAGGTAATGCGCTAAGCCAAAAACTGCAAAAAGCCACAAGCCTTCAACTCATGTGTAAACACCAATCCTTTTTCAGTCTGTGAAAGCCTGCTAGAACATTGTTAACAATGCGCTAATATGTGACGGTGGTTAGTTCCTTTAAAATAATTAAAAAATTATTTTCATACGTAAGAGCTTCCAAAACCTCCCACTAATTAAAATGTAAGTGGAACGTAATAAAAGCGGTTACGGTCAAACATAAGAAATTGCACAACACAGGAGCAACATATGAGCTACCTTTAACATAAAACTTAAGAAGGGCCATAAAAGCTTGTACTGCCATGCCCACGGCATTCTTGAAGGCAACCGCACCACTCTCGTCTGTGCAACTTCTTAAGTAAAAAAAACAATTCACCGTGCAGGACAGAATAAAATAAGTCTTCAACATCTACCAAGAACAAGTACCCATCGAAGGATTCTTTGAATAAAGTGGATGATACATGGGAAATTCCCAGTTTAAAATGGGTCTCTCATGACAACCGAGTCTAGCCGCTTCATTAAAACTGACTAATAATGTTCTGCCAGATACCTCAATCACTCGCAATTGTCCTGAATGAAACACCTGGCTTTTGCGTCTTGGCCATAAAAAACACAGAAAGGGTGTTCTTTTTGCTAGCTGCATTATGCAATAGACTCTGGTAGTCGTGCAAGTTCCAAGTCCTTACTCAGAGCCACTGCCTTGCTTTTCAAAACTCTTGCTTTGATGACTTTTAACTTGACAAAGTTCATGTAGACTGCTTGTCTTGCCTTGAAGTTACACAAATCTACATCCATTACTATGGAGCCACTACTTTTATCCACTTGAAATGGGCACAAATTGTTGCACTTGAAGAATGACAACACCCACCAACGTATCCTCCTGACAAAGAGGGTTTTTCCCCTGTTTTTGCTAGAGCTTAGACATTGTCTTGTAAGCAATAGTCCCTAACTGCGACTTCGACTTCTGCCGCAACTCGTCGGTCCAATGCCAGTAATTAGTGAGCCAGCAACAGAGGTTCATGCCTAAATTTTGGGCCTTTGTTGAGTACATAGCGTACACCTTCTGCAGTGTGAACATTTCTCAGCCCAGTGAGGCTTTCCCAGGTCGTGCGAGCAGGCTTCTTCAGTATGAAACAGCGGGCATGCCTCATCTTCAGGTTACAGTTTGCCTCAGTGATTTGGGCTGCTGAACGCTTGGCATCACGAAACTACTTCAGTGCCAGCCACTCCAGGTTCAAACTGAAGCAAAGTGAACGAAGCAGGTAAAGAAAGCAGGCTGCTGCCACAAATCATGATTTCACATACTTTTGTAACATGACCAAATAAAGATGTGACTTCTCCAAAAAGAGCACTCACTTCTTGTAGAACATGGCCTTTCAGAGAAGTCATGCCTTCATTTGGTTGTGTTAGCAAATATGTAAAATTTTAAAATCCAAATTGTGGTGGCAGGCGCGCTTATTTATTTACCTCCTTCGTGCAATGTGCTTTAGTTTGGAACTGGAGTGGTTGATGCTAAAGAAGTTTTTCAATGCCAACCGTATCATACTTGACCAGGCACAATAAAAAGTGCCTAGTCAGGCATGTGTTATCAGTCTAAAGTCGTCATCTCTCAGAATTCACGCTCTGAAAGCGCCCTGAGGAACCATGCATCTACGGTTAAACAGGCACACCTTTCAACATAATCACACTTGTGCAAAGCAGCCCTGCATGTCTATTAGGTCACACGTGCTCCTGGGAACGCCAAGTCGGAGCCCACAACTTCCGCAAGGTACCACAGATTAAGCCTGGCTGCAGATGCACTATACAGAGCCAGGGACATGGCTGTACATGGTTCTGCTAAATGTTCCAGATATATTTCAACGTTGCTAGAAACCTGTCGAAAAGCAGTTGGTAGTACAACTACAACACGTAAGCAGTAGCACTGCGATGTGAGTTGAATAACCTGTTGGTATTGAAACCAACCTGCAATGTGCAACAGCTCGATAACACATGCTCTTTTTATATATCAGCCTTTTATTATGTCGAATGCTATACAAAGGCTTCTTGCAATTACCTATAATTTTCCCAACCCTGTGCAAGCTTAATCGATCTTATGCGTGCAAATCCCATCTAGCCTTTTGCTTTTCTCAGCTATTTTTCCCATCTTTTCGTAGCCACACAATCTCTCTAACTGGTCACTTGTCTCTCCCTCACATTGCTTGACCTGCCCAGGTCCACCTTTTTTTTCTTAATGTCAGCTAGAATGTCAGCTAGAAGAATATCTCTATGTTATGCTAAAGATTTTGTTTCTACTTTGCATATATCTTAATCTGTTCTGAACTTTTTTTTTTCTTTTTTTTCTTTTTTTTTTTCTTTTACTATCATTCACGTTTCTGCACCATATGTTAGTACTCGCAGCATACAATAGTTGACCACTTTCTGTTTTAGGGACAGTTGTAAATTGCCTTTTATGATTTGGGAATGTCTGCCATTAAAGATTTAGCCCATCCATGTTGTTTGGTGAATTTCCTTTTCATGAGTGGTGTGTCCTGTAAATATCTGACTTAAATACATGTATATTGTAAGGATTCTAGTGTGCCGTTGTGAACTCTCGCTCTCTTGTTTGGCCTCCTAACATTAGATCCTTGTCTTTTACTTATTTATCTGTAGCCCTACTTGAACACTTTCTCGGTTTAGACCCTCAGTTCATTGTAGTTCAATGGCACCACTGCTGAAAAGCAAAATGTCATTTGCAACGCATAAGTACCGAGATATTCTTTGTAAATGTTTATTCGTGTTTCTTATCAACATTGTGCCTGAAATAGTTCTGCTAAGCATGCTGTAAATATTGCTCAGATTTCGTCTCCACTTCACGAATAAAATTTTTTTGCTCTGCGACAGCTCCTCCCCCATAAAAGGACTTTTCTAGTCGCCCCTCAAAACTCTAATAAAGTTCATTGTCTGTCTGTCTGCTGTGGTTTCTCTGTAGATGTTGGCTAGGGTATTCATGCATGCATTATGCACTAGCTACTCTAAGACTGCTGGTATTTCTACCGAGTCGAATGCGTTTTATTAGTCTCTGCAAGCTAAGTAAATGGATGTATTCCCTTTGGCAGATTTTTCAGTTTGACAGCGCATGACTATGATCCACAGTGGGACATATGTTGATCTGTGTATAATTCTTCAAATCTTACATATTTTTTTTTTCTGTATTTTTTCTGTATTGGGATTTTTGCAGTTAGGTTGTACATTTGATTCGCCAGTATGTGAGACATTGTGCAGAAAGTGTCACAAGCTTTTAAACACGAGATCTTTATCTTTGATTGGGTCAACAATTTCGCTGCATGATTTTTCCTTGGTCATGTTTTGTAGGGCTCTATTCCATTCTCTCAGGGTAGGGTATCCAAGCAGATTCGTTCGTGGTTAGGCTTCGGATTTTTTGTTTCTTTTAACTTTGTTTATATTCATTCATGGAGTTTAAGTGTTTTGTTGAACTTTGGCTTCTTTCTTTGTTAGGTGGCTTATTCATGAGCTGTAGTAAAAGTTTTCTGCGACCTTACTATAGATGTTGAGACTGCTGATTATGTTACTCTATCTGTTGGAGTGTGCATTCTTAATTAGTTTTCTGTTGCCATGCTCTCTCCTTTCTTTGAATTCTTCACCTAATTGTTTGGTGCTATAAATCCCCATGTCGGCAATTTTTTTTTTTTGTTAATCAGCCATTTTAGCTGAATTAATTCAACTTTAGATCTTGAGTGGGTAGCTTTTGTAGATTGTTGTTTCTTTTTTTGTTATTTGTGAGAGTTTGCTTACTTCTTGCCCTAGTGCTTTAACCTAACTGCAGTTGAGTTTTAGGAATCAATGTAGTTATGGTTTTGTTCATTTCCTCTAAGTCATAATTTTTTTCCTGTTCAAAGGCCTCGCTTACGAGTGTTCTAGGGCAGTGCTGAGAATGCGTGTGACTGTGGCTGTGCTCCATTTTCAGAGGAGCCTTGCAATTTCTCTGCAAGTTATAATAATAATAATATTATTAATACCAATAAAAATGATATTTTTGGGTGCCTCAAAGTTCCGCATTCAATTTTAGCGGGCTTACTGATGATGATGACTAGGGTATTCAAGCATGTGAAGAGATTGTTTTCGTCAAACATTTAAAATTACAGATTAAAAACGAAAACGTAAGCACAAATCATCGGTCATCGCTGCTGTGTATGAGGTGGTAGCTGCGTTCAATTTTGCTTGCAACAACTTAGGCTTACGTTGGCTCGTTGGCACTGCGTCTGTTTCCTGTGAGGAAAAGTGTCATGGCGGCTTCTGGTTTTGTCGTTGAACCAGCGCGAAGTTCAAGCTACGTGTTTATTTGCGGCAAGCACTTTTTCTCGCGATAAATCTACTCTTCAGTGACGACAGTGATGAACACAATTGTTCACAGGTTCATAGTGCACCTCGTGTCAAAGAAGGGTAAGCTGTCAACCTCTAACTAATCTCCGGGTGAACGCGCTTTTGCACCATTAATTTCGTGGCAGTGGTGGTAATTCCGCTCCGTGTTATTGTACCACAATTTGAAAACGTTCCCGCCGCGCAAGTTGCTCGTTTTGTGCAGCAGCCTGATGAGAGTGCTGTAAAGGCTAATACAGATCTTGACAATAAAAATAAGACTTTCATTGTTTACCGTACTTCCGCCGTACGTGTTGCGTATTTCCCCTGTTGCGATACGTGTAATCATGATGTACATTTATTGTGTGTGTAATTTAAACTCGTTGCTGGTTTTAGGATCACGTGTCGGTCTTCTGCTGTGCCCGATCTACAGCGGGAGCGTTTCAACCAGGTAAAATCGGCTATGCTGACACTGAGTGACGGACGAGTCAGCTGCTTAGTGCTGCATAACAAATTAGGGTGATACGTCACATTTGGCCCACTTTTCGAATTGTTATGCTATTTAAATTAATGAACCACTAAACAAAAATTGCAGATTAGCGTCGGCGGGGAAGGTTTTTCACCTTCGCCCAGGAATGAACTCTTCATTGGTTAGCCAGCACGCATGCCTCCGGCACTTGACATGCTGGTATTAAAATAAAAAGACGCAATTACTAAATATCGTAATTACGGTGCTACAGTGTAAGAACATCATTCTTTTTGTTTCTTTCATATTTTCAGTCGTAGTATAGTATGTACTTGTGTGTAGATGCAAGATGGCAGGAAATAAACAAAAGATGGCAGGAAATAAACAAAGAAGAGCAATCGTTGTTTCACTAACTCAGTCAAATGATTGCTTTTAAAAAATCAAGACAATGGGTGCATTGAAAATCTAATAAAATACAAACAAAAGTGAGCTATTATTAACACGGATTATACAAGGCAGTACCAATTTTATTATTTTTTAAAAATCAGAAGTGTCATGTTATGAAACCAAAAAACACAGAAGTTGTGAGGAAGACAAGCTTAAAGAGATGAAACATTTGTGATCACGGGTTGTCGCTAGAGCCATCGTGTCAACATGCAGACTTCTTCAAGGCTGCAACTGCCGACCTATCTGAATTGTGTAGGGCAGATTTATCAAGATGAAGAAAATGTTGGATACACTGGTGCAAACAATCAACAAATGACCACAAAACATTTCACATATGTTGTACCAACAAGGCCAAAATTCATCCCTTGCTACAGTGTATCCCTTGCTACACCTCAGTGCATTTTGTATATTCTTCATACCCTCTCCTCCAACTTAAACAAAGCAGGGAAGGCCACATGCGAAAACGGGGAGATGAAAATGAGAAGTCGGCATGCTGAATTGGGTGAGTTAAAAGCCAATCCCCCGTAATGGGTTGCGCCAGGGTAAAAAGGGCAATCAATAAAAAGCCCATGAAACAGAAAGAAATAAGGGGCAGGAGGGAGCAAGTGTTTTGCATGGATGGGTAGAAAAGGAGAAGACATTTTGCTGAATTATCTTTGCCTCGAGGAAGCACCACCTGACAATGGGGATAATTAGCCTTAAAAATTCCTTGAAGAATGGCTAATCTTTTATAGGTTTTCATTGTGCATGTGCCATGTCAAATTGGTTCAAATGCCCCCTTTGAAACATTTATACTTGTGAATGTATAATTTATGAATGTATTAAACTTGTGAATAAGGTGCGGCAATTTTACTTTTTCAAAAAGCTAGTTACTGTATTTAAGGTTCAAAATTGTTGAAGATATGTCCTGCCACTATAAATTGCTGCATCATTGCTTCCAGTCATTTGCCATGCTTGCTTGATGCCTATTTAATGAAACCTTGACAGGTTGTCCTGTTTGTTCAGTAGAGTCGAGAGCTGGACTGGTTGGTGAAATGTATTCACGATAAATAAATAAAGAATACCTCACCTCACCTAAATATCATTTTAACATGTGGCATAGTAGCGCAACTTCGACGGGGACACAGAGGACAAGAAAAGCGAGTGTCCTATTTTCTTGTACTCTGTGTCCCTGTCGAAGTTGTGCTACTACACCATGTTAAAATGTTGTCCTGTTTGTGACAATATGTATATTTAATCATGTGGATAATGTTTGTACTAGTGCAGGTAAAACTAGATTTTATACTATGCATAAATCACTTTTAGTGCTTTTAATTCTAACGTAATCTTGAAGGTGTTTGCAGGTCTTAAATCTTAGATGACAACTAGGTATTATGTGTACCAAAAAAAAAAAAAATGCGGGTTTACTATTGCATGCACTAACATGTTGGGGAACATTTTGCGAAGCGGCTCGTTGCTAGTTAATGTTGGGTAATACTTGCGAAAGATATTATTTAAGTTTGGAAATGCATTTCGGTATTTGATTGCAAAGGCTAGCGGCTGGTTAGGCTGTGCTATGGGACATGTTCAGCTAATGATGATTTCCTCATTTTCAAGCTTCATTTTGGATTTTGTTCAGAGTGTTGTGCAGGTCATTTCGCCAAATGTCTCCTTTGGCTTGCTTAATTGGTGAGCATAGTGACCGTTGTCTCTACAGACGTTTCTTAAATGCTTTGCCTGTCTGATGAATAATATTTCTTTGCCGTGTCATAGATGATGGCTTGTGTAGTGTATGTATTATAGTTGGCTATTTGTTTGCATTATGTAGAGCGTAACCTTTGATTTCTCTATAAAAGAAAGAACTCCAAGACAGCCCCATGAAGATGCACATCACAAGAATTCACCACTGAAGATTAAATTGGGCCAAACATGTTAGCAACAAGAACAACATTGTGAACCAAAGATCTTTTTTTTTTTTTTCTTCTTTTTTGTCCGGTTCGACTGGAGTCCGCTTCTCCTGCATACCCTTCCCCCTCAAAATTTGACTTGGCTCTGCCCTGTTTATTTTTCTTTTCTGATTGGCATTGCCTGCTATATGTTTATGGTGTGGGCAGAGGATTTGTATTTTTTTTCATACCTCACATTAAAGAATGTTTCAATAGATACCGTCATATCTAGGAAGTTAATTTTGCTGAAAGGGTGGTGCATGGTAAATTTACTACTAGGGTGAAGCTTCTTACAATTGCCAATTAATGCAATTGTCACAAATGCATGTGAGAAAGGAGGCTAGCAGCAGAGATATTGAATCTATTCGTCAAAATGATTCTATTTTCAATAATATCAGTGTTACCTCAAGACAACTTATCCACTCAAAGATCAAAAAACATTTAAACCAAGAAAAATGCATGTGTTAGTCTCTGTTTATCATAGAGTTGTAAAGAACAAACAAGTGGAATAAATGTCATGTTTTGTCACTATCAAACCCATCGCTTGAAACTGTGGAAGGAAACTCTGGAAAGATTTATAGGCCTCTGCTGCTGTAGTCTCGAGCAGTTTGGTTCCCTTCACTGCAGCAATGCGATGTGGGTGAAATAACATAGTACAAACTCCGTACTCCCAACACCAGTTTGCTGTGCAGCTTTGCACTTGATTCACAAGCTTCTTGTGTGTATTTCACAAAAGCATTACAAGGATACTAAAGAGAAAGAGTGACCTTGTTTAGATCGACAAAATGCACTCTGAGTACTCTAATGCCAATGTCATATGTTTCATTATCCCAAGTTTATTATTGTGGAGAAAATTAAGGTTGAAGTTTCACTATTGAAAGTTGTGCCGAAATGTCCATGCGTGACGTCAAAAGTTTTTAAATGTATTATTCACAATTTTGCGATTGGCTCGGTGATATTTTCTGAAACTTCATATGCTAGGTCTATGACACCCACAGATGACAATGTCCTTCATTTTTATCGATTATAAGCTATGTAGAACCCAGTAAATGCCATCAAAATTAATGATGTCATGGTGTTTGGTAAGACATTTTCTTTGCGTGGTTTCGCACTTGCCAAGCGTCGTGTCGTGGTAAGAGTGGTGATGTGAAATCATACTTCAATAGGATGCGAAAAATTATTTTGCTCTTTAGTGTCCTTTCAACGCCCAAAGAAAAAAACTAATAAGAATGATGTAGAGTAGGTGACCAGCTCATTCACCTGGCCCAAAGAGAAATGAAAGTCAGTGTAGTTGTATTGTTAGGTGTATCACATCTCAATGCATATAATCCTAGTAGCATGGAAGATAGGAAGCGTGACAAAGAGGACAATTTATTGCACAGACACACATTACATGTACATTTAAACAAGCCCGTGCACTGCTTTTCTCAAACAAAAAAAATAGTCTCACAAGTCTGCAGCACTGTGGTATCTTGTGAGTCAACATTCGTACGCCCAAGCAGAGCACTATGAAAATGTCTTTAAACAATTTAACTGTTGTGCCCTCCGTTAAAAAAGGTTTGCAGTCAAGATAACTGGGTCATTAGCTACTCATTGCAACAAAAGAAATGACATGTCCAGTTTTTGTGGCGGTACTCTCTTACCATTATTTACTAGCCGAATTGGAACATCAAAACAACCGCTAAACAAAGCACATCGCCTTTTGAAGGCATCTATTGGCAAACAAAAGAATGAATTATGGCCGTTGGATAGGTGCTGATAAAGACAGAAGCGGGCACGCTTTCTTCAGCGTGCCCGCTTTGCGAAGGTTGATGGTACTGTAGCCAGTCGCCGCTGAGCATAGGCCATGTGCTCATGTTTTCCCTTTCATAAAGGACGACAGTGTATAAACATGCTGACTGTGACTGGTGACGTGGGAAGTGTGCCCTCACAAGCTCAAAGGCTACACATGGCTGAAGATTGCCCTCATTTACACAACTTGTTCGATAGACATGCGAGTTTCACCTTGGTGAACTAAAACTTGAAACAGTGCAAACGTATCTGGTATGCTGTGTTTCATCTTTTTGCGTAGGGGTACAAGCTGTCTAGGTTCTTAGTACTTGAAAGTGAGAGATGCACACTGGCCCAAGCACAAACTCCAACTTCATACTACTGTAAAATCCCGAGAAATCACCCCCTCGACGCTGAAAGATGATCTGGAAGGGGGCCCTTGCTTGGTCTCGGACACTAATTCAGTGTAGAAGTGCCTTTAAGAAAAATGCACACCTGTGTTTCTAATGAAATGCTGTATTGAATACACACGCATTTACTGTTTTACAGACCCGAGGAGCATCCTTGTGCGAAATTTCAGGTGTTACGACAAGGCGGGAAAGATGTTCTACAAATGTTCAGACAATTTGTGACAACTCAGAATGCAGCCCCGAGGCATCACACTGTAAATGTGTTAAAAAAATCTTGCGCATATATAAGGACTCTCAGAACTTCGGTTCCAAAGAACTGCTGCTGTAGAATTCCGTAGTGGAGAATAGGTTGAAAAATAATTGCGGGAGGGGAGGGGGCGCTTGCTCTGTATTTTACAGTGCCCACTCGCGATTGAAGTTGAAATGGAGGCACTAGCATGTGCTTTTTTCATAGCATTGCCAGGGCTGCAAGAGGCCCATCGAATGTGACTACCCGTACAACCAAAGAATGCTTGCCACCAATTCAGCTGCTCTATCTGCGAGTGTTCTCTTCACACTAATTTAACTGTGCGATACTTTGCAGTAAAAATGCACACCTATTTTCATATTGTGTTTCAACCAATTTTGCTTAAATATGTGCAGTGCAAACAAAGTGAACACTTATTACAGTTTCTGAGAGTTATGATGCTTTGAATGGCAGCCCGAGTCATGCAGTGAAGTTCATGCATGCACAGCTTACTCACTGCCACCTTTATTTGAGAGTGGAAATATAGGCTGCTGCTAGAAATTGTACAGAAAAATAAAGGAGGAGGTGGGGTAATTTGCCATGTCTGTTACAGGTAGGTGTACTTGCTGCCAAGGACCTCAAAGGAGGATAAGTGACAGTGGTGGAAATGAATCTGCACTCCAGCCAAGTGCACAACGAGCTAAGTCAGGAACATTATTGAAACGAACCATAAGATAAGCATTTTAAAATTGCTAATGAAGCATTGTCTTCGCTTCATCATCCAACATGTGGTTGTTTTCATAATTTCTTTATTTTTCCTGCATCAGAAACTTCAAGCTGAGTATTCTGTTGTTATTACTAGCACATATGTTTGCAGGTGCTTATTTTGCTGCAATCTTGGATAGGATATTTAGTAAAAGTGCTCAGTGGCATTAATGTTTATCTGCTCCCTCATTTGGTTTTAAGATGCACCTTTTTCTAGATTTTCACTTGTCTCTAATTGCAGAGAATTCATATTGATCCTTGAGGTGTGTAGTAAATAAGCAACTTTTTCAGGCAAAGTTACCTTATCATTTTTGGTGATATGTGGGGTTTAACATCCCAAAACCACCATATGATTATGACAGACGCTTAACTTTACACTTTCTTATCAGTAACTTTTATTAAACATTTCTATTTGTCCTGAAACATTATTTATTTGGTAGTATAGCTGCATGACTGCTGCACAATTATACAGAATTAGTTTGCCTAATGAAGATGAAGAAATTTTGTTCATTTGCAAAAGGTGTGTGTATGGGCCAGCTTTAACACATAACCAACTGTTTCAAACATCCTCCCATGCAGTAAATGTTCCCTGGTGAACTTGTCTACTGGTTTGAACAAATGTGAAAAAAAAGTCATGGCAATAGAGAAGGCCTTGAAAATCACACTGCTAAATAATGCCATAAATTCTGTGATGAACCACACATTCACATGAAAAAAAACTGGGAGCAGGATTTCGCTGAGGTTCGGAATCGATCCTGTGATCTTGTGCAGAACTGCACGCTGTGGTGGATCTAGAAAGGGGGCACTAGAGGCGATCGCCCCCACCCCAAAGCCTGTCAGTATCCCCTCCCTCTCTCTTCAGTGCTTGCCATTCACCTGTTATCACCAATTAGGACAAATGACTGGGATTCATTTAAGCACACATTAATAGTATTTATGCTATGATAGAGTTTTTAAGATAGTAAAAAAATAAAAAGTAATGATCATGCCCCTCTCTCCGGTGTTACTTTAAGCAACCCCCCTCCCCCTAAAATGATTGGCTGGATCCACCCCTGACTGTACGGTACCATTTCCCTTTACCGTAGGGTCAAATTAGAGATACACTTTCTTTCTTTTAATGCACTGTTTCATATTGTCACGACACAGGCACAGCAGGGGTCCAATATAGAAGAGCTCACTTTAATTAAAATGAAAGGCGCTCGTAAAGAGGACCGGGCAAGAGCTTCGTCTTCCTTTCTGGCTGCGCGAGCTCTCCTCTGCAGGTTGAATGCGGCATTTGCCTCCCTCCAGGAAGAGCATCGACCCGATGCTTGGCTACAGAATACGCGGTGTATGTCGTATTACGCAACTGGCTCACTGCAATATGGCTTCATCCGCACAACGTGTACGATTTCAGATTTTTGAGCTCATAAGGAACTGTCAGGGATGACCTCATAATTCACGTCACTTAGGTGTCGTACAACATTGTAGGGACTAAAGTACTTCTTCAGTAACTTTTAAGAAAGGCCGCATCGGCGGATAGGGCTCCAAACCCACACTTTCTCGCCTGGTTGATAAGTGACGTATCGGTGTCGCAGGTTATAACGTTGTGCGTCGTAACTCTGCTGTCGGGCGATTCGCACGCGTGCTAGCTGCCGCGCCTCTTCAGCTCGTTGCTGAAGTTCGTCAACAGGACCTCTGCTTGCCCAGACACTACGCTGAGGAGACTTCTGGCAATAGCGATCCCTCGAGAGAGTGAAAGCGTCGATATTTGTTCCGCGACACCTTCTCCAGTATGCTGCGTGTTACACGTGACAGAGACGAGGCGGCATGACAACGGTGGCATGATCACGTCGTCAATCACGCGCATGGGCTTGCGCTGCAGCGCTGTGCTATGGTCCGCTGAGAAGGTCAGTACACCGTCCGGAATATTTATGATGGCACCATACTCCCGCAAGAAATCCATACCCAAGAGGGCCTGTTTACAACACTCAGAAAGAATAACGAAGGTTGCGACGAATGATGAATCCCCGATCTTGATTCGTGCGGTGCACTTTCCGGTAGGCGTCAGCAGCTGGCCTCCGACTCCTCTAATTTGCGGCCCCGTTCATTCCATTTTTACCTTCTTGAGCTTGTCGGCCAGATTCGCACTCATTATTCAAAAGTCCGCACCAGTGTCGATCAGTGCGGGCATGTCGTGACCGTCAATTGAAAGTGTAATGTCGGCGGTGACAATCTCGTCTTTCGTCGGTTCATTCGAAATGTGCGGCGCTTCGTGCGGTGGTAATGGGAGATTTTCACCTCTTCGGGAATTCGCAAGCTTCCCCCCTAAGGTCGCTGCTTTTAGTTTCCCCGGCGTGGACTGGGAGATCTTCCCCTCGCCATGTCGGTGGTGCTACCTCTATTAGATTGGAGAAAATGACCAGGGGAGGGCGAGCGTGACCGGAACCCAGTAAAAACGTCCCGCGGGATCGTCGTGCTCGTATCAACGTTGCGTCTTTCGTCGAAATAGCGCCGAGGGGTAGTGGACGGAAATCCTTGATACCCGGCGACGCGATGAGGAGAATACCGCACGATGTGGCCTGCTTCCCCACAATGGAAGCACAGGGGCCTGTAGTCAGGGGTACGCCATATGTAGGTTTTGCGGAATGGGGGTCGCATCGGCGTCGACGTTTCCCTGTAGTACCAAGGCACTGTCGGCGGCTGTTGCTGGTAGTGCTGCTGAGGTGGCGGCACGTTAGATCTAGGCTGTCGACGGAGAATATCTGCATATGTTGGCCTAACTATTTCAGTGTTCGTCTCGGGAAGTGAAAGCGTTTGCCTTATCTCTTGGCGAACAACTTCTGTGACCGACGCAATCGCGCAGTCATTCGGTGTGGCGGCGAGCTTCTTCACCTCTTCTTGCACAATTTTGCGTATCAGGTCACGCAAAGAACGCTCGTCAGGTGTCACAGTGGTCACGGCGGTTGCGCTGATTTGTCCGTTGTTGTCTGGGCGGTCGTACTGGCGGTAGCATAGCTGTAGTGCGCGTTCGATGGGGGTCGCCTCCTTCGAAAATTCGTCGACTCTTGAGGGTGGGTACCGCACGAGACCAGCAAACAGCTGCTCTTTAACACCGCGCATGAGGTGGCTGATCTTTTTGTTCTCGGACATATCGGGATCGGCTCGATGAAAGAGACGAGCCATGTTCTCAACAAACATAGCAACAGACTCGTTGGGCTTTTGAATCCGTAATTCGAGGAATCGTTGTGCATGCTCCCGCCTTTCGGTGTTTGCGAAGGTGTCCAGGAACTTCCCCCGGAACTCGTCCCACGTTGACCACACGCGATTCGTGAACCATGTGCGAGCCCCTTCTTGAAGAGGGAAATACTCGTACCCCAACTTCCGTGCAGCGTTCCATCCGTTGACGTTGGCTCTGCGCTCAAACTCCTCAAGCCAGTCATCTGCGTCCTCATATGTGTTGCCATGAAAGTCCACAGGAATTTTAGGGGTGAAAACAGTCACCTGTGTCGTGCTTGGGCTCATCATGGTGGGGCAACTGCTTCCGGGCGCGGTCATGTTTTCCATCCAAGGACCGAACTCTGGGCTCAGGCCTAACAGGCGGCGGCTGGCGCGGTGAACGGGTGTTTCGAGGAGTGGAAGTCTTTGTGGACTAGATCCCGGGCTGTTGGAAGGTGTCCTGGACATGTACCCAGCACCTCTACCAGTGTCACGACGCAGGCACAGCAGGGGTCCGATATAGAAGAACTCACTTTAATTAAAATGAAAGGCGCTCGTAAAGAGGACCGGGCAAGAGCTTCGTCTTCCTTTCTGGCGGCGCGAGCTCTCCTCTGCAGGTTGAATGTGGCAATATTTAAATAAAGACAGCCACATTTACACTGATGATTTTCAAAGCTACATGTGTAGACCAAAAATGCATTTATATGCGACCGATGGTATAGCGTCCTGTGCAAACAAACAGTATTGCTCATATGCTCTACAGCAGAATGCTGAATAACGTCACTGCCTTGAACAATAGCTTAAAAAGAAACCTCTTCATAGTGAATGGAGATGTGACATATTAATCTCTCTTTTGGCATCTAGCATCAAATATTATGCTAAGTCAGAATGAAATGTGACAAAGACAGGCAATAATAATACGACACTTCCGGTTTGTTCAAATGTCTATAATGAAATACAGAGGCATAAAGAAGAGGATAAATATGGTGCTACTATATGTACATGCAACAAAGTGGAACCTCAATACTAATTACTTAAATTCAATTAGTTTTATGACTATGGAGATCACCAGCAATGCTTTTACTGAATGATATTACCCTTTTCATGAGATACAATAAAACATCACATTTGAATTATACAAGTTTTCTGTTTACTAAGTTGAGGCATTTGTTATTAGATCATTTGTTATGTGTTTGACAATCTGTGCAAATGCATAGCAATTGAAACAGCACCTGTTAAATCAGAGCAAAAATACTCTATTCATTACAGTGAAGTTCAATATGTTATGACACTATCCTGACACGCTAAAGAAAATCCGAATAATTTGTGACAACGTTGACTTCAGAAGTATTTGAATTTTTGGACATTTAATGTTCAGGTATTAGCAGTTTGTTATAAAAGAATAGGAAACAAGCTATATAAAGAGTAAAAATAAAGCTTAGTATAACATTGTTCGGAGGCCAGCAAAAGAGCTTAAGACCCAGAAAAACAGTTGACTTTCCTTGGTGTTAGCAAAGGACGTTAAAATTTTATTGCCAAAGACTAGCAAAGGCTTTTTTAAATCACAATCAAGAGGAGCCTTGCCTTGGTTTTTCTGCTAAGAAAGCATTTTCTTTTTGACCACCAAATCCTCCTCAGGGGGTGTTATAGCATCTAAAGATCATATGTACTTTTAGCTTCTCAACTAACTCTAACCAGACAAACTTCTTAGTTGAAATGTATGGCTGCACGAGGTGAATCGATTTTTTTATTATGCTTTTAATGGAGAGCAACGTAGGTTCCTTCTACTCTGCTGTGCATGAGCCTGAAAGCACAGAAACTTATGCGAGTACAAAAGATCTGTACATGGTGACAGACTCCCAATAGTGCTGTGATCAAGTGCTCCCAGCTTATTTTTAACTGCAAATAACCTGCTTAAAGTGCTACAGCTGTTGTTTCGTACCTATTGACCACATATTTTAGACAAATACTATTACGCTGTGCTATAGTCCGTAGGCATGGAGTACCACTTGAGTGCTTTTTAAAAACTGATCGACCTGCTGCTGTCGATCGTCTGAGCATGTTTTCACAACCAAAATTTTACACAGACAAATGTTGCAACAATAGAATTTATTGTGCATTAAGTATGCCAAGCAGTGGTCTTTGAGTTGCAGTTGAAAATTGCAATATGGTAGTGCATGATCATAGTGTCAAGGCCCTCCACTACCCTGGTCCTTCTATTGATGTATGAGATGTGATATTTTATTAAATAATTTGCATTATGAAGTGGGAAAAACCAACAAGACCATAACTGATATTTTTTGCCCAAAATAAACTACTACTAGATCATGAAAAGAAGATGCACCGACCGAAATACGGCGCACTTAACTGCACTGTGGAATTTACCATATTGTTAACGTTATCGTGTGCCATAAACATATCAAACAACACCTTCACATACAATCAACTCCTATACATAGCCTTCATAGAGTACAAGAAGGTATTTGACTCAGTGTAGACATCAGCAGTAATGCAGGCACTACTGAATCAGGGCATTGAAGAACGCTACATAAACATACTGGAAGAAATCTACAGTGGATGCTCAGCCACCATAAAGAAAGCGGCAGAATTCCAATAAAGAAGGGTGTAAGGCAGAGAGATACAATCTCTCCAGTGCTATTATCACGTGTTGACAGGAGGTTTTCGGGACCCTAGCTTGGGAAGAGTTATGAATAATAGTTAATGAAAAGTATCTTAGTAACCTGCGATTTGCTGATGACATTGCTTCGATGAGTAACTTAGAAGATGAATTACAGCTCACGATTACAGAACTGAACATTGAAAGCAGAAAAGTAGGTCTAAAAATGAATGCCCACAAAACTAAAGTAACGTGCTACAGTCTCGGCAGAAAACAGCACTTTGCGATAGATGGAGATACGCTGGAAGTTGTAAAGTAATATGTCTACTTAGGACAGGTAGTAACCACAAAGCTGAACCATGAGAGTAAAGCAACTAGAAAAATAAAGATGGGGTTGATCACATTCGGCAAGCATTCTCTTATCATGAATGGTAATCTGCCACTAACCCTCAAGAGGAAGGTATATAACAACTGCATCTTGCCAGTATTTACCTACGGAGCAGAAACCCGGAGGCTTACAAAGAAGGTTGAGCTTAAATTGAGGATGGCCCAGTGAGCGAAGGAAAGGAAAATGATAGGTGTAACTTTAAAAGACAAGAAGAGAGCAGAGTGGGTCAGCGAACAAACCAGGGTTCAGGATATCATAGTTGTAATCAAGAAAAAGAAATGGACATGGGCCGGGCACATTGCACGTAGGCAGGATGACCGCTGGTCATTAAGGGTAACTGACTGGATTCCCAGAGAAGGCAAACGCACGAAAGGGAGACGAAGGGTAGAAGAAGTTAGGTAAGTCAATGAGAATTGAAAGTTTGCAGGTATAACATGGCAACGAAAAGCACAAGACCCGGTTAATTGGCAGATTATGGGAGATGCCTTTGCCCTGCAGTGGGCGTAGTCAGGCTGATGATGATGACACCTTCAATGTACGACGAAGTTTAGATTTAGGTGTTAAGCAAAAAGTGAGCTTGCCAAAGTTGCACTGAAGGCAAAACACTCACATTTTATGCAGATCGCAATTTACAGGTGACCACTTGACACACCAATCATACAATATATGTATAATGCGGTGGTCCAGAGCGGCTCATGCCAGCAGAACCCCAACAAAAAAAATTGCCAAAAGCGTGAGCAATAAGCATGTTTGCAAGACCGAATATGTACATGGGCTTCTTTGCAGACTTTTTATTTTTTTCTAGAGACTTGCCTAAGTATGATGCACCGTTTATGCGTAATTTTGATGCAAGTAGTAGACTGACTTTTCCTTGCATTGTCATGTAAGCAACAGTCAAAGAAGTAGAGGCCACAAAAGTGTACAGAACTAAACGGTTTAACTTAATATAAGCATTCACGTGTGATCACCGACAGGGGATATCGCAGTCACAGTTTTTTTTTTCTCTATGCTACTTGGACTATCTGTGCGACTAATGGAAATAATGTGATATTCATACCGCCGGTGTCACACAGACACTTGTGATGGCGGTCAGGGCATCTGCGCCAATTTAAACTCGATGGTGTACAGCGCATCAGCGACAAAGTTGTTGCACGCGATCAAAATTTATCGAGGAAAACCAGTATTAGTCACCGCTACACAGTCCGGATCAAATTGAGTGCAGCGCGACCACACGCAGCAAGTACCCGTGTGACAGCATTCACTAAAGCGCATTAGAGTGATCCGCACATTCAGAACTAACGTCTAGAGAGAACGGTCTGCACTCAAGCATCACCATATTCGCAAGGAATAATATCGCAGTAATACAAACCGCCGCGCAACACTGAAATAGAGGAAGCGCTGACACACAAATAACACAGCCAGTGGCGCATTTACATACCCGCACAGCTCCAGCCAGCGCGGGTGCACCGCTAGGGCCTAAAGTGCCTAATGATGTTCGCGCTAGGGGCTAAAGTGCCTAATGATGTTCGCGCAAAGTGGAGACTTTGGTGTCACCATAAACCCAGTGGCAACAGTGGAGCAGTACCCCATTCCAAGGATCGAAGACCTGTGGACTGTGCTTGCTGGAGGTGAGAAATTCACAAAATTGGATTTGCGAGATGCATACCAGCAAGTTGTCCTTGACAAGGCCTCTAGAGAGTATGTCTCAATTTTGACGCATATGAGGTTATTTCAGTACACCCGGTTGCCTTTTGGTGTCTTATCTGCTCCTGCCATATTTCAGCGGGAGATGGAGAACTTGTTCAGGGGACTGCCCCATGTAGCAGTCTATTTTCACGACATTCTTGTGACTGGCGCAAATGATGCTGAACACTTTCGCAACCTTCGTGCTGTACTTAGCAAGCTTCAGGAATCGGGCCTCAAGCTGAAACTTGAAAAGTGCCATTTCTTCATGTCGCATGTTGAGTATCTCGGGCACATCATCAGCAAAGAAGGCCTTTCCCGAATGTTGACAAGGTAGCAGTCATTCTGCATGCTCCTGTGCCTCAAGATGTCAGGGAACTTCAGAGTTTCTTGGGATTTGTAAACATCTACAGGCGCTTCTTACCCAATCTTTTGTCACTCCTTCGTCCACTGCACTTACTTCTTTGTGAAGGTAAGAAGTGGTTGTGGAGACATGAACAACAAGATGCATTCAATGCCTGCAAGCACTTGGTGACATCAGCTCCAGTTCTTGTGCATTTCAACCCTGCCAGGCCTGTTTGCCTCAGCTGTGACGCATCGCTTTATGGTATATGTACAGTTCTGGTGCACAAAGATGCTGATGGCAAGGAAGATCCCATTGCTTTTGCCTCGAGGAGCTTGTCAAAAGCAGAACAAAACTACAGTCAACTCGACAAGGAGGCACTGGCTTTAGTGTTTGGTGTGGATCGGTTCCACCAGTACTTGTGGGGCATCTCATTCGAAGCACACACTGACCACAAGCCACTTCTTGGACTGCTGGGTGCCAACAAGCCCGTTTCCGTGCAAGCTTCGCCTCGAGTGTTCAGGTGGGCTCTGAAGCTGTCTGCTTGTGCAGACAGAAACATTGGCCTCTCCTGAAACTGCTATCGCTGTAGCTCCACCACAGTTGGAGCCGCCGCGAAAGTGCCAGCTGTTCCAGAAGTGCCTCATCAGGAACAGCTACCTGGAACTAGCTTCTCTGGGAGTAGCTGTGCCATGGAGAGTGACGGGACTGCGCTCAACAGTGGTGTGCATGTGAACAGTGACTCTGTCGTGCCTACGCCTAGCACGCCAAAGTTGCGACGTGCCACGATAACTAGGAAACCGGTGAATAGGTACTCCCCGTAGTCTTTCTCCTAGGATGGGAGGAGTGTTACAATGTTGGTTCGAATGCAGCGCCCCCACACGGCGCTGATAGTTGTGTTACAACTATCAAGCCTGGTACAGCGGCAGGGTGGCCGTTTTGGGAAATAATAAAGCTTCCTTCCTCCGTGAATAAAACACAGTTCGTTCTGGGCTAAGGGCTGAACATGTTCTCGTTTTCTTCGTGGGCCTGATGGCCTACTGGTCACGGTAGTCACTACCGCCTGGCCATCAGTTAATCTACCCATGTAACAATACCTAGGCGCGGTCGTGAGAAAGGCAGCTAGCGGGGGGGCTCTTTCTTGTCTCTGTGTCGTCGTTTAGTTCTCGTGCTATAACTATCGTCATGCCATACCAACTGGCCCAAGCTGCCGCACTCCTCTTATTAGTTCGCGTCATGGCGAGCCATGGCGCTGCAGTCACCTCCAGACACTTTTCGCCCTACTTCCGAGTCGTGCAGACGTGTTTTCGCGCGCTCCACCTGTTCGGCAGATTCAAGGTCATGCAAGATTGTGCAAGGTGGTTGGTGCAGAAGCAGCGCGCAACGAATAATACCTAAGTTTCTCTTCATTTCTTTGTGTTTGTGAAAACTAATGTTAGTTTTTCTCTCTTAATCAATAATTAACGTTGCGAGTACTGTAGGTGTGGGACACGGGCAACGTTTTAGTGACGCTGACCACGTGAACGGGGTAGGCGGCTGTTTTGAATAAGTTCGTGGCGCCCGGTTAGTTGTTAAACATCTAGAGCTGAACACGAAGGGGACCTAGTGAGAGGCTACTAGCGAAATCGAACACGTGTGTGTGTGGTGTACACGGTAGCTTCAAACAGTTGTTAAGGTAGGAGAGTTAACGGAGGCAGCTGGATAGCGGGATTAGGGTTGAACGTAGAGCTGTCGGGCACTCGGTTCGATGTTCGGGCGGCCGATGGCTAAAGAGGCTAGGAAAACCACAAGCGAGAGTGAGCTGGTGCAGTGCGAAGAATACAAGCGCTGTTGCTACTTAGACGAGACAGCATTCACAAGTTTGGCCGACGCGCAGAAGGCGAGCTTCGTGTGCAGGCTGTGCGAGGCACTGAAGGCTGCCGTGCAGCGCATGGAGGCTAGCATCGAGGGGCTTCAGGGGGAGCTTAGGGCGGAACGGGAGCACAGGATAGAACTCCAAAAACAACTCTGAGTGTCGCGTGAGCGGGAAGAGGCTACCGCCATCCTATTAGAGCAAATGAAGTGCGACCATCGAAAAGGACGGGAAGGGCGAACCGAGCTCGAGCAGCGGGTAAAGGAACTAATGGCACTTTGCCCCGGCCCCGAGCGGTGTGAAACGGAAGGCGTGGGTAGCGGAGAAAGCGACAGGTGGGAAGGAACAGGCAAGGGAGGTTAGGGGGCCGCAGTGTCTGGCCACAGCACGGAGCCTCCGAGAACATACAGCTCGGTGGCGCAGCAGTCTTCAAGCTGGGCAGGAACACAGGACAGATGGCAGGGAGAGAAACAGGGGAAGCAAACAGGGGCGGCATCAAACAGGAAGCCAGCGATTGGAGCGTAGAATGGTCCTAGTGGTGGGGGACTCTAACGGCGCCAGAATTAGGGATGGCGTCTTTACGACAATGAAGGAAGATGGGAGAGTGAGGGCGGAGGCCCAGTCAGGGAAGAGCATGGTGGATGCACTTGCCAAAGCTCAGGTGGTTGTAGAGGACAGCATGTAGGGCGAAAATCTCGTCATTATTCAGGCTGGACTCAATGATGTGTTGAAGGGCAAAAATCAGAACCTTCAGAGACAGTTAAAGGATGGAATGCATAAGCCCTGAGAAGCCTCTGGGAGTGTGCCTGTGACCATATGCACAGTCCCAGAGGTCTGGGGGCAGTCTCGTGGGATTGAAAGGAGGATAGTGGAGGCCAACTGAGTGAACAAGGGTATGAGCCGGCAACTCGGATACAAAGTAATAAGCAAGACGTGTACGAGCCTGGCGCTCGCCCCTTTGCACTGCATGGCATTCACTTCAGTGGTGCGACGGGCAGGATGGTCAGTAATAGAATAGGTCGTCAAGCCACAGCTTTTTTTGGGGGGGACCGAGAGCCCTGAGGCCAACAGTGTAGCCAAAGACGGTTCTAAAGGGGTAGAAATATTTAAGCCACACGGAGTCTAGGAGTCCATGGGAGAAGAAACCGACGTAAGCTCAAGGGCCAAGCTAAGTCAGACATAGGCTATATTAACATGCAGGGTGGCGGGAATAGGTTAAAGTCGGAAGAGATACAAGAGCAGTAAGGCAGGAGGAGCTGATGGTATATGGGGTTGTGGAGACACATCTTCAAGACATGGAGAAACCAGCTTGCAATCCGGACTACGTATGTGAATATTGCAATAGAACAGAAGGCAGCAAAAAGAGGATGGAATTGGTGCATTCATACATAAATGTATGGGTTGGCAAATAGTCAAGCAGGGATGCATGGAATATTTATGGTTAAAAGGGAAAGTAGCTGGGCAGATGACACTCCTTGGTTTGGTGTACTTGTGGACGGGAGCAAAGGTCAGAGAAGTTCTTTGGTTTGGGCTAGTTCGTTCATAGTTCTCACATAAAAAGGGCAGCGCAAAAACTCGGAGAAAAAAGAAGGACAATCTCTACTGTCCTTTTTTCCCGAGTATTTGCGCTGCCCTTTTTATGTGAGAAAGGTCAGAGCGGAGAGCCAGGCAATGGTGAAGTGTATATCAAAGGATATTGAGGAATTAGGAGGAGAGTGCGAGATATACTAGGATTCTCGCATAGAAGATGAATGCCCGCATAGGAGATATCAATGAAATGGGTATACTGACCCAACAGGCAAATCGATCATGGCTATGTGTGAAAGGCATGATTTGATCGTTTGCAATAATACTGAGAAGTGTGAAGGGCAAATAACATGGGAGGTAGAAAGACTGCAGTCAACGATAGTTTATGCACTGATGTCACATAGGATGTATGATAGGCTCAGGGAAATGCACATAGATGAATGTGGCTCCAGAAGTCTGGGCAGTGATCACAAACGTATCATTCTAAATTTTGGAAGAGCAGTGAAAGTGGTAAGGAGACAAGATGAGCAACTAAAGCGAATTTTTTATTCAGAAAAGCAAATAGCAGTTGCTACTAAACAAATTCAGAAAGTAATCACTGACGATAAAAAAACAGTGCGGACATACACGAATCTAATTAGACTGTTTAAGCTAGAGCTTGCTAAGGCACGTGACAAGTTTCTCGGAAAAGAAGACACAAACCCATGAGTTGGTGGGATGAGGAAGTTAAGAGAGCCATAGCAAAACGTCAGGAAGCTTCTAGGGAACACAGACATGCTAAGCAGCAGGGTGAACTGCCAGATGATGTTGAAAGAAAATGGGACATTTTTCTAAGCTGTAGAAGGGAAGCATCCCTCCTGATCAATGAAAAGATTAGAATAAAGGGTGCTCAGTGGCTGGAGGAAGTACATAAAAAAGATAGAAAGGCAGCTGCAAAATTTTGGAACCATCTATACTACCTAAGAAATGAGACGAGCCTAGAGCAGAGGTTTATAACTACAGCTCAAGGTGCTAGGCTAGAAGGGGGCGAAGCAATTGAATATATAAGAACAAGGGTGAGAGAAAAAATTTCAACAAAGAAGTGCTTTATGCACCACAATAGCCAAGGATGAATCAAGTGGCGCGATGGCTCCATTTTCGCAATGAGAGTTGGAAAGGGCTGCGGAGAGGGTTCCTAATAGTACATCGCCAGGCCCATATGGCATTCCAATTATGCTGATAAAGACATTAGGTCCGAAGTCTAAGCAGGCTTTGAGAGAGGCAGTGAGCAAAATAATAATCGATGGAGAAGTTCCCGATGGATGGAAACTTAGCAGAATGAGCATGATCTATAAAGGAAAGGGGGACAAAACTGACATAAACAACTACCATCCTATAACAGTGTCATCAGTGGTCTACAGGCTGGCGATGCAGATTACAAAGGAAAGACTGCAGGCATGGATAGAGGATGAGGGGATGCTGGGGGAACTGCAGAATGGGTTTTGGAAACACAGGAGGTTGGAAGACAATCTGTTCTCACTGACGCAGTGCGTCGAAATAGCAGAAAAGGAACTCAGGCCACTGTGGCTAGCATTTTTGGATATCAAGGGAGCGTACGATAGCATGGTTCAAGAGGACTTGTGGGGAATACTAGACACACTGCGTGTGGAAGATGGAGTCACCAATCTTTCAAAGGAAATCTATAAAAGTAACAAGGTAGTTATAAAGTGGGAAAAACAGGTATCCAAGCCCACAGGGGTGAAACGGGGACTTAGGCAGGGGTGTCCACTGTCACCCTTGTTATTCCTGATGTACCTAGTAGGATTAGAGGCCAAATTAGAGGGAAGTGCACTTGGCTTCAACCTCTCTTTACTCAAACAAGGAAAAGTCATTGATCAGGGACTACCAGCATTAATGTACTCAGATGATATAGTGCTAATGGCCAACAACAAGGAAAATTTCCAGAGATTGATGGACATCTGCGGTAATGAGGGAGATAGGTTAGATTTTAGATTCAGTAAGGAAAAATCAGCAGTCATGATTTTCAATGATAACGAAGGTAGTCAGCTTAGAATACAGGAGGTCACACTAGAGATAACAGATAAATACAAATATCTGGGCATATGGATAAGCAATGGGACCGAGTACCTAAGGGAACACGAAATATACGTGACGACTAAAGAAAACAGTAATGCAGCAGTAATAAAAAATAGAGCACTGTAGAATTACAATAGGTACGATGTTGTGAGAGGAACATGGAAAGGGGTCATGGTTCCTGGGCTGGCGATCGGCAATGCTGTCTTGTGCATGAGATCAGAAGTTGAAGCAAGATTAGAAATTAAGCAACGTGGAATAGGTAGGCTTGCTTTAGGAGCTTACGGGAATACACCAAATCAGGGAGTACAAGGTGATATGTGATGGACATCATTTGAGGGCAGGGAAGCTAGTAGCTAGATAAAATTTGAGAAGCAATTGAGAGAAATGGGAGAGGAGCGGTGGGCTAGGAAGGTTTTCAGCTACTTTTACATGACGAATGTCGATACAAAATGGAGGAAGTGAACCAGGAAATCGACTGGTAAATACTTAGAAAACAGCAGGTGGCCAAATCGAAAATAACTATCGGTTAAGAAGAAAGTGAAGGAAACGGAGACTGACATGTGGAGAATTGGCATGATTAAGAAGTCTGCACAAGAGATCTATTGAACTTTTAAGCAGGAAATTGCCAAAGAAAGGATCTATGATAATACTCGGGGTAGTTCTCTACTGTTTAAGGCCAGGACGGGAGTATTGCGAACCAAGACTTATCGGGCCAAATACGAAGGGGTAGACACAGTATGCAGTGCGTGTGGAGAGGAAGAACAAACTGCCGAACACTTGATAATGTTCTGTAAAGGGCTTCACCCTATAGTTCAGGATGATGGCGCAGAGTTTTTCAAAGCACTGGGATTCAGCGACAGCGAGGGCAAAATAGACTTTAAGCGGGTAGACTTAACTAGAAGGAGGTTATCTGATTGGTGGCTAAAGTCAAGGCACGAGTGAAAATTAAATCCTTCACTGCGAAGTACGAATCCTCAACTTCATTATTTAAAGGAAAAAAAAGATAAATGTAATGGTTAGTTCACTAAGTATTACGGCTAGGTGGCTTTAGCCGCCGCCCGATCTAAAGGGTACAGCCGCATAAATCCATCCATCCATTCGTGGAACGGTGCTGGAATGTAATGTCGCGGCCGGGACGATGCTGACACCTATACTTTTAGCCACCATAGTGCTGCTACGCTATTTTCACCCAACTTGGCTTGGATCTAGGTGGATTTGTTGAACATCGTGGCTTTTCGTCAAAGTTTAGAACAGCGGTTCAGGCAACTAATGGAAGCTTTTCATTTGATGAAGGCACATCGGGCGTATTTTTCGTGTTTATGGTCGGCTCGGTGTTCATGTCTTTGGCGCACACTGTGATTGTGTTTGACGTTGCAGTGTGCTTTGTGAACGTGAATAGTTGGATTGTAGTTAGCTTGTGTGAAGGCCACGGTGTCTAGGACTCGTCAACTTGTTTCAGTGCTCTTTGTCATCCGTGATATTTACGTCTGGTGTGTGTGAGGTGGTGACGGTGTGGTAGTCCTTACGTGTTGTCAGTTTTGCTGGATGCGCTTGTAGTTTAGTGGTTTGCATGGCCGTTCGGCAATCTGCTCAGATTCTTGCGCTTGTTCGTCGAATACTTCATTTTACATGTGTAGTAGCATCGAACTCGTATTAGCTGAGCTGTTAAATGCGCGGTACTTTAACCACTACATCATTCAGAAAAGCTGCCGACCATTTCTGGTTTCAAAGTACAGACATCACACGATATAATTTCGATGGCTATACAGTCAAAGTTTCTAAATTGCGTTAGATGTAGAGATGAGTCAATCTTGGTCCATAAATTCACCTTCGATAGAAAGTGCTCATGTGACTCTCGCATGCTCAATCAAGCCTTGCTATTCGCTTCCATGGCTGCACGAGCGACGAAAAAACATTGGACTTTGAGCGTGTGGCTAGCATCCCAGGGTTTCTGCGCATGGAGCAACATATGTGGCTGCGGACTAGTTGGTATTCTATACTTCAAACTGCTCAGCGGTAAACACAGCAGCATAAGTGAGACGGGAATTAGCGCCAACATTCAACTGAAATTTATCTCAACTCCCAAATGTGTTGCCTACACCCAAGATAAAAACAACACGCTTATGCTGAAAACAAAAAAAATCAAAGTAAAGCAAAAAATCACAGAGACCACAAAAAAAAAAACGAAAAGCGGTGACATAGAACATGCCAATGAATCTAGGTAAGCCAGTTCTTTGCAGTCGAAAGTATTGAAAGTTCTGGGTGCCATCATGAGGATGAGTTATAAGAACTTGTGTTTTCTCAAACAGGCACTGGCAATCGTATTTTTAATTATGTGAACCCAAAGAAACATCTGTATTTATGTATTTTACTTTTTGCAAATTACCCTGTAACCATATGTTTAGATACTTTCCCGTTTTACCAATGCACTGAATAAGCAATCTCATTTATGTAATTGTACTTGTGATGTTAAAGGAGCTTTGAACCATGGCCAATCTATGCACGGCAAAACTGTTGACTGTGCAGGAGGCATCGATTACAGCATGTCTTGGTTCTGTGGACACAGTTATGTAGGTCAATGAGACAAGTGCCTAAGTATACGGTTGCAGGAACATTGTCAAAAGGTAAAAACCATGGATAGGGATGGTTCTTTGGCTTCTGATTGTTGAGAATGTGGTTTCCAGCCTCTGTTCGAGAAAACAGAAGCTATTGCAGCTCACCTTTATGATAGCATCAGGATTATCATTGAGGCTGCATGAACAGCTAAAGGAAGCTGGTAACATTAACTCATCGATGTTCTTATCTGCTAAAGAACTGGCTTACCTGTAATAATTGTCTTGTGTTATTTTGCCTTAGTTTTTTTTTAGTTTGTTTCAGTGCACTCTCACTTAAGTTATTTTTCCTTACCATGAGAATGTTAATATTTATTTATTTATTTATTTTATTTACAGGTTCTGCAGGCCTATACTTAGGCCCAAGCAGGAGGGGCAAAAACAACAAAAAAAAAAGTACAATGTCACAGCACTTAATTAGACAACTTATAGTGCACTTGCACAACAGAGTTACGGCACATAAACAGTGATCAGAACACTCATGCGCAGCAGAAGTCAACTAACTACATTACTCGGGCACTGCGAATACACACCATATGGATACATCATTCAGAACTAAACAAAAAAAGTTTCAAGCTGTTTTCAATATCTTCGGACTGAAAAGCACTTATTGGTAAAGAGTTCCAGTCAGCAATAGTCCTAGGGAAAAAACTATTTTTAAAAGCAGTGGTACGGGCAAAAACTGGCGCCAATGAATATTTATGCTTATGTCTTGTTTTTCTAGAAGATAGAGGTTTCACACAGTTGGGCAGACTTGTTGTAACTTTACCGGAAAGAATTTTGTGTAGGAACGTTAACCGATTAATTTTCCTGCGAATTTCCAGTGTTTGGATATCATTTAGTTGCATAAGTTGTGTTGGCGAATCATATCTTTTATATTTACTAAATATAAATCTGACAGCCTTCCGTTGAACTTTTTCAATCAAGGCAATATCTTTTTTACATTGAGGGTCCCAAACAACCGAGGCATATTCAAGTTTTGATCGGATGCAGGTGTTATATGCCAATAATCTAGTCTCCTTCGTTGAGGATTTAAGTTTCCTCTTAAGAAACCACAGTTTCCTAAGTGCAGCCGTGCATATGCTTGTAATGTGGTCTGACCACGTAAGTGACTTTGTCAAAGTGACTCCTAGATATTTGTATTTTTCTACGTCTTTGAGTGGGTTATTGCGGAGAAAATAAGTATAAAGGCTGGGAGTTCGTTTTCTTGTTATTCTCAAGAGAACTGTTTTGTCACTATTAAGTTCCATGCCCCAGTTTTGACACCACTCATCTATACTTGTAAGAGACTGTTGAAGTAATATGTGGTCATTTACACAACATATTTCTTTAAAAACAACACAATCATCCGCGAATAATCTGACGGATATGTCCTTATGTACGACATCAACTAAATCATTAATAAAAATTAAGAATAACAAGGGGCCTAACACACTACCTTGTGGCACACCAGAAGAAACATTTAGCGAAGAAGAAAAACAACCCCTGACCTCAACAAATTGAGTTCTGTTATTTAAGTACATATGAATCCATTTAACGATACCCGAAGGTAGCCCAATATTTTCGAGTTTAAACAAAAGTTTTCCATGAGGCACCTTATCAAACGCTTTGCTAAAATCTAAAAAGAACACGTCAGTCTGCCCAGATATATCTAGAACCCGTGCGAATTCATGCACTGTAGACACAAGCTGTGTTACCGTAGACATATTTTTTCGGAAACCATGTTGATTAGGCGACAAAATATTATTTTCTGATAAAAATGTGTTAATGTAATTTGCAACAACATGCTCTAACATTTTACAGCAGCTACTAGTGATAGAAACAGGACGGTAGTTTGTCAAGGAATAGCGGTTACCCTTTTTAAAGATCGGCACAACACGAGCTTTACGCCAATCGTCTGGTATCTGACCATATTTGAATGATACATTGAAAAGGGCAGTAAGGAAGTCAGTGATTTGTTCAGCATAGCGTCGTAGGAATGAATTACCAATGCCGTCAGGGCCTGACGATTTCTTAGGATTAACCTTAAGTAACATTTGTAAAACACCTTCACGAGTTATCAGAACATCATCCGTGATTATGGGCATCGGGTCTCGCAGTTCATAATACTGTGGTTCGGAAAAGACGCTCTGAAAGTATTTATTAAAATGATCAGCAATTAGTGCCGGATCTGTTATCGTGACCTCATCAACTTGTATTTCAGAAACGCCTTCTTTAGTTTGCTTAATATAGCGCCAAAATTTATCAGGATCTGTCCTGATGAATTCAGGTAGTGTGTCGTTAAAAAATTGATGCCTAGCCTTGCTAACACTCTCTAATAATTTTTCTTTAAGATCGGAAAAATGTTGCGTACTAGTCTTGTGTTTTTTTCGTAACCTTTTTATCTTTCTCTTGATCTGTATAATCTCACGGTTTATCCATGGGTTATGTGAACGCCTGCGTATTCTCCTAAGCGGTACAAAGTTCTTTGTACAGAAGTCCACAATACCACGGAAGCGTTGCCAGGCTCTATCAACATCACTAACAGATGTGGGGAGATGTGTTTCTAAATAATCAATTACTGCAACATCATCCGCTCGATTGAAATCTCTTACAACACTTTCCACTGGCGTTTTCACTGATTTACAACGTGCATGCCTGTCCCAAACAAATGATATTAATCTATGGTCAGAAATACCGGTTTCAACTGTGATAGTCGCTTCGGTAAAGAGTTCCGTTGTAAATAGCAGATCAAGTATCGAACTCCCCCTTGTGGGGTGTCCTACCATTTGCTCAAGGCCTAGAGAAAACATTATGTCTAAGAGTGTGTCAGCCGAAGAAGAAGTACCATAATTTATATCATCCCAATTAATGGCTGGCAGATTGAAGTCACCCGTTAAAATAAGATTTTTGCTTCGTAGACGTAGTAGTTCATCGTACAAACCGCTCATAAAAGAATCATCAGCATTAGGACATCGATAAACCGCACAGAGAAAAAATGACATATCAGCAAATGAAAGTTTTAAAAGCAGACTCTCTCTCACTGGAAAACGCTCAGTAATAGTTACATCAATGCCATACTTGATAATGACAGCCACTCCACCGCCCCGATGACCACGATCACATCGAAAAAGTTGGTAGTTCGGCGGAACTATCTCGCTATCGCCAATGGCTTCATGTAACCAAGACTCTGTTATCACACAGACATGAGGATCGTGCGTGAGCAAAATATTTTCCAACTTTTCAATTTTATTTGTTATACTCCGTGCATTGAAGCAAAGCAAACGAAGTTGGTGCTCCCCTAATTGCTAGCTGGGATTCCCTACGGCACTCTCATGTGACACTTTCCTACGCGCATTAAGCGAGTCATCCCAACAGAAAAAGGTGTGATCAATACGAAGCTTATCGTGAACAAGAGCAACCTTGCTACCGCTTTCTCTGTCTGCTTTTGCAGTTGCCCATAGCAGTTTTCTTTTGCGGAGTGTGTCAGAACAGTAGTCGTTTTGAAGATAAATTTTGGTTCCCTTCAGCTTATGTGCTTGACGCAACACAGCTTGCTTTTCCGTATAATCTTGGAAAAAAAGTATAACAGGACGTCTGCTTGATACCGGCTTGCCTAATCTATGAATCCGCGCAATTGTCGTGCATTTCACCCCTAATCGATCATGAAATATGCCCTTCACTACCTTTTCACGTAGCTCTGCTTCAGATTCACTCCCAGCAGCGCTGATACCAAATACAAGAAGATTATTCCGGCGACTGCGATTCTCAAGGTCAACCAGCTTGGACTGATGAATATCAATTAACTGCTGAATGGAATCAACAGACTCCTGTATCGATTCGCTCACGCCCTTCTGAGTTTGTAATTGCTTAACATTTGCTTCTAAGTTATTCAGACGCACTCCAAAGGTGCTTATTAATGATTCTGTTGAGTCTAAACGTGCTCTAAGGCTTACAAGTTCTGCTCGGATATCAGATTGTCCCTTCAAGAGCTCGTGAAACATTTCATCAACAGTTGGCCCAGGGTTTTGCTCGACATCTCCACACAGCAATAACTTGCAAACAAAATAACATTCATATGCAATAATAAAACATGTCTGTGGGCACGGCACAATAAGAAGTACAATTTCGTCTCCAGACCTATGATTTGAAAGAGAAAAACTAACCTGTACAACGAAAAAGAAGCGTTTCGTTAGCGGCATCTTTCCAGCCGCTTCGCCGTGCCCACTGAAGGTCCAACTGTGTGGCCTGTCTTTAAAAGGGCGATCCAACGATGACGTCACGGGCATGCAATGTTCCAGAGGGGGCGTATCCAGTATGTCCAAATTCGATGAAGGCACTGGACAGTAGTTAGCAGAGACAGATGTAATCGCCGCAACTTCATTCCCGGTAGTGCAAGGTTCCGATGGCCCGGCGAGCATGAAAAACACGGCCTGTACAACGAAAAAGAAGCGTTTCGTTAGCGGCATCTTTCCAGCCGCTTCGCCGTGCCCACTGAAGGTCCAACTGTGTGGCCTGTCTTTAAAAGGGCGATCCAACGATGACGTCACGGGCATGCAATGTTCCAGAGGGGGCGTATCCAGTATGTCCAAATTCGATGAAGGCACTGGACAGTAGTTAGCAGAGACAGATGTAATCGCCGCAACTTCATTCCCGGTAGTGCAAGGTTCCGATGGCCCGGCGAGCATGAAAAACACGGCCTGTACAACGAAAAAGAAGCGTTTCGTTAGCGGCATCTTTCCAGCCGCTTCGCCGTGCCCACTCTACAATAATATACAACCCACATTTAGGATGTGGGTTGTATATTATACGTTCTATAAAATTTCAGTTGGAAGCCTGTGCTTGTCCTCGTGTCACTAGTGTTGCTTTATCTGCAGTTGTGCTGACTATTTTCAAATCTCTGCACAGATGCATTGTATGCATGTTAAAATCGACACAGTCAAACTCGCTCGCTGGATTCCGTGCCGTCCGGTTGTGCCCTCGCGATCTCCAACGACAGCGCAGCCCTGGCCGACTGGGTTGGTCCTACGCCATTTCCTGCCGCCGGTTCCCTACGACGACGTCAGCCGAGCTTTGTCTGACTGGATTAGCCCTACGCCATCTCCAGTCGCCGACAAGATCTCTCGCAAGTGGTGCCCCGTCCTTGGACTCCTGTGACCGTGTTTCCATCCTTCCTATCTCTCTTATGTCGCCGCTCACTGTCCTTGCGCATCTCTCTCTCTCTCTACCTTTAATCCTATCCTTTTAATCCCTCCTTACCCCCATCCCTCGTGAGCTACTGTTGAAGTGTCGCACTTTGATGCAGACAGTTATGGGGCTCACTTTTCTCTTCTTTTCTCTTTAAAATCACATAAGAAGTCGACACAGCGAAAAAACGAGGACGCAGGAAGAACAAATACACATCACTGCACCATCTCCCAACTAACCTTATGAGAAAGCACACCATTAGAAGAAAACCGAAAGTATCAAGCTCCCCTGATCTGGTGGACCACAATCACAAAGTTTAGTCCTGAAAAGGCTAGCATGGTGCAGAAATTTGATGTGGAGGAGGGGGTGAAAAACGTCAAGTAATGCAATTTAAAAAGCCTTTTTACCGCATCTTATATATGGGAAGTTCCTTAGAGAGATTTGTCATTAAATATAAAGAAATGATGATACCTACATTCAGAATGGCTAAGGTATGCTGATTACAAAATAAAGAACATTTACTTCGTTGGTATGTTCTGGCTGCATGGGGGGCTTGTGGAACAAAAGCTTGCGAGCAATTACATCAGTGCGATTTGCCTGAACAGGTTATCAAGAGCAAGAGGCAAGAAATAAGTGCGAGTGCTATTTAGCAAAATGACACAACTTTCTTCCTTGTAAAGTACAAAACAGCTGCTGAAGTTTGAACATGCTCGCTTGATGCATTGTGAAATTTAGCAGCGACAAAAGAAGGAATGTTTGTATTCTTCTGCAGAGATGATCCTCATGGTCGATCGCAGAGCCTCGTCAGTAGGGTAAGAATATTGGCTTCAGAGTGTTTTGTGCAGGCTTGGTCACTCAAGAAAGGTCGGCGTGACACGTTTTTCAGGCCTTTGATTTAATCTGCAACCAGTGCCAAGTGTTGTTCTCACAGGATAACAATGGGACAAAAAAATTGAGGCAGATTTGCAATAGTGGTGCCAAGCCTCAAAGAAATGATACTGAACAAACTTCGTTGTTTTTGTGTTATTAGTCTTTTTCTTCCTCTTTTTCTTTTTATCTTTTATTTCTGTCTTCTTTCCTACAATTTATTTTTGTCTCTATTTTATAGATTCTATTCTATTTCTCTTTTTCACCTTTCTCTCTCACCTTTTGATTCTGTTCCTTCCTCATTCTTTCTATGCGACACCTCTCTCCCCACCTTTTTTCCCTGTTCCTCCCTCTTACTTATCTTTCCAACCCGCTTGCCCTGTATACTATAAAAAGCTATGACAAATTTTGCTAGCGTGCCTGGATAGTCGAGTTTCAGATTTGGTTGTTTTCAGATTGTTGGTACATAGATTTGAATGCCGTCTTGTTGAGATTTTTTTTATGCCAACATTTCGTTCTTTTTGCACTCATTCTCTAGTCCATCAGTCTTAATGCATCATATGCTGGACATATCGGCGCATGTGTTCTGGGAGTGAAGCACAGCAGGACAAAAATGAACAAGAGGCCAAAGAGAGCATGTGCCCGTTCATGTTAATAGCTACTTCTGTTCTCCCATCGCAAACCAGTGCTCTGCTTAAACAGCTCTACTGCTAATATATGAAAAAGGTTGTCATATGCCCAATCTTCTACTATGTTCCAAATGATCTTCCAATTTGTTCTTAAGCGTGTGGGCCATCCGAACATTACAGCATTTTTTAGCGAAATAAAGGTATTTTGACCGTTTCGATCTATCCATCTATCTAGCTGCCTGTGTCTGGGTGCTCGGGTGATCACCTTTTTTACTAGTACGTACCAAAACTGGCAAAACTGGTATGAGTGTAAGACAAACATGAATGACGCGTCATGGCTTGAATGACATGAAATACTTGTGTAAACCATGAAACCTTTTCTCATACACATCTGGTGCATACCCATGACCCATGAAATTTGGGCGTGTCCCATAGGTTATAAGCCCACAGTAAGGCTTTATCCTCAAGTATCGCTAAAACAGACATTTGAAATCGTACCATTATAACTTTAAAAAGCTCATGTCAAAAAAAAAAAAACCTGCTGCTTGTTTCAGTGACAATGCCGAAGAGTAAAATATTTCTAGACCATGCAGAATAAAAATAACAGTTAAAGCCAAAAGTGAACCCACGCATTTCGTGAAGTAGCCAATTTTTCTATCCCAGAGCGACACGACTGCTTCTATCCCAGAGCGACACAACATCTCTACAACTTGTTACAATGCGACAAGCGAGTACGCCTACGAAGAGTTGTTGTCATTACTGACAAAGTGTTAGCCACAACGAGCTGGTTCAGGCAGAAACCTGGCAAGCACGAACCACACAAACATCATATTCTTTCACACTGGCACATAGCTGGCACCACTTTGATCCGGTACATACTATTTGCTTTGCAAGAGGGTGCTTAATGTATGAAATCGGTGCCTTACAACGTCTCAATTCTGAAAGCTTGATTACCACGTGTGTTCCTTTAAAGGAAAGATGTGCCTTATCTTTATCGTGTTTCACATTGCTGCAGGGAGCAGGAGAAGATGCGTTGTCATTTATACTATGGTATACACTGTATTCTATCGCAGATACATTTATTGTCCTCTTGTCTATCAAGTGGTCTCCAATGCATCCAAAAAACACTCGTACATTTAAAGCCTCACATGTTGGGTGCCTTGTCTGGAACTGCATTCTTGCTATAGCAAAGGGGCTAAGAAAGCATGTGTTCCTGGAAAATAACCATGAAGTGGCTTGTAACGAGCCTCTAATCAGTGTGTCTTAATTCATATGATTACCATGTTGCACAAATCACTGGCTCTTGCCTTCTTGTCAAACGAGTTTGCAGCAACGAAGAATTTTGTGATTTGTTCACAGTATATGTGAAAAAAAGTTGGATTCGTTGATCTCTTACCTGTCCGTATCAAAGAAGAATGTGACATTTTGTGTGCTTCAAAATAAACTGATGTTCTTAATTCTGTTTCCTGTGTGGTTTTGTCGATGCCACACATGCCTGCACAGTCCATGTACAGTTCTATTCATGTTTTATGGAATGCAGAAAAAAAAAACTTTCTGCTGTATGGTAAATGTTCGATGAAGCAATCTCTGTGCGAATTACAACATAGGTGACAAATTGCTAGCGGTGCTTTTTCCACGTTATACAGAATTATGTGGTTGCATCAACAAAGAAATGGATAAACACCAATCCCAAGGTTACACACAATACTGCATTTATGCCCTACTGAGTATACTTATTCTCTATTGGTATAACCAATTTCTCCAGTCATTTTTTATTTGTTTCTATGCTGATAGTCCTCTGATACACACTGGGGCAAAAACATCCGGCATCTTCGGCTTCAATCAAGCTTTTTTTTTTTACAGCACTGTCTGCTCTACAAAAATTATGTACGGTAGCCTATATCAAGACGGAACTGTGCTGCATTTGCCAAGACTGAATTCTTCCATGCAGTTTCTTTATGAGAAAAAAATTAAACAGCACCATAATTAAAAGATAAGGTAAAAATGGCAGACTCGTGTTGTGTCTGTTGCCTTCTCTCTAATTTATCTACAGTGCTGCACGATTATCCCCTAAAATAGATGTATTCGGTAGTACACCATCAGTGTGGTACTAAGCACATAGTGAAAAAGTGCTCCACACAATAAATGAGGGAGTTATTTATTTCAGAGTCTAGTATAGAAGCAGAAGCTCTATTTTTGTATGCATAGGTTCTATAACAAAAAAAAAACAGAAAATGAGTATACCACTCTTGCAGGAAGTTAAAAACATGCCAGAAATTCTAAAGTTGAAGAAAAAAGGACAAATGATTCTGAAGACGTAGCACTCATATGTAATAGGATATCACAATCTTGTGCATTTAAAATAAAGTAATATTCACACCCTGGTTTCCTCTATGGCTTTCTTGATGCCAGGGGTGTATGCATTGCCTTTGTTCTGCTGTAGCCATGTATAAAACACAGCAAAGAAAGCAAAGAAAAACACTTTCTTCTCTACAGTATAAGTACGTCCCAAGAACGAGTATGGATTTAGTGACCAATTGCCGATTGTGTTATTTGGACAAAGAACAGAGTATACATATGTCATTTCAACAGGGAATGAGATAAAACCAAATACCAAGGTTACAAGCAATGTTGCACCTATGCTATCCTCAATATAGCTATTTCCTTTTGTTATGATCTATATGCCAGTCATTCTTTAGCGTGTGTCTATGCCAGGCATTCTTATGACTCATAATAGAGCCAAAATATGCTGCATCAAGTTAGGGCAACGTTTGCTGGGTCACATTAATCAAGTGTCTCAATTATTAGGCTGTATTTGCATAGACATAATTTAGCCATGAATTTATGATCAGCACTATATAAAGAAAAAATGTGGTGAAAATTACAGACACAGCATGTGTGTCCCATTGCTTTCTCTCTATTTCATCAACAGCACTGTTATTCCCTCCTAAAAAAATAGTATTCAATACTACACCTGCATGCACTGTGCATGTGCCACCAAGAACATTCCAAACAAGTGCTTCACAAAAACTCTGGAATTCATTCCTTTCAAAGCCAATTACAACTGGTATGTAAAAAGTATGCCACTTTTTGCCAAACTGTTCTGAAAGCATATGCCAGCAATTCTATATGTATATATATAAAGCTGGACAGAAAGGAAATGTCTTTAAAATGCTAGGTATTTAATAGGTAAAAGCTTTGAATATACATTTCAGAAAGAATCAGATTTGCAGAGAACTGCAGTAGTACTGTTTAGTTGATACTGCAGATGACTTCAAGTATGGTCACATATCTCTTAATGTGTACTTTGTACATACATGTGCATCATCACTGCACAACAAAAGGTATTGCAGTTGATAAATCTAGGGAACCAAGTTTTTGGTATTAATTACAGCTACATAAACTGCATGCTTACATATTGGGTTCTCTTGAGAGAACCCAAGATGCACTTTGCACCCATAAATATTGTTGCAAAACGAACTTGTACTGCAAATGAAACAAATTGTGCAAGGAATATGTCAAGGCGACAATGAACAGCATGATGTAAAGCCAATGTGACAATCACAACTGTATTAGTTATAACAGCCAAGTTTATTGTATGGCTTAATTTTTATGGTTGATTTTCCCGGTGGGCACGTGTAGAAAAAGTTGTGAGTGAGTCATTGAAAGAGATTTGGTTGTATACAGTAGCGGTGATATTCCACGCTCGCTCATTTCTTTTTTATATGATCGATATACCCATGAAAAATTGATCGGCGCAGGCAGCGCCAGAATGTTTGAGAAACTTCTAGATTGTTTTAGACTATTTGCGTGTATGACACGTACGAGGAGTCTGGTTACTAACTCAGTTTTAATAACTGTGCTCCCAACGTGAGCCTCCGCGTTAACGCTCGTTTCTTTAAACAGCTATTATGGCCACCTTTCTCATAAAACGGCACACCGTTATAAACACACATGACAATCGATACTGCACAAGTTAGATCGTCAGATGAGAAGTGGTTCTGAATGTCTGACGAATGATGTGCATGTGAGATCAGAGTCAGCGTTATCTTTAGAAATCAAATTTGTGGTGATATGACGTGGTTACTTCGAACTATTGCGCATGTAAGTATGATAAACAAACTAGCAACGTCAACGCGCCCACTCACTGTACGATGTTTAATACAATCCCTAGTCCACAACGTTGACTGACTGAGACCCCATGGAATACGCGTCGTTATCGCGGAGGCTCGCGTTTAGACTACTTGTGCCGTGGGCGCAAATAGTCTAAAACAATTTAGTAAAAGTTTTTTAAAGATTCTGGTACGGCAATGGTGGTCGAAGGCCTAAAAATGAGCGCGCCCGGCGCTTGCAACAAAAGCAATAATAAAAATTATACAATGAACTTGGTTGTTATAAACTACAGTCCTGGCTCTCACATGGGCCGGCTCTGGGATTCATAATATATTATGCAGTAAATTATCACCTGTATCTCATGGAAGCTATGGTTGTTCAGACGTCATTGACGCGTTCATGTGAATGACTTTGCACAACTTGTTTCACTTGCAGTGGGAATCTACATCTTACGTAACATATTTCTAGGCTCAAAGATCGAGAAAACCCATGGCAAGCAGTGTTTCTGTAGCTGCAACAAATATTTAAAAAAACTTTATTGGCTCAATTCATTGCAAGTACTTTTTTTGTGAATTGCAGATGTGCATGCCCAATATGTAGACCGGCCGAGATATATGTGACGTACCATACTTTCAGATGATCCGTAGTACAAATTAGAAAGTGCCTATAATCCTGCAGTTCCCGAGAATTCGTTTCTCCCAGAAAGGTGTGTTTGATGTTTCTCACCAATACATATACGGCACTGGAAACCTTTGTCTTTTCTCTCCAACTTTAGAATTGCTGTCATTATTTCAACTTTCTCGCAAGTGTAGTATACTCATTTTCTTTTTCAATGATGCAACCCATACATGCCAGATGTGGTGCCTCAACTCCCGTAATTCCTTGCCGCGGTGGTCTAGTGGCTAAGGTACTCGGCTGCTGACCCGCAGGTCACGGGATTGAATCCTGGCTGCGGCGGCTGCATTTGCGATGGAGGCGGAAATGGTGTAGGCCCGTGTGCTCAGATTTGAGTGCACATTAAAGAACCCCAGGTGGTCGAAATTTATGGAGCCCTCCACTACGGCGTCTCTCATATTTGCCGCATTGAATATGCAGCACCAAAAGAACAACGAAGAGCACGCGCAGCGAGAGAGAAAGACGCCTCCCAGATTACGCGCCTCCCAGATTGGTGTGAAAGAACGTGTGATGCATACTATATAGGCCAAACTGGTAGATGCATCAATGATAGGCTGAATGAACACAAGAAAAACGTGGCCAAGGCACAATCTGAGGGTTTTCTTGCAATTCACTGCAAAGAATGCAGGTGCCAACCCCTCTTTAATCGCATCAGCATAATCGGAAGAAGCAGTAACCTTAATGACAAGGCTCATCATAGAAGCAAAATTCATTGCTAAGTTTGGGGACGCGTGTATAAGCAAGCCATCGATATCATTATCATTGAAAGAATTGCATTATTTGAATGTCGCATGAGTTGCAGTAGATCAGTTTTCTGGTTCTAGCACGTGGTTGTGGCGCGCCATGTTTGGGTATAAGTATTGCTGTTTCTCGGATTAAACCGCATTGTTGAAAGTTAGCGCTGTGTATGTGTTCTGTGTTTTCTTCTCTGTCCCGTCCTGGATGCGCTATACCTCGAACAACATGAATAACCAACAAGCCCGCCGTGCAACCTTAGTTGACTACATTTCTAGTTCAACGGGCTCTTTTCTACATGTCTCCGCGAACCCGTGCAATACAGTTGCCTTCATCGCTGCGACCGTGTGTAAAGCCCGATCTCTTGGCTTTTGCATCCGCAATCGTGTGCTTCCAGAGGCCATCACTGCTCTCTTCAGTGGCTTCAAGCCCTTCATAGGACACGGGATGCGCATCATGAAGATCCTCGGAGCTGAGTCACTCAGGCATGCTCGGATCTTGCGTTGCCACCTTGACTTCCAGTTGCACAACAGCTTCGAGTTTCACTCGGCAAGATCACAGTTCCGACAACACATGCAAATTGCGCACCAGTTCACCGAGTTCCTGTGGCAGCCTCAGTTGCGGCTTCTTCGGCAACACGTTGCAAAGACGCATCAGATGACTTCTTGTGCTCTCCACAATCCTGACGGTGTTTTAAGACGGTAAGTTGGGCCAGTTGGTTAGGATTCATTGTGAACTTACTTACAGTGCAACACCAGAAAAAATACAGGACAGGGAAGGAGCAAAAGAGAAAGAAAAGACGGCGCTGTCTTTTCTTTCTCTTTTGCTCCTTCCCTGTCCTGTATTTTTTCTGGTGTTGCGCTGTAAGTAAGCTGACGGTGTTTATCTACCTGACGATGTACAGCATCCCCTTGGTTTAGGACCAAAGTTCGCCGTCGATGCTAGGAGGAACAAATGTGAGCTGCTATCCATTGTACGTCAGGTTTCTCAACGAACACCTGAGGACGAAGCTTCTAGAATGAATCCTGAGTGCGTGGATGTGTTAACCCGTTGTAAACCCTCTGGTTCTAAACTTCCTGTGAATCGTGCTGTCAGTTTTTTACGTGACAATTCGTTGTGTGTCGTTCCCACAGACAAGGAAGGTGGTTTTACCGGTCTTTCACACCAATCATTTGACAAAAAAGGCAAGTGACGCCATCAAATCAGTTTTCACTGAACATTCTCGAGTTTCGCTCAATAAGGTTCGAGCAAAGGCTATTAAGTTATGCAAGCAGATGAATTTAACAGGCTTGCAAAAAAGCGTTGAAAAGACAAAGAAGCTTAGCCTCGACGTGTTTTTTAGCGCGAAGCCACATAAAGTTGACGTCCCGTTAAGGGTTATCATATCAGAAAGTGGTACTTGGCAAAAGTGCATGGCATCCTTTTTAATGGATAAGCTTAACATTCTTCCCATCAACGACCCTTTTCTTGTTGTAAATTCTGAACAGATATTAGAATTTGTTGGTCAGCATGCTGATAAAGGAATGCAAGCTTTCTCGGCAGATATAAAGGACCTTTATTATTCACTGCCCCACTCCCAAGTAATGACGTGCATTCACGAATCCATTGAAGAATTTGGAACTGTCAAATTTCATAATGAAGTAGGTGTTTCAGCAGCGAGCTTCATTGAGCTTCTTAGTTTTTACCTGTCGTCTACTTTCATTACTTGGAAAGGATCGGCATATCTTCAGAATAATGGTGTGTGTATTGGTTCCTGTCTCGCTCCGGTTTTAAGCAATTTGTACTTAGCTAAGTTAGACAGAGACCTCAACGATGTACTACAAGGGTCAAATCTAAAAATTTTTCGTTTTGTACATGATTTTATTTGTTGACAGCTCAATCGAACAGTTTGAGGAAGTGTGTTCCAGCATTCAAGTCGCTGTTCAAAGGAGCCTTGAACCCCTTGAAGTGTCCTTTGAAATGCCATGTGACAATGTGATTCGGTTTTTAGATGTCCTATTTGTTTTTAATGATGACCAGACATGCTGGTATTATCACCCTCGTGCTAACAAACCTATACTGCCATATAACTCGGCGCACTCCAAGATCGTCAAGCGAGGGATTGTTAAGATGTGCCTTACTAACACCTTGAAGAAGTCCTGCCAGCATTGTTTGCCTTTAAGCATGAGAGAGCAAAGAAAACGTTTAGCTGACTCGGGGTACCCACAACACGTCCTGACATCTGTCGCGGAAAGCCTTCTGAGGCAAATCCGCTCCGACGGAGCCGCGGAAACGCGTGCTACGCCTGCAAGGAAAGGATTAGCTGTAATCCCATATATTCATGATGTTTCACATAACCTGAAAAAATTAGCAGAACATTGCAACGTGCGAGTAGTTTTCTCGGCACCTATCAAGCTAAACAGTCTTTGCCGAAAGACGAAACCGGAGCGCCCGGAGAAAGGTCTGTGCGAAAAGAACCACCGTATTAGGTTTGTCGCGTGCATCACAGGAGTCATCTACCGGATCCCATTAACGTGTGATACATGCTATATAGGCCAAACTGGTAGATGCATCAATGATAGGCTGAATGAGCACAAGAACAACGTGGCCAAGGCACAGCCTGAGGGTTTTCTTGCAATTCACTGCAAAGAATGCGGGTGCCAACCCCTCTTTAATCGCACCAGCATAATCGGAAGAAGCACTAACCAAATGACAAGCCTCATCATAGAAGCAAAATTCATTGCTAAGTTTGGGTACGCGTGTATAAGCAAGCCATCGATATTATTATCATTGAAAGAATTGCATTATTTGAATGTCGCATGAGTTGCAGTAGATCAGTTTTCTGGTTCTAGCACCTGGTTGTGGCGCGCCATGTTTGTGTATAAGTATTGCTGTTTCTCGGATTCAACCGCATTGTTGAAAGTTAGCGCCGTGTATGTGTTCTGTGTTTTCTTCTCTGTCCCGTCCTGGATGCGCTATACCTCGAACATCATTTTTATCATCGTCGTCGACATCAGCAGTACTAGAAACTTTTAAATCATTAATCCTAGCAAACATTCGTCTAGTGCGAAAGATATGGGGGCCAGGCCATCGTAGTATATTCATAAACGAGATGGCCGACACACTTGCGCGAACATCTCTTGATCTTCCGTTTGTGCCAATCATGCCTCCTACAGCTTATGTAACAGCAGAGAGATTTAGAAAACTTTCCCTTCTTGAAGACTCATCAAAAATCATGATACCGAATCTAGATTTCTCGCACCTGCACTTCACATGGAATAATAAATGGTGTCCCACGCGTAAATTGGAAGCCTTGATAACAAAATTACGTTGCCGTGTACCACCTCTTAATTTCTACTTAAACAAGTCTGGTCTGGTGCCATCCCCTCTGTGCTCAAGCTGTAACGAACCTGAACATATCGACCATTTTCTTATCACATGTCACCGATTCAAAAATCAAAGAAAAAACTGCTTCGAAATTTTATTCAGAAAATTAGGAATATCACTTAATACTCCCATTATTTTGTCTTTTGGGGCCACTTCATTGGGACACAGCGACAGGAACATCTGCGTGGCTCTCTGCGAATTCATATATAACACAAGAAGATTACCTTGCTGAGTCAGCGATCTGCTCTCGAATTTTACTAGCCACACTACCACTTATTATTTAGCTGATACACTGCAATGATTCAACTTTCAGGAGAATTTCATATAACGATTCCACCTCAGATATTCAACAAATTCTATTATTTCTCCCCCCCTTTTTTTCTTTTTTTTGACATTGTGCCAAATTAATTTCACAGTCAAAACACAGTAATCATTTTCCCTTAATCTAGAAAATCTAGAGGTATTGACTTGCATTAACCACCGGCTTCTTGGCCAATCCCCCTTAGTGGGTGAGAGCCACAAAAGAAAGGAACAAGCAAGCAAGTTTGCCAGTGTGCTGGTACAATTAAAGCAAGTTGTCCGGTATTCAACTGCTGCTGTTTCTGCATTGTCACACTGGTGGAGGCGCTGGGTACATGTTCGGGACGCCTGATAACAGCCCCGCATGTAGTCCAGAAAGGCTTCCACGCATCGACACCCCCGTTGACCGCAGCAGCCGCCGCCTAGCTGTTAGGCCTCAGCCCGGAGTTCGGTCCATTGCCGGAAAGCGTGACCGTGCCAGAAAGCATGACTGCGCCTGACTGCGGGTTTCCTTCCACTATACCACGGCGCCATTTCAACGAAACACCTGACGTCGACACGAGTGTCATGACACCGCGGGATGTTCCACCTGGGTTTCGGTCGCGCTCACCCTCTCCTGGGCGTTATTCTTCATCCTCTAGACGGAGCACCACTGACATGCCAAGAGGGAGATCTCCTAGTCCACGCCGGGGAAACTAAAAGCAGTGACCTCAGGGGAGAAGGGTGCGAATCGTCGAAGTGCTGAAAATCCCCTAATACTGCCGAGCGAAGAGAGACACATTTTCAATGAATTGACGAAAGATGGGGTTGTTACTGCCGATGTTGCAACTACGATTGGCGGACATGACGTCATGGCATTGGTCGACACTGGCGCGGACTTCTCAATAATGAGTGAGAGTCTGGCAGACAAGCTCAGGAAAGTTAGAATGGAATGGACAGGACCGCAGATTAGTGGAGCTGGAGCGAAGCTACTCACACCTACCGGAAAAGTGTACTGCAAGAATGAAGATAGGGGATGCATCCTTCGTCACAACTTTCGTTATACTCTCCGAGTGTTGCAAACAGGCAATCCTAGGGATGGATTTCTTGCGTGAATATGGTGCCATCATCAATATACCAGATGGTGTACTGACCTTTTTAGCGGATCAAAGCGCAGCGCTACACCGAAAATCCCTGCGAGTCATTGACGATGCGACCGTACCTCCGTTATCGTGCCGCCTTGTTTCGGTCACGTGCAGTGCGCCGCATACTGGAGAAGGAATCGCTGAACAAGTATTGACGCTTCTACTCTCTCGCGGTGTTGCAATTGCCAGAAGTATCGTCGATGTTGTGTGCGGTGAAGCGGAGGTTGTGTTGACGAATTTTACCAACGAGCGACAACACATTACACAAGGTACTACAGTTGCCTACTTCGACGAGATCACCGAAATCCGCGAGTGCTGTGTAGTGCAACAGGACGAGCCACAAGCCACGTCAGCCCCACCACCCATTGACGTAAGCACGGATTTATCACTAGCGCAGAGACAGCGTCTTGTAGATCTTCTTCACCAGTTCAAAGAGTGTTTTTCATCGACCTTGAGGGTCAGTCAAACGCCACTGACGAAGCACCGGATAATAACGGAGGAGACAGCAAGGCCAATACGACAGAACCCATACCCCTTAGCACCGAAAGAGCGTGAAGCAATTCAGGAACAAGTGAAGAAAATGCTCGCTGATGTCGTTATCCAGCCGTCAAGAAGCCCTTGGGCATCGCCTGTAGTGCTGGTTAAAAAGAAAGACGGAAGCTTGCGATTTTATGTCGACTACCGCGAGCTGAACCATGTGACAAAGAAAGACGTGTACCCATTACCGCGCATCGATGATTCACTCGACAGGCGGAGGTATGCACGCTACTTCTCGTCAATGGACCTCAAAAGTGGGTATTGGCAAATTGAGGTCGACGAGCGAGATAGAGAAAAAACGGCTTTTGTAACGCCTGACGGGCTTTATGAATTTAGTCATGCCTTTCGGATCGTCCTCAGCCCCCGCAACATTTCAGAGACTAATGGATACCGTTCTGTCAGGCCTTGAGTGGCAAACACGTCTGGTCTATCTGGACGACGTCACTGTTTTTCAAAAACATTTGAGGAACACCTGAGCAGGCTGCTATCGGTATTCAGGGCAATAAGGTCTGCCGGCCTTACCCTGAAACCCGAGAAGTGTCATTTCGGTTTCAAGGAGCTCCAATTTTTAGGCCATGTGGTGAGCCATGGAGGTGTTCGACCTGATCCCGATAAGATTGCGGCCGTCAGAAAATTTCCGGTGCCGACAGATAAGAAAGCAGTCAGGCGTTTCCTTGGTCTGTGCGCATACTACCGAAGGTTTATTGCCAATTTCTCCCACATAGCCTCGCCGTTAACACGACTCACAAGAGAAGACGTTTAGTTCACATGGGGCGACGATCAACAAGCGGCATTTGACGATCTCCGACAACGCCTGCAGACTCCGCCTGTGCTTGCTAACTTTGATGAAGATGCTCCTACCATGGTCCACACTGATGTCAGCAACGTGGGTTTAGGCGCTCTACTCGTCCAGTGGCAAGACTCAGCCGAGCGTGTGATCGCATATGCTAGTAGGACACTTTCCCGCGCTAAGTCCAACTACTCCACAACGGAAAAAAAGTGTCTTGCTGTCGTATGGGAGGTTATGAAGTTTCGTCCGTACCTTTACGGTCGTTCGTTTTACGTAGTCAGAGACCATCATTCCCTCTGCTGGCTGGCCAACTTGAAAGACCAACTTGAAAGCAAGCTCTAGCTCAAACAGTCTAATTAGATTTTTGTATGTCCACACATTTTTATTATCCTCAGTGATTACTTTCTTAATTTGTTTAGTAGCAATTTCTATTCGCCTTTCTAAATGAAAATTTACCTGTAGTTGCTCATCTTGTCTTATTCCCACTTTTGCTGCTCTTCCAAAACTTAGCTTGATACGTTTGTGATCACTACCCAGACTTCTGGAGCGACCTTCATTTATGTGCATTCCCCTGAGCTTATCATACATACTATGTGACATCAGTGCGTAATCTATCGTTTACTAGAGCCTTCCTACCTCCCATGTTATTTTCCCTTCACACTTCTCAGTACTGTTACAAATGATCAAATCATGCCTTTCACACGTATCTGTGATCATTTTGCCTGTTGAGTCAGTATACCCATCTGTATCTGCTATGTGCGCATTCATATCTCCTTGTATAATTATCTCGCACTCTCCTCCTAATTCCTCAACGTAATTTGATATACACTCGACCATTGCCTGGTTTTCCTCTTTGGCCTTTGCTCTCGTCCACAAGTACACCAAACCAAGGAGTGTCATTTGCCCTGCCACTTTCCCTTTTAGCCATAAATGTTCCTTGCACTCCTGCTTGACCCTTTGCCAGTCTGTACTTTTATGAATGAATGCCCCAATACCACCCCTCTTTCTGCTGCCTTCTGTTTTATTGCAATATTCCCATACGTAGTCCGGATTGCAAGGTGGTTGCTCCATGTCCCGAAGATGTGTCTCCACAACCCCCTATATCATCAGTTCCTCCTGCCTCAGTTGCTCTTCTATCTCTTCCCACTTTAACCTATTCCTGCCACCCTGCATGTTAATGTAGCCTATGTCTGATTTAGCTCGGCCCTTGTGCTTACGTCGATTTCTCCTCCCACGGACTCCATGTGGCTCGAATATTTGTGCCCCTTTAAAACAGTCTTCGGCTGCAATGTTGGCCTCAGAACTCTGGGCCCCCCTAAAAAAGCTGTGGCTTGACGACCTATTCTATTACCAACCCTCCCGGCTTTCGCACCACTGTAGTGAATGCCATCTTGTTCAAAGGGGCGAGCACGGGCTTGTACACGTCTTTGTTCACCTCCATTACACTGTATCCGAGTTACCGGCTCATACCCTTGATCACACAGTTGGCCTCCACTACCCTCCTTTCAATCCCACGAGACTGCCCCCAGACCTCTGGGACTGTGCATATGGTCACATGCACACTCCCAGAGGCTTCTCAGAGCTTACACATTCCATCCTTTAACTGTCTTTGAAGGTTCTGATCCTTGCCCTTCAACACATCATTGAGCCCAGCATGAATAATGACGAGATTTACGCCCTCCATGTTGTCCTCTACAACCTCCTGAGCTTTGGCCAGTGCATCCACCATACCATTCCCTGACTGGGCCTCAACCCTCACTCTCCCATCTTCCTTCACTGTCTTGCCACATTAGAGTCCCCCACCACCAGGACCCTTCTACGCTCCAATCGCTGGCTTCCTGTTTGTGATGGCGCCCCTGTTTGCTTCACCTGTTTCTCTATCTGCTGTCTGTACTGTGTTCCTGCCCTGCTCGAAGACGGCCGCGCCACCAAGCTGTATGCTCTCGGAGCCTCCGTGCTGTGGCCGGACACTGTGACCCCCTGACCTTCCTTCTCACCTGTTCCTTCCCGCCTATCACCTTCTCCGCTACCCATGCCTTCCGTCTTACACCGCTCGGTGTTTAGGGATAGGGAGGGCAAAATTGACTTTAAGCGGGTAGATTTAACTAGAAGGAGGTTATCTGATTGGTGGCTAAAGTCAAGGCAAGAGTGAAAATCAAACCCTTCGCTGTAAAGTACGAATCCCCAACCTCACTATTTAATGGAAAAAAAGATAAATCTAATAGTTAGTTCACTAAGTATTACGCCTAGGTGGCGTTAGCCGCCGCCCGATCTAAAGGGTACAGCCACATCCATCCATCCATCCATCCATCCATCCATCCATCCATCCATCCATCCATCCATCCATCCATCCATCCGTTCGTCCGTCCGTCCATCCGTCCATCCGGATGTAATTGCCCAACATTATCCATACGCCCAGATATTTCTATTTGTCTGTTATCTCTAGAGTGACCTCCTGTATTCTAAGCTCACGGTATTCGTTATCATTGAAAATCATAACTGCTGATTTTTCCTTACTGAATCTAAAATCTAACCTATCTCCCTCATTACCGCAGATGTCCATCAATTTCTGCAAATCTTCCTTGTTGTTGGCCATTAGCACTATATCATCTGCGTACATTAATGCTGGTAGTGCCTGATCAATGAGTTTTTCTTGTTTGACTGAAGAGAGGTTGAAGCCAAGTCCACTTCTCTCTAATTTGGCCTTTAATCCTTGTAGGTACATCATGAATAACAAGGGTGACAGTGGACACCCCTGCCTAAGTCCCCGTTTCACTTCTGTGAACTTGCCCCGCCGCGGTGGTCTAGTGGCTAAGGTACTCGGCTGCTGACCCGCAGGGCGCGGGTTCGAATCCCGGCTGCGGCGGCTGCATTTCCGATGGAGGCGGAAATGTTGTAGGCCCGTGTGCTCAGATTTGGGTGCACGTTAAAGAACCCCAGGTGGTCTAAATTTCCGGAGCCCTCCACTACGGCGTCTCTCATAATCATATAGTGGTTTTGGGACGTTAAACCCCACATATCAATCAATCATCACTTCTGTGAACTTGGATACCCGTTTTTCCCACTTTATAACTACCTTGTTATTTTTATAGATTTCCTTTAAAATATTAGTGACTCCATCTTCCACACGCAGTGTGTCTAGTATTTCCCACAAGTCCTCTTGAACCACGCTATCGTACGCTCCCTTGATATATAAAAATGCTAGCTACAGTGGCCCGAGTTCCTTTTCTGCTATTTTGATGCACTGCGTCAGTGAGAACAGATTGTCTTCCAACCTCCTGTGTTTCCGAAACCCATTGTGCAGTTCCCCCAGTATCCCCTCATCCTCTATCCATGCCTGCAGTCTTTCCTTTATAATCTGTATCGCCAGCCTGTAGACCACTGATGTCACTGTTATAGGACAGTAGTTGTTTATGTCAGCTTTGTCGCCCTTTCCTTTATAAATCATGCTCATCCTGCTAAGTTTCCATCCATCAGGGACTTCACCATCGATTATAGTTCTGCTTACTGCCTCTCTCAAAGTCTGTTTAAACTTCGGACCCAATGTCTTGATCAGCATAATTGGAATGCCATCTGGGCCTGTTGATGTACAATTTGGAACCCTCTTATCAGCCCTTTCCCACTCTCATTGTGAAAATGGAGCCATTGTGCCACTTGATCTATCCCTGTCTATTGTGGTGCATAAGGTACTTCTTTGTTGAAATTTTTCTGTCACCCTTGTTTTTATATGTCGGGGCACGACATCGCGCCAAGCATGCCAAGCTTACGATGGTTGCTCTTACAGGCTGCCATTTCGTGGATGGTGCCTTCCGTACATCTCCTTCCGAATTGTGACTTGCCCGCTGCCCCTCTTCAGCTGCCACCTGCTTCGGCAAACCGCACGCCAGTTCCGGTGGGAACAAACTACCCCATCTGGCAACCTGGAATCGCGGCACCAGGTGGTGGCACAGACGGCGCGGGATTCATAAGCCAGCCAGGAGCCGTCCACTTCGGGCACGACATCGCGCCAAGCATGCCAAGCTTACGATGGTTGCTCTTACAGGCTGCCATTTCGGGGATGGTGCCTTCCGTACATCTCCTTCCGAATTGTAACTTGCCCGCTGCCCCTCTTCAGCTACCGCCTGCTTCGGCAAACCGCACGCCAGTTCCGGTGGGAACAAACTACCCCATCTGGCAACCTGGAATCGCGGCACCAGGTGGTGGCACAGACGGCGCGGGATTCATAAGCCAGCCAGGAGCCGTCCACTTCGGGCACGACATCGCGCCAAGCATGCCAAGCTTACGATGGTTGCTCTTACAGGTTAGTTACCTGAAAGGTGCCATTTGCTACAGAACTAGTAATTATGTCCTAGTTGCGGTGTCGTGCCCACCCGAATTCATAGATAAGATACAGCGTATGAAAGATGTTTCTTTTGTGAAGTGCCGCGCTTTCTGCTCTTTATTGTTACTTCTCGCCGGTGACGTGGAATCTAACCCGGGCCCAATGACGAAAACTGAAGCCGACACATTTTCTCAAGCTCTAGACGCCATACGGAAGCTTGAAGAAAGCCAGGATACCTTACTAGCCGAATTGAAAGCTCTGAAAGAGAAGCATATTGAAGCCACCAAGGAAATTCAGTTGCTTATGGCTAGAGTCGCGGCCCTGGAAAGCACTACCACGTCACCACATAACACAGGTGTAACCGAGGCAAGTGCCAATGCACTGCGTACAGTATCAAGCCAAGTGACAGAAATTTCGTCGCGGTGTAATAACTCTGAAAATAGATTACGGCGCTCTAACCTACTTTTCTTTGGACTGGACGATGAACCTAAGGAATACTGGGCAAAATCTGAGCAGAAAATAATCGACTTCTGCTCAGAGAAATTAGGCATCACTGTGACGGAACGGCAATTTGAACGTGTGCACCGAATAGGCAAATATACAGAAGACAAGCGGAGACCTATAATAGCGAAATTAGCCTTCTTTAAGGATAAAGAACAAATCCTGTCGTCTGCACACAAACTAAAAGGTTCCGCATTTTCCATACGAGAAGATTTTTCACTGGAAACTCGGCTGTCCCAAAAGAAGCTGATTGAATTCGCGAAAACGCAGAAAAGTGCGTATAAGCTCTCTGTGGACAATCTACGCATCGCTTCAAAGACATACATTTATGACTCTGCGACGAACACAGTTATCGAATCTGTCAGATAGCTACAGCGTTGCACGCGCGTGCAGAATCAACGACCGAAATATGCTAATACCTCATTGTCGCTGTCAATCGCTAACACACGCAGCATTATGTCGAAGCAGGATTTGATATCTGCTTTTCTGGATGACAGCAAATCTGATATCATTGCATTCACGGAAACTTGGCTAAATCCTGCTATCAGTGACGACGAAATATTCACCTCAGCCAGCATTTATCAAATCTACAGGTGTGATCGCACTGGTAAAAGAGGAGGCGGTGTTCTGGTCGGCATAAGGAAAACCATTACTTCATTTTTTATCAACACTAATTCTGACCTCGAAATAGTTTGGGTAGCTTGTACAGTCCCTTCCTCCAAAATCCTCGTAGGTTGCTGCTATCGTGCGCCGGACTCGGACTCTTCCTTCATTAATATGCTACGTGACAGTATAAACAACGCTTCTGAAATTTTCAAAGCCGATATCATTTACTTACTAGGCGACTTCAACTTTCCGCTCATTGATTGGGCCACACTGTCATCGCCCTGTCACATGTCAACTGAATTTCTTAACTTAACTCTAGATTTCAACCTCTTTCAAACTGTTCTGAAACCTACACGTGGTACGAACACCCTTGATCTTATCCTCACGACCGCTCCGGAAACAATACGTAATACAGATTACCTGGACGGATTCAGTGACCATAATTTACTCCAAGTAGATATAAACATACCCCTTCCCGTAGCCGGTGTACATACAAAACAAATTCGGGACTATAATAAAGGCGATTATCAGGCAATTAACACAAAGCTAAGGTTATTTTCTGAAAACACTCTCCTGCCGTGTTTCCACAATAGATCTGTAGAAGAGAACTGGCTACTTTTCAAGCAAGTTTTGTGTACGTTAGTTGACAAGCATGTTCCACTGGTTAAAATTAGCAATAGTAAATCAAATCCATGGTTCAATAAAAAGCTTCTGAGAATGCGGAATAAGAAAAAACGGCTTTACAATAATGCTAAGTGCTCGGGTAGTTCTTCTTCTTGGCTTAAATATAAAACCTGCATAAAAGCATATTGCACAGCTTTAAGTAAGGCTAAGGAAAAGTATTATTCTAATGATCTACCCACACTACTGAAAAACAACCCAGCTAAATTTTGGAAAGTCATAAACCCCTCCAGCGAAAACCAACACATCTCATTGCATGACTGCAACAACGTCCCTCTCACAGCTAGCCAGTGTCCAACAGCATTTAATTCCTTTTTCACTTCTGTCTTCACGAAAGAGAACAGTACCAACATACCCAACGTAGCTGAGTTCGATTACCAATTTATGGAACCAATAGATATTCAATTAGAAGGCATAATTACAGCCATAAATAATCTTAAGTTGTCGTCTTCATGCGGCGTGGATGGAATCAACTCAAAGGTGCTAAAGAATACGGTAACGGTCACAAGCAAAATACTACTTCATATATTCCGGCAGTCTCTCGAAACAGGCATGATACCGTCTGACTGGAAGCTGGCGAAAATAATTCCAATATTCAAAAGTGGAAATAAAACCTCATGCGAAAATTACCGTCCTATTTCCCTTACATGTATTTGTTGTAAAATTCTAGAACACATCATCGCTTCACATATTTACAGGCATCTGGAATCCAATCATTTCTTTTTCAAAAATCAGCATGGTTTCGGAAAGGGCTTTTCGTGTGAGACTCAGTTGTTTGAATTTACCACAGAGCTTCATGCAAATATGGACAATAATTATCAAACTGATTGCGTGTTCCTCGACTATTCGAAGGCGTTTGACAGGGTTGCACACTGTCGCCTGATATCGAAACTTTCCGCCCTGAAATTAGACTCCCGTACATTATCATGGCTTCGCAATTTCCTGTCGAATCGTCAGCAATACACAACAGTTAACAATTTGTCTTCTTCCCTATCTGACGTTTCTTCAGGTGTACCACAGGGCAGTGTACTCGCGCCATTACTTTTCCTCATATTCATCAATGATCTTTCGCAACATGTCTCTTCATGCATCAGGGTGTTCGCTGACGACTGCATTATTTACCGTCCAATCAAGAACAGTGAAGATCACCTGTCACTCCAAAACGACCTCGACGTAATTAATGGTTGGTGTAGTGCATGGCTGATGACACTAAATGTCTCAAAATGCAAAGTAATGTCGTTCACACGTAAACCTAGCATATCCGAATTCTCTTACAGTATTAATCATTCCATTCTATCGACTGCAACACAATATCGGTACTTGGGCGTAATACTGACACCTAATCTATCCTGGTCCGACCACATTACGGCAATCTCTGCCAGCGCCTCGAAATCACTAGGTTTCTTGAGACGTAACTTGAAAGCTGCACCATCAGGCATTCGCAAATTATCTTACTTGACACTGGTTCGTTCTCAACTAGAATATGCCTGTTCGATTTGGTCTCCCCATCAAAAATACTTAATTGACTCATTGGAAAGAATCCAGAATAGAGCAAGCCGCTTCATTGCCAATACCTACAGTCCGCATTCTAGTATATCACAAATCAAACAGGAACTTTCACTCCCACTCTTGAACATTCGTCGCGACATTGCCCTGCTGTCATTCTTTCATAAAATTACCCATTCTTCCCGAATCACCGTTACTGGTCTGCAAAAACCATATCTCACTTCACGTAGACTACACAATCATCTTAGCTATTCCCGTGTATACGGCTCAACAAACGCGTTCAATCAGTCCGCACTTCCACGTGCTATCCGTCTGTGGAACAGTTTGCCTGACGACATTGCATCCCAGACAAACTCTGACACATTCCGTCATATCTTATCAAGCCACTTCACAAGCCTCAGCAAGTAGATGCCGTATCATAATTCATTGGTCCGTATTGGTTCATTTTTGTGATTGTCACATTCATGTGCGCGAGGATTCTGCCTTGTGGCCGCTGCATGCGCAGGAAACACAGTGTTTCGCCCACGGTTACTATGCGTGTATCTTTTGTACATGTTGAACTTTTGTACATGTTGGTGCTTTTTGTTTGACTTATTATTTTCCAATTGTTTCTTTTGTATTTGTTTTAGTTTGAGATGTATATAAGTATTGCGCCCCTTACTCAATTGTTTCTTTTGTACTTTTTTTCATTTTGAGGTGCCTATATGTATTCCCCCCTTGCTCAATTGTCTGTCCTGTATATTTTTTTCCAGTTTATTTGTATATATGTATAGCCCCCCTTACTCAATGCCCCCCATGGGGCCTGTAAGGTACTTTGAAATAAATAAATAAATATATTCAATATCTTCCTCCCCTTCTAGCCTAGCACCTTGAGCTGTAGTTATAAACCTCTGCTCTAGATTTGTTTCATTTTTAGGGGGTTTAGATGGTTCTAAAATTTTATAGCTGCCTTTCTATCTTTTTTATGTACTTCTGCCAGCTACTGAGCTCCCTTTCTTCTAATCTTTTCATTGATCAGAAGGGATGCATCCCTTCTACAGCTTAGAAAGGTCTCCCATTTTTTTTTCAACATCATCTGTCAGCTCACCCCGCTGCTTAGCATGTCTGTGTTCCCTAGAGGCATCCTGACGTTTTGCTATGGCTCTCTTAACTTCCTCATCCCACCAAATTTTGGGTTTGTGTCTTCTTTTCCAGGGTGACTTGTCACGCGTCTTAGCTAGCTCTAGCTCAAAGAGTCTAATTAGATTCGGATATGTCCACACTGTCTTATGATCCTCCGTAATTACTTTCTCAATTTGTTTAGTAGCAATTTCTATTTGCCTTTCTGAATGAAAATTTTCCTGTAGTTGCTCATATTGTCTTCTTCCCACTTTCGCTGCTCTTCCAAAACTTATCTTGATACGTTTGGGATCACAACCCAGACTTCTGGAGCCACCTTCATCTATGTGCATTCTATGTGACATCAGGGCGTAATCTATCGTTGACTGCAGCCTTCCTACCTCCCATGTTATTTGCCCTTCACACTTCTCGGTACTGTTCAAACGATCAAACGTGTATGCGACAACGAGTGCCCCCTAGCGGATGCATAGCTAAGCGGCGTTAGCCCTTCCCACGCCATAGACGCCGCTTAACAGTAACCGGACTTCTCCTTCTAGCCACTGTAGTATGGTGGCTAGAAGAAGAGGTGTCAGCCATAGAGTTTCCCAAAATTAACTAGAGGGCACTCTGGCGCTGCGATAATTCAGCGGCTTAGAAGTGTGGCAGCTTGGGCTAGTTGGTATGGCATGACGATAGTTATAGCGCGAGAACAAAACGACGACACAGGGACAAGGACACGGAAGACACGACCGCTAACTTCCAACTGACTTTATTGCGCATAGCACGAAAATATATAGAGGAGACAGTAACCATATGATAAAAACCATATGGCTCAAATAGCAGAACATGAGTAAGAGAAAAACAAAGAGATAAACAAAGCACAAAAAACGGCAAAGAAAACATTTTTTTAAGAAAACGAAACAGAAAAGTAAAGATAGTATAACTACTTGCGCGCACCGAAACCTTCGAGGAACCCGAGTTCCTTCTCGGACAGAGCAACGGAGGGCTTGCTAATACAAGACACCTGTTTGCGTTCCATCTGCGCGGCCTCGACAATGACTCGGGTGCGCTCATCTCTCTACTTGTACAGTGTCACTGTGTCCTTGAAAAGGGGCGCACAATTGCACTCAGTGCAGTGCTGAGCAAGAAAACCATCTTTCCTGTTTCTAACTTTGTTAGCGTGTACTCTCAGCCGATCGTTCAGACACCTTCCGGTCGTTCCGACATAACAAGCACCGCAAAGGGGGGCCCTATCGACAACTTCTCGGGAGCAGGCCACATAGTTGTTTCTATGTTGAACTCTGCATTCCGTTGATGACTGCGTTTTCAGGGGGTCTGTAGATTTGGTGAGGCTGATCAATTTGAACGGTGCCGAGAACAGGACACGACATCCAACACGTTTTCCGATTTTCTCGAGTCTGTGTGAAATCTGGTGTTTGTATGGAATCACGGTTATCCTTTCACGTTCTGTATCCGTGTTGCTCGGATTCTGTCGCTGCCTCTGCTCTGCCTTATTAGTCCGCGGGTAGTCTCAGCAACAGAAGGGATAAACGCTTCGGGGAAACCCGAAGCCTTAAGCCGGGAAACTTGAGCTTTGAAGCTCGCAGAGATATTGTGGGCGCACGACCTATTTAAGGCATTCTGAAGACAGGTTCGTGCTATGCCTCGCTTAACTAACTTGCTGTGCGCGGAAGAACAAGGAAGTAGAGGTTTCCTCGCACGTGGTTCATACCACAAACAGATGTGCTGTGAGCTAAAAAGCAGTCTTAAATCCAAAAAGCGTAACTTGTCATTCCCGGGCATTTCATGTGTCAACACAAGAGGCTTTGAACAATCTTCGAACTCACCTATCGTTTGAGTCGCAAACGAGTGGAACATAGAATAATTACAATTTAGAAGAACCGAGAAATCATGCACGTATCTGAATACTTTGACGACATGCGAGCCTTCCAGCTTTTCCTGCAGTTTTTTGCCCATTTTTGCCAATAGAAGATCACTGAGTAGAGGTGCTATGCATGGGCCGATTGAAACACCCTTTTTCTGCAAATAAATGCGATCATTCCATTGAACGAAAGTAGAGGTAAGGTACAGCAAAACCAGGTCAAGAAAATCTCGCGCACTTATGCCAGTTTTTAATTGGAAGTTCAATTCCCCGAAAATTTCTATGTTATCCCTTATACATTCTAATACCTCATCGTGAGGCAGAGAGTAGTATAGGTCCTTTATGTCAATTGAAAAACCGAAAAGATTAGATTGATTTGACTGTTTGAAAACATCTATCAGAGCCTGCGAGTTTTTGATCAAAAATGGGTCATCAATCTTTAGACACTTTATAGATGGGTCTGTATAAACAAGCCGAGTTGCTTTTGCCACGTACCACGTACTGAAGTTTAGCGTTCGGGATGAGCTCGATCATGATGTGTTCAATTTTTAAGTCCGGCCTAACGTCATGACGTAAATAGGCGAGATGCTTTGAGACTAGTGTCGCTACACCCCTCCTGCGTTCTTTGAAATACGCTTCTGCACGATAGTGACGAAGAACGATGACATCGGTGAGCGTTTCCTGGAGGAGGATTACTGATGGCCTTTCGGTAGCAAAGCTAAGAAAGGGATGCAGTACTACTTTCCTTTTGCGGAAGCTGACGCAATTCCATTGCCAGATTACTAGATTGCTTGCTTTAGCCATTTTACTGACTCGAAGGGGGTGTGCCAAGCAGTGCGTGCTGCCTGTATGATTCTAAAATTTGAAGCCTCGCGGTGTGCTCGGTCAGTTGGAGCCTGATAGGAGTAATTTCAGCAATAACGTCATTTCTTAGCTTTTCAAGCAGTGTTTGGATGCTTGAGACGTTAAGCGCCTCCTCGTCCATGGGCTCAGGGCCTGCCCTGCGTTTCGCCCCTCTGTTGACAGACGCTGTGGCTGCGGTAGCTTGATCGCTAGACGCGCGCTCTCGCTGCTGCATTTCTTGCAAGATCGACTTAATATTAGCTAATTCCTGTCGAAGAGACGCATTCTCGTGCTCTAGTGATTGTAATTTGTCTCGCGTTTGCTGTGACAGTTGCCCTGGTTGCGCGGGGGCATGGGCCTCACCTGTTCCGGCTACCTTGTCCGCCCAGGTAGGTTGCGAGTTGAAGCCACCCCGGGAACTCCGAGAGCGTTCTGTGGCGGCGTTCCTTGGAGCAGCCGCAGCTGGTGTCTTGGTAGGAGCGGAAACTTCCCGGTCTCCGGCGTTGCTCGTAGCGTTCTTCGTCTTGTGACCGCCTTTCCTTCTTTTTCTGCGTCGCCTTCTTAGAACGTAGGGAACTTGGTATCTGTTTTTGCAGGTACGGTCACCGGTGAGATGAGCGTCTCCGCATAGCGCGCACTTCGGTTGCACACATTCGTGTCCGTTTGCGATGATCGAAGTCCCGCACTTTTCACACACTTTTTCAGTCGGTCTAGGGCAGACATCGTGCCTGTGGCCGATTCGGCCGCAGTTACGGCAAGTGTCGATTTGCCTCTTGTACAGTGTACAGCGTAGCATGTTGGGGCCGCAGTGAACAGAGTTGGGCACTTTCATGCCGTTGAACAGTACAATCACGGTAGGAGTCTCCTTTATGCGCCTGACTCCGAGCACCATCGGGTTTCTGAGTGTGACAAAAAGGCTTTGCAGCGCAGGTTCGGCCACATTGGTGTCGATGCCCCTGACCACACCTCTACAGGTATTTCCCGGAGGTGTAATGTAAGCCGAGATAGAGTGCTTTTTATCTGCCAAGAATATTTTCTGCACTTTGCAGTATGCATTGGCATTCGATTCGGAGGGTGTGCTTATAACGAAGATATTCTGCATGGCGTTCGCACACACGATAACCTCCTCGGCTGCCGCTGGGGGCAGCCTGGCAGCCATTAAAATGGCTTGCGTGACCTTTAACTGACTGCATGTTCGCACGTCCAGCCCTCCCTCGAGCGGATGACCACTCGAAAGTGCGATGTGGGCAGGCGTGGTAGCCTGGAGGCTGCGGCAACCTTTCTCAGCTGGCTGTCTTTAGCGGGGCCAACGTGGTTTCTAGTTTGCCTAGCCGAGTGCGTCTCGTGCTTGAAGCGGGTTTTATCCGCATTCCGCTTTCTGTGGGCGGTAATCCAGCCGTTTGACTCGGCTTCCTCTTTGGAGGTTTGCTCTCCTTCTACCATAGCCTCATGAGGCATGGCCTCCTCGGGGGTCGGCCGAACAAGCGGCCGCGCGTTCCGCGTTTCCGCGCTGCTGCGCCCGATGCCGTGTATAAGCACAAATAGGCCTAACCCTTGTTGTCGGAGAAAGGACCCACAAAAGAGGTTCCAGTGGACCTACTGTGATTAATGGGGTATTCAGGTGTTCCTTGAAACTTCCCGGATTTGCTCCAGTAGAAATCTCGGAGGGAAAGCACATCGGACTCAGTTGAACAACGTCGGTTGGTGGAGCCAATGCAGACGCGTTCGCAAGCCACTCCACCACCTAGCGTCTCCTTCATGTACAAGTAGCTGACAACCTTCCTAGCCCAACGCTCCTCCCCCATTTCTCTCAATCGCTTCTCAAATTTTATCTTGCTGCTAGCTTCCCTGCCCTCAAATGATGTGCATCCCATATCACCTTGTACTCCCTGATTTAGTGTATTCCCTTGAGCTCCTAAAGCAAGCCTATCTATTCCACGTTGCTTAATTTCTAATCGTGCTTTAACTTCAGATTTCATGCACAAGACCACATTGCCGAACGTCAGCCCAGGAACCATGACCCCTTTCCATATTCCTCTCACAACATCATACCTATTGTAATTCCACAGTGCCAATTTTTCATGACTGCTGCATTCCTGTTACCTTTAGTCGTCACGTATATTTCGTGTTCCCTCAGATACTCGGTCCCATTGCTTATCCATACGCCCAGATATTTGTACTTATCTGTTATCTCTAGTGTTACCTCCTGTATTCTAAGCTCACTACCTTCGTTATCATTGAAAATCATGACTGCTGATTTTTCCTTACTGAATCTAAAATTTAACCTATCTCTTTCATTACCGCAGATGTCCATCAATCTCTGCGAATCTTCCTTGTTGTTGGCCATTAGCACTATATCATCTGCGTACATTAATGCTGGTAGTGCCTGATTAATGAGTTTTCCTTGTTTGATTAAAGAGAGGTTGAAGCCAAATTCACTTCCCTCTAATTTGGCCTCTAATCCTAGTAGGTACATCATGAATAACAAGGGTGACAGTGGACACCCCTGCCTAAGTCCCCGTTTCACATCTGTGGGCTTGGATACCTGTTTTTCCCACTTTATAACTACCTTGTTACTTTTATAGACTTCCTTTAAAAGATTAGTGACTCCATCTTCCACACGCAGTGTGTCTAATATTCCCCAGAAGTCCTCTTGAACCACGCTATCGTACGCTCTCTTGATATCCAAAAACGCTAGCCACAGGGGCCTGAGTTCCTTTTCTGCTATTTCGATGCGTAGTATGGGTAGTACACACATTTGCCCATTCTTCATACTTGCGGCCAGCGAATCGTACTTGCGGCTTCGTTTATTGCTGGTTACGGTTTTGCTTTGAAAGAAAGAACAAACCCTTTTGAACTTAGTGACTTGATTCAAAATGGTAAGCCTAAAAAAATAAGGTTGTGAAGCGTAAACATTCAACATTCGCTAATTTATGTGTTCATGAAAAAAACAGCTTCAAGCCACACAAACACACACGGAGCCAGAAGCAGGCCAGAAGTACAATATTATAGAAATGTGTGTACTGCCCATCATTCCCATGCTCGCTAAAGCGCCGTGTGTTGCAGCTCCCTTAGACACTAGCGCCAGAGTTCCCTCTAAAGTATATTAAGAAACTCTATGGTGTCAGCATCATCCTGGCCGCGCCTTTAAAGGAGGCGTGCTGGTATTTCAATCCGTTGTAGAGCGGCGTGCAAGTCGCCACTCCACGGCATGATTAAGAAGTCTGCACTAGAGATCTATCGCACCTTTAAGCAGAAAATTGCCAAGTAAAGGATCTATGATAATACTCGGGGTAGTTCTCCACTGTTTGAGGCCAGGACGGGAGTATGCGAACCAAGACATATCAGGCCAAATACGAAGGGGTATATAGACACGGTATGCAGTGCATGTGGAGAGAAGGAGGAAACTGCCCAACACTTGATAATGTTCTGTAAAGGGCATGATGGCGCAGAGTTTTTCAAAGCACTGGAGTTTAGGGACAGAAAGCGCAAAATAGACTTCATGTGGGTAGAATTAACTAGAAGAAGGTTATTTGATTGGTGGCTAAAGTCAAGGCACGAGTGAAAATTAAACCCTTCACTGCAAAGTACTAGTCTTTAACTTCACTATTTGAAGGGAAAAAAAAGGTTAAACTAGTGGTTAGTTCACTAAGTATTACGGCTAGATGGCGTTAGCCGTCGTCCGATCTAAAGGGTACAGCCACATTCATCTATCTATCCATCGATCAGTCGAGAGCGTTTGCCAACCGCTAGTAGTGCGGCAGTTTTAGTCGCTTGCTCGTGTGCTAGCAAGCCGCAACGTCTGCGCTTTGCCTATTTGGACTTGTTCAGGACACGACCTCTTCTATAGATTCTATAGAGGAGGTCGTGGTTCAGGATCAATACGTGCCAATGTGACCATGCAACAGTGATGAGTAAACAGCAAAGACACTGCTTTACACCTGGATGCAATGTGGGATATGGTTCACCCCGCAAACAAGGGAAGGAAGCGTCTCTCTTCTCTGCTCCCGCCCACGATGAACAGCGCAAAGCCTGGGAGCGTACGATTCCTCGCGCTGTCAAACCACTGGAAAAGGACTGCGTTGTGTGCGAAGCTCATTTCGACGAAAAATTCATCGTCCGTAGCTACAAGCATGTTATCAATGGGTTCTAGGCAACTTGGGAAAACACTGTACATAAGGAAATGGGTTCCTATGTGAAGCAACTGTCAAGGACTCCGCGTCACTCTAACCAGCACCCTTTCCTTCCAGCACTATGTCACGAAAACCTTGGGCTATAAATACTTGATGACGTCTCGCCTCTGCCAAGACACACTAAAAATCTTTTTTTTTTTTTAGAATTCTCAAACAAATGTCTGACTTCAATGATCACACTTCTCCTAAACAATTTTTTATCACTGTGAATGGCCTCAATTTTTACAATTTGGCACAGTCATCCTCCAGTGGAAACATATACCTTCTGGAGTACTGAGCAGCTTTTTATGTCCTGGCATCCACAATAATTCAATAAAATGGCAGAATAAGCTGGATGAGCTGCTAGATGTGGGGTGCCTCAATGAGGTTCATGAAATTATTGTAGCTTGTGAAGCCCTCGCTGACCACTCTGATTGGACGCAAAAGTTACTCCCGGATCACATTACGTCAATGGCTATGTGGCCCGGAAGATTGTGAAAAATACGAAGTGCAACAAATGTAGCAGGTTGTTGCTTCGCTAAGAATTCCAGCTTGCTTCGGGCAAAATCTTGCTTTTTGTACCCGTCCGAGTCCTTAACAGATCTGGTCAAAGCTATGGAAGATGTATTCCCCTACTGTTTGAGTTTCAATACGTTGAAAAGTGACCTCATAACAGACCTTATCTCTTGCCTGTCTGTTAAGAGGTTAAATATGGCTGGCTGTGAACACCACAAACTGGAAGTGACAAATCAGATAATGATTTTTTACACTGACCACAATGCATTTTCTTAGAGAGAATGTGTACGATAAAAAAAGAGAAAAAATGAAGTTCTTGAAGTTGAGACATATGACTTAACTGTCATAGTGTTAACTCAGAGAACAAGGATTTATTTTATGTTTTTGTGCGTTACTCACACTTTGTTGTTTCTTGTGATTTTACTATTGTTTTGTTCACATTGTTATAAATCTCCTGTTAACAACAGTGATGTGACTGTCTGGCTCTGTTTCACATAAGCAGAAATAATTTTTTTTCGTGAACTGGTTTGTGACTATATCTATGTTTGCGAATAAAATCTCATTGTTATTGATACATGTGTAGATACATGTGTAGATACATGTGTAGATACATGTGTAGATACATGTGTAGATACATGTGTAGGAAGTTTCATGTAAGTCTTCGTTCCCGCACCGCTCTGCCATCTGTTCACCATGCCAAGTTTCGGCAACCTCGAGCCGTTCAAGGGGGGAGGAGACGACTGGCCCTGTTACGTGGACCGGCTCCAATCATTTTTCCTGACGAATAATGTCGCCCCAGACAAGCGTATTGCCGTGCTCATCAGCTGCTGCGGGCAGAAAACGTACGCTTTGCTCCGCAATTTGTTCAAGCCCGCCAATTCAGTGACAAGACGCTGGACGAGATTCTTCAAGTTCTTGGAAGCCATTACTCTCCGAAGCCCTCTTCCGTCGTGCAGCGTTTTCGTTTCAACTCGAGCATTCGCACGGAAGGGGAATCCGTCAGCAATTTTATCGCAGCACTAAAAAGCCTGTCCGAGCACTGCAACTTCGGGGCTGAACTCGAAAACATGCTCCGCGACCGCGTCGTGCGTGGCATAAACAACGTGAATGTCCATACAAGACTTTTGGAAAAACCAGACCTCACCTTCGACGACGCCGTGCAGACCGTCCTGGCAATGGAAGCAGCAAAAAGGGACGTAGGTGACATAGCGCAAGCGAACACAAGCAACGCTTTCTCAACTCACCGTGTCTCGTCAGGTTCTGGGGGCGTAACCTGCTACCGCTGCGAAGACGGACATCTTGCATTAAAATGCAAGCATGTGAAGACAATCTTCAATTACTGCCACAAACTAGGTCATTTGGCGAAGGTGTGCAATTCGAGACGTAGAAACAGCCAAGCCCAAAGCAACAGCCCTGCCAAGGCACGTTCGTTCTCGGCTTGCAGTTCACCTTCGTCGAGTAACCTTCATCGTGCTAATACTGTACGCAAACAGGAAGCCGCTACCACTTCATCTTACGAAGTTTTTGACATGTGGCCGGTCGACTACGCCACCCCGCCTCCCCCTTTCACCGTCACTGTTGACGTTTGCGGCAAGCCGCTCCGCATGGAAGTGGACACGGGGGCAAGCGTCTCTGTCATGGCTAAAACGCGTCTTCTTCAACTTTTGCCTTCGGTTCCCGTGCAGCCGTCATAAGTGCTTCTGCGAAGCTATTCCGGGGAACTAAAAAGGTTCAGGGCAAAGCTGACGTCAGTGTGAAGTTTCATGGCAGGAAGGCCGACCTACCTATTTTTCTGACCGGAGACGTATCGCCCACTCTTCTTGGGCGCAACTGGATGCGTGAGCTGGGAATCGGCGTTTCAGGCGTTGAAGTGAACATCCACGCACTTTCCGACGTCAAACACCTAGTCCAAGACCACGCCGAAGTGTTTGAAGAAGGCCTGGGTACTTTCAAGGGTGCCAAAGCTTCTCTACATGTTCCTTCAGATGCTCCGCCTCGGTTCTTCTAGCCACGTCCACTGCCGTACGCCTTGACAGATGGAGTAACTCAAGAAATCCATAGACTAAGAAGAGATTCCATTCTTGTTCCAGTCAAGACAGCAAAGTGGGCTGCACCTATTGTTCCTGTGACCAAAAGAGATAGACGCATCAGAATCTGTGGAGACTTTGGTGTCACCATAAACCCAGTGGCAACAGTGGGGCAGTATCCCATTCCAAGGATCGAGGACCTGTGGACTGTACTTGCTGGAGGTGAGAAATTCACAAAATTGGATTTGCGAGATGCGTACCAGCAAGTTGTCCTTGACGAGGCCTCTAGGGAGTACGTCACAATTTCGACGCATATGGGGTTATTTCAGTGCACCCGGTTGTCTTCTGGCGTCTCATATGCTCCTGCCATATATCAGCGCGAGATGGAAAACTTGTTCAGGAGACTGCCCCATGTAGCAATCTATTTTGACTACATTCTTGTGACTGGCGCAAATGACGCTGAGCACCTTCGCAACCTTCGTGCTGTACTTAGCAATCTTCAGGAATTTGGCCTCAAACTGAAATTAGAAAAATGCCATTTCTTTGTGCCACAAGTTGAGTATCTCAGGCACATCATCAGCAAGGAAGGCCTTTCCCCGAATATTGACAAGGTAGCAGCCATTCTGCATGCTCCTGTGCCTCAGGATGTCAGGAATCTTCAGAGTTTCTTGGGAATTGTAAACTTCTACAGGCGCTTCTTACCCAATCTTTCGTCACTCCTTCGTCCACTGCAGTTGCTTCTTTGTGAAGGGAAGAAGTGGGAGTGGGGACATGAACAACAAGATGCATTCATTGCGTGCAAGCAGTTGGTAACATGAGCTCCAGTTCTTGTGCATTTAAACCCTGCCAGGCCTGTTTGCCTCAGCTGTGACGCATCGCCTTATGGTATAGGTGGTATAGGTGCAGTTCTGGCGCACAAAGACGCTGATGGCAGGGAACATCCCATCCTCGTCGCCAGTTGATACATGTGTAGATTACGGATGGCCAGACGGTAGTGACTGCCGTGAACAGTAGGCCATCAGGCCCGCGAAGAACACGAGGACATGTTGAGCCCTTTGCCCAGAACGAACTGTCGTTTATTGTTTCCAAAATACCCCCCCCCCTCTGTGCCAGGCTTGCGCAGCTCAACACAACTATCAGCGCCACGTGAAGCGCTGCATTTGAGCCAACATTGTAACAGTTTTGTGTGTATGTATGCACATTGTATCATAGTATATTTACTGTTCTCTTTATTTGCCTTATTCACTTGCTTTAGCTAAGTTTCATATAACTTGTAGTTTCATCAACCTTAATGCATATGCTGTGTTTATTTTTCATGTTTTTCGCTTTCGAGAAAACAAATGTCTTACTTGTAAAATTAGACCTTGATTGTACAAGTTATGAAAATAGCGGTTACCGATACATTTGCGTGTATTAAAACTTCACGGAGAATACTGTGGCATCAAATTTGAAAACTACAAGAACTTTGTTTTGGTGTCAAGCTCACGGCAAGTCACTTGATTCTCTATTTTCTAAGCTTCGTAGCTGATTTACTACGAAGTGAATTGAAAACACTAGTTATCAGTTAGCAGCTTTGCAGCTCGCCACCATAATTGTGACAGGTAGACTTTGTTATATCCCGCAGGGTAGCGTGAAATATTTTCAACGAAAAACGACTGATGCGGGGGTGCGAGGAGGCGCATCTCGAAAGCGACCGCAGCGCCGTCGCATCCAGATAAATTCTCACTCGTTCTCCGGCGCGCTGATGCTGACACCTCTCCTTCTAGCCACCATAACTGCCAGTTTAGCTTGTTTTTGCGTCGTCTTAGCGTTCGTGGCTGGCTGCGGCTGCTTGTGTTCCGAGGTTTTATGCGGATAAAATTATTTCGATGAAGCACTGGCAACTCGAGCACAGCTGTATCAATCCAGGATGAAGTCTACATGCCTGAATTAATTTTATATGCTAGTAAAAACGTGCTGTTTCCTGACCGATGACGATAGAAAGAGTGCCTGCATTGGAGCGATCACGCGAGAAAACTGGATTCCCACCAAAAGCGTGTAGATTTGTTCTGCCCATTTCATCAAAGGCAATGTAAAGCTCAGCGCAGAATAGTGGTGGTGGCGGTGGTAGTGGTTAGAAGAGGAGAAAAGGCACCTAATTTCTGCAACCCGGTCGGGAGCACGGCGAGTGCCTAGAATAGTGGCACAGAGGCGATACTCAGACGTCGGACTAGTCGAAGCCCCCGTTACCGGGAACACATGAATTAATGTCGTCTTCCACTTATGGCAGATAAGCGTATGACGCGGGATATTGATAGCAAAACGTGAAAACTAACACTGAAAATCCATCGCAAAGGCGTTTATTGTATAGTTTGAGCTATACCAATGATGCGTAATGTTCGAAACAAAACGGTACACAAAGTTAACCGCGCTTAACATTGATCGCCGCACGTGTACGTGGTGTCCACGTTTCGTTATCATTTCATTTTATTTTTTTAAGCGACTTCGGCGAGTGGGCTCTCATTTGTGCGAGCCCACTCGCACAGTGAGTATGACCATCGCCGCATTCAAGCTCATTTATTTTTTGGGTGTGAACATGAACTGTCGGCTTAGGTAGGTTCAACTTGAAAGTTTTGTTCATGAATAGCTTACTCGTGAGTAAAACATAATAGTTCGCGTAACCCTGCAGCTGAAGTTTACGTCATCACATCAGTAAATTTTATAATTTCTCAGTCACACTAACACTTCGGATCGTGAACGCTTCCGATGGCCGCTGATCTCTTTAAAAAGTGACCGGTGTGACACAGGCGATGAAATAAGCGCTTTATCCTGAGTTTGTGTGCTTAGACAAAAATACAGATATGTTCGGGGTTCAACAGGAGAAAGGTTTTCAGTTCTAGCCGAAAAGCTGAATTTAACAACTTCACTTTTTTTCCTGCACATCGACGATGTGGGTGCGCTTTGAAGACGTGGACAGGAAAAAGACAGGTGTGCGCTGTCAATTCCCGGTGCGCGTCTTCAAAACGCATCCACGTCGTTGAAATACAGAACCAACTCGCCCAATTAAGTTCGCTGACAAACTTGTCCTACAATTTATGCTTTTTATGTTTGACCACTATCAAAGGTGAAACGGAGCAAGGGGCCGCGCTCATCGGAAGACCACTACGGATATTTGGCGTGGCGCCCGTCGGCCACGAACACACTAGCGGTGCGACGCTCTGCCGCGCGCCGCTCGCGAGACGCCGCTTTTCTCTCTTTCTCCCGCCGAGCGTCGAGGAATTTCTGCCGCCGACTCAATCGCTCCTTGCGCTATTTCTGCCGCCGCCGCCCAAGCAAAGCGCCAATCAGCGACGTGCGTGGTAGTCGCCATAGCAACGCACGAAGCTTGTTTTCTTTTTTTTTTTCCGGCTGTCATTTTTCTCACGCCGTCGTTTTTTGAAGCACGCACCATGGACACCGAACGCTTTTTAGAGGAGATTAGACTCTACCCTTTCTTATACGACAAAACGATGCCTGATTACAAAAATAATGAAGCAAAAATGAACAGATGGGATCTTATAGGATCTATGTTTGGATTGACAAGTAAGTGGCGATTGCGTGGCTCATTGAATGTTGAGCGCGAATGAATAGTATGTTTTATTCACTCACTTGTGCAGGAACACAGGCCATGCTGAAGTTTAAAAATATTAGAGACAGGTGGATGAAGCTTGTGTCGGGAGTCGAGGCGAACACTCGGAGTGGTGCGCCAGGCAATAATGGCAAAATTAAGTGGCCCCTGTTCTCAATTATTTACAGCATGCTGAGGCAGACACCTCACTATGCGGAAAAGTAAGTGATCAATGACGTGCCGTTTCATATTGCAGCGCACGCAGGATACCTGTTTCATGCCTTCAGTATCTCTGTACCTTCAAAGCGGATGGACCCAATATCTTCGCGGCGCATTTCGAGAGCGGCGACGCTGAAGCAACAGCAGACACGCCATCACGGTAACGTTGAGCGTTGCGCGGAGATCGTCGACGCCTGCCATTGTTCCCACGATTGCACCGTAAAGTCGGAGAGCTCAGAACCAACGCTTCCTAGTACAGGAGGCGTTGTCAGAACAGACGACGTAAAAGCGCGCAAAATCTCGCGAGCTGCGAGACCGCTTGAGACTGTTGTCACGTGGCTCCCGCAGATGTGGCCAGCGTGCCGCTTTTCACCGCTCGGCGGCGAAGACGCGCGTCATGCCGCGGCGGCACGCTTCCCGCTTGTGTGCTCGTATTACCTGCAGCAGTGGCCGTGCCTGTGCCTGCCATGTTCTACGTCGAGCCCCTTCATGTAGCCGCTAGACGTTGCTCCAAACACATCGTTAGTAACGCGGCAGTAAAAATAGAGCAGCAAACTCAAATACACTACGCATACTCCGTCGGAACCATTGAAAAAGCATTGCCGAAAGTGCCGCACCGGAAGTCTACCGGGGTAGGCCGTTCAGTTTGTTTACAAACACCGAAACTGATGCCAGGTGCGACGGCGTGACCAGCGTCCGTCGGTGCGGCCCGAAAGCAACCGGTGCGAAATTGGCACCGATGCGTTACCCAGACAACACTGCGTCTCCCTATTTTCGTGACGGATGGATACCGGACGCGCTGAAACGCGCATGCCTCAAAGCAACGCAGCGCGGCGCACGCCTGCAAGTATATGGCAAAACCGGCGCCTGGCGTCGCAACGCCGGCGTGACGAGACGAAATGAACGCCGGCGAGCACGCGCACCGCGTCATTTCATTAATCTATGTCGTCCATTCACGTCCCGTAATACCAAATTTGGTATACGTGAAGCTAGCCAAATGGCTGCCAAGGCTACGCGGTAGGCGCAGCACAGTCACAGCGAAAGCTAGAAGAGCGTCCTTTCAGAGCCTTTTCAAAACACTTATTGGGTAACTACTGCAAGCACACTTGCTTGGTACCCACTACGGCATTATAATAAAGTTTTGGGTAGTAGGCCGGCATTCGCTATGCTATTTTTCGTCATTCTTCTGAGAAGCGTGGTATCCGCTGAACAATTGCAAGGAATTTTGTGCCAATTGTCCATGCAGTGGCTGATGACGATGACGAATTATGGCTGTAGTGGGTATGCGCCACACTTAATAGGGAAACAAGAACAAGCTTTTGTAATGGGTTGGAGCATTGGATGGCCCTCTCGTTATGCTGATCGCATATATTGCGATGACTGGTTGTTCTTTCGCTGTTTTAAAACGCTTTATAAGTCGTATTAACGCGATTGCCTTCCCGACAGCAAGCCTGCCTAAGGCAAGTTTGACAACAAGTCACGAGCACCGGTGTAGCTCAGTGGTAGAGTACTGGGCTGGCATCCAGCGGACCTGGTTTCGAGCCCAAACGTGCCATTGGTGCTAGGTCATACCTGTCTGAAACAAGTTTAACATCAAGTTACAAGCACCATCGTAACTCAGTGGTAGTAATACTGGGCTGGCACCCCACGGAGCCGGGTTTGGTGCACTGTTTTTTTTTTTTTTTCATGTGGTTACGGACAGTGACGGCGGAAACATGCAAGTGCGCGTGACGCGAAAAGTGATCTCATAACAGTTTTCGCTGTAATATTATTTCAAGAGAAATTGGCCCCTCCCAGACACCCGCGCAACCCGCCACACTCCTGTTAAAGGTGATATTTGCCTTGCCGGATCTGTGAAGCCGCCAGTAGGAGAAGACGGGCAGGCCAGGTGAATGCGAGTCAGGTTTGGCCTTGGCGCGGTGCTGAGAAGGCAGGATGATCGAGCGGCCTGAATGCTGGGATATGGCGACGAAAGACGCTACTCAAAAACAACGCTCTAGAGAAGGCTGCGATCTGCAAAATAAAACTCTTCGTTTATCCATCTTAAGCAACTCTTTGGATGCGTGGAGTTCTTTAAATTGCTTGCTACTATTCTTTCGTGCTCCACGGCGAAGCGTTCTGTTTTGCATTGGTCCTAATGCAGGCCGACAGTCGGCACTGCGTTCGTTCTACTACATTTCCTGTGGTTTCGACTGCAAGCGGCGACCAATAGGAGCTAGCGTGCTTGCTACAACCAATGCCTCGTTGCCGCAGCGCACTTGAAGGTCATTCGTGAGTTCGGCGTGTTTCTGCCCTGGTATAGGTGCTCGTGGCGTCTCGGTGCTCTTCGATAGCGGCACGAAAGACAGCGACAAGAACTGTGAGTGCATTTTAGCCAGATGTTTCGACAAAGACGAGTGTCTATCGCGATTATACACTATTATACGGTCGAATAGCAGCTGGGGGCCATATTGCGTTGATATCGTTCTCCACCAGTACCACAACTTCACGTTGTGCTGCGCATCGGATCTGCCAGGAAGGGCAATCCGCCGATTTCACCGTGGTGTAAAAGCAAAAGCCTGTCTCATGCCAAGCCGTGGCTTAGCGTTCTACCATTTGCGTCGCCGCTGCGAAATGACGGTAGTCGTGGCCGATCAGGTGCCTATAGCTACTTGCGAGTGCGTTTTTGGAAGCCGCTCACGAGCGAAATGTTATCACCAAAGTAGCTGTGTGCTTCGGGACATTTTGCCTGGCTTATTTAGGACACTGTACGCCTTCGTCTAAAAACCCCCGACACTGTTGAGAATTTGTTTGATGTACAGCCGGTCATTTTCTAAACCTGAACGCGCGTGCGTCGATCGGCCAGTCAATAAGCGCCCTATAAAGGCTGTTTCACATGCCACGATTGCAGTGAAATAAAAAAAAAAATCTTTCTGTTCGCCTTTTTGCAGCCGCCGCTAATGAAGGTTTCGTTTCACGTGAACTGCCAATGCTCCGCGATTTTCGCTCTGCGACTATGGCGTCCAGCAACGTTTCTGCCGGAGGTCTTTGATGACAGACACTGCAGAATTTTTCATGTGTAGTGATCTGTGCGAAGAGCACGCGTGTTTCGTCATTCAAGAACACTTTCTGCAGTCTAAATTCATTTTGAAATGCGGTGAAATCGGGCATTGCCCAAACAAACAAGCAATATCGATGGTGTGGCTGGCCCGGCTCTAGCTATTTAGCGGGTCCCGATAAAAAAATTGCTTCGCCGCTGAGCGAAAAATTTCCAACATGTTGGTAGCTCGACGCAGACCACTGCGGCGGGAGCAAACTGCCTTTTTTTTTTTTGCTGCGACCGAATTCACAGCCTCAAAATCGCTACTTTGTGTGTCATGTGAAATGGCCTTAACGAAGCACAGCGGCGAAATGAGCCAGAATGTGCCTGATGAATAGGCCCGTGCGGCTGCCTCCTGCCAGGCTGTTGCGGGAAGCGGTGCTTGTTCTCTCGGGGATCTATGCTCGCGTGTTCGAAAATGCTTGAGGCCCGCCCATGTGCTCCGATTTAGGTGCACATTAAAGAACCCCAGGTGGTCGAAATTTCCGCAGCCCTCCACTTCGTCGTCTCTCTTAACCGTATGGAGGTTCTGGGACGTTAAACCCCTACAATTATTATAGATCTTCCTGCGTTCTGATTAAAAATGTGGGCAGCTGTACAACAAATGATTTATCAGTGAACATTCATCCAAATGTTCGTAGGGGAAAAATTGTGCTTTTGCTATGTAAATAATTCAATGTTATGACCCAAATCGGCAGATGTATTCCATTTATTATAACACGCGCCTACCTATGCTTAATAATTGTTTTCTTCTGAGGCTAATAGCAATGAATGTTTAGTGCAAAAACAACTGCAGGACAGAGAAAAAAAAGAGGGATTCAACATTGCTGATTTTTTTATTCTTGTTTACTCCTTGTGCTACTTGTGTACTGAAAATTCATGCATCACCTAAATTGTTGCCTTGTGAGGTAAACAGTTCATTTGGTCCTTGCCCCACCATGTGCGACTGGCTAGAGTGTTTTCACTGTCAAAGTTCTTGAGGAGGCTGTTGTGTCATGTTGATGCTGGAAATAGGTTAATGTGCACTACATAATTATGACAGGATTCAAAGAATCTGCTTGTGCCAGTGCACCTCACTATCAGCATAACTGATCTCAGTTTTGCATGTGTGCAGGCACCCAAGAACATACATAGATTGAACTAGCCTAAAAAACATTTCTGGCCCTGCACTAGCCAGAAAAGACATTTCTTTGCAGTTCCTGATGCATTCACATGCTTCCCACTGATTGCTTTTTCTCGATGCACACAGCTATGATTCAGGGCCTTTGGTACAGCTCCAACTTCTTCAGGCATCGTCAGTGGCCAAGACTGCTCACGCTTTTGCCAAATGAAAGAATTCCAAAGTCTGGGACGACCAAGGTTCCTTTCTGTGTTCATAATATAAAGGAACCTTTTCTGTGCATGGTCATGAAGAAGCAGGAGAGTCCGTGTTGTGGTCCTTCATATCGCTAGACATGTTGGATACTGACAGTGGCTCATGGTTTCCATTCCTTGATCGATGCCTCACCTTTAGCGGGAAATGATTAGGCTATGTGTAGTATCCTTGTTTCCTCTGTGTTCTGAAATAGTCCTTCCTGGCATGTATGTCACCCATGAACTCCCTCACGAGGCGACTCACTCGAACTTGCTCAGACTCTGATAAAGCTGCGAGTCTGGCTGACGGAAATGTTTGTTTGTGTGAGTCTGGCTTAGAAGAGTTTTGGGCAGTTCGAGTGAGCTCCGCTTTATTTTGTCGACCTATTATAGCTACACATTTTCAGCATTACTATCAATCTTACTTGGGATAATCACGCTGTACAGTGGAAGTGCCACAGACCAGCTGGCCGACGCTTTGATAGGAGGTCCTATCTTTTTTAAAGGCACCGTATTATCCTCGGTGTGCTAGTTTTAAGGGTGGGTTAGTAGTGACATCATCTGCTGGTAGTGGCGCATGTCCCTTTTTGTAATCGTCATCTGAAAAGAAAAAAAAACTATAAAGCAGAGAAGTGCAGTCCTCGCTTCTCTTCATTTCAGGTGCTAGTAATTCAAAATTGTTTTTCGAAAGTGGAAAAAAAAAGAAAGAAAACATGCAAAGTTGGAGCGGTGTGCTGCTAAAGTGGTGGCCGCGTCAGACACGAACAAATGAAAGAGCTTAAAGCTTCGGAGGCGGCAGACGGTTCCCGGTTCTGGCTACCATAAAGGGTTGCCAACCGTAGCGACATATGCCTGTTACCGAACACCTATGAATGGGACGCACAAAAAAAAAAGCAGTTACAAACAGGGGGACAAGCAGGCAGCGTATTTTTAAATACCCAAGATTTCGAAAGTAAGCAATACCGGATGAGGTCTGAAGAGCGTGTGTTTAATGGGGAAGATTATTGGTGAAATAAGTTTTCAGTATCCCTGTATGTGGCCAGCTCAGCAGAATTAATTCAAGAGTTCGGTGGCATGTTGGCTGAGAAATAGGGAAATTGAGAATGCAAGAGAAATGAGCAAGGACAAGAGAAACACAAAAAAAGAAAAAGGAGGGTGAGGGAGGGAGGTGACATGTTAAGGTAATTTGACGAAAAAAGTTAAGAAGAAGAGAAAAAAAAAGACTAGGAGAACTTTCTGGGTTTGCAATGACCTTAACGATGCCTGGTAGGAGTGGTTTTAAAAGCAAGAAAAGAGGAAAAAAAAACGAGGCGTGTAAAGGTTCTAGAAAATAAAAGCTTTGTAGTTGTGTATAAACACATGCATATATGCAATTAAAATGGAGAAATTGAAAGAGAACAATAATAGCACAGTATCTAGGCTAGAAGGGATTCCATGTAGTACCTATTATGGCTATTTGAAAGTTGAACTTGTATTGTCTCTGTAAATATTGCCACAATTGTGCTATGGCTTTCACTGATTTTAAATTTCCACGTGCTACATTTATTCCTGATGGGTGTAGGGGCCTGAACTTGTGTATCAAATATGATTCCATGTATTTTCTGTCTCGCGGTGACCGGAAATCAGTTCGTAGAATGTAAAGCTTTGCTTGATCCAAATTGTGGTCTTGCTGATTGAAGTGACCGGCTACTGCTTTTGATAAATTGTGTTTTGTGTGTGCATGGTGGCCATTCAGTCTTGCGCTAATTGGCTGCCCAGTTTCGTCTATATATTGTTTTCTATGGGTGGCACACTCAAGACGGTATTTAGGTTGTTTGAAGAGCAGGTGAAGGTCAATGTGACCTTGTGAATGTAATATTTAGGTGCTTTGCTTTAAAAACGCTGGTAGCCGGCTGTTCTCTTTGCAGGTGGAGCATCTGGGCCGGCCACAGGGGCCAGATGTCCTAGTCTTAGCTTTGAGTTTCGCGTGAACAAGCATGTCTTAAAAGTTAGCGTTGCATCTGTAGGCAACCTTAAGTGGTTCGGGAAAGATTTTCTCAAGTTTCTGGTTGGTTGTTAGAATTTGGTGGTATTTTGTGAGGATGTTGTTTATGTCAGGGTGTGCATTAGAAAACGTCGTAAGAGGCATAGTTGTTATGATTTTGGAGCATGGTTTCTCAATCCATGTGCCATACTATCATTGTTCTTTTTCAATTTTTCAATTTTAATTATAGATATTCATGTGTCTAATAAAACTACGAAGCTTTTATTTTCTAGTCTCCCCCCCCCCCTTTTTTTTTTCACTTCTAAAACAACTCCTAACATGCATCGTTGAGGTCATTGCCTACCCAGGAAGTTGTTTTTTTTTTCACTTTCTTCCTTCTTAAATTTTTTCCTCAATTTACCTTAACATCCCACCTACCCCCCCCCCCCCCCCCCCCCCCCCCGCCTTTTGGTTGCATAGCTTAGCCTGGGTTCATGGGTGCATAGCTTAGCCCCCCAACTCTTTGAGAGAAATTCTTAATATATCTCTTTCAAGAAAAATGTTCTTATCAGATTGCAGCCACTCATAACCTGTACTCGAAAGCACCATATCAAAAGGGGCTAAGAAGAGCACCGCAATTACGCGAGATAAAAAGCATTAACACCATGATAGGAAAAATTAATTCTAGGCCAACACTGGACTCTCGAGTTGACTTATTCAGACTGAGCTGTGAATTTGTGTCCAGTGGAAGGAAACTTTGAGGAGTGCAATTGCCGTAATTACTCGAATCTAACGCGCACCTTTATTCCGGTTAAGCGAGTTCACAAATCGCATGCGCGTTAGAATCAAGTACGAAAAAAAAAATACGTTCAATCTATTGCCATCGGCAAATCCAAAATGGCCGCCCCCTACGTGCGTCGGCATGGCGCGTCAGCCATTTCTGCCTATGTGTTTCCCATGTGCGGCACTTCGTACGTGTGCTGAGGAGTTCGTCATCTAGTAGTGCATTAGCATCGACGGCGTGGAAGGGCCGACTCCGAAAACTCAAGTGCACCACGATGCCGCTTTTAAAGGAAAAGCCATCGCGTGTGCGGAAACTGACGGGAATCGGGCCGCATCGCGGTCGTTCGGAGTTCCCGAAACGTGCGTGCGGGATCGGCGGAAACAAAAGCAGAAGATTGTCGACAGCAAAGCTTCACGCAAAGGCTTCAGTGGACCACAGCAGGGTCGGTTTCCGCTAATTAAAGAGCTGCTCGGCGAGTATGTGCTTGAGCAGCGAGCGGCAGAGCGGCCCGTGACGACAGAATTGCTCCAAGTGCGGGCTATGCAATTAGTCTTAGAAAAAGGTCTAATGTGGAGCCAGTTTAAAGTGAGCAGGTGCTGGCTAACTAACTTTATGAAGAGGAAAGGCTTTTCCCTCCGAAGGGGAACATGCATATGCGAAAAGTTTTGCGGAGGAGTACGATGAAAAGCTTCACAGTTTTCAGCGGTTCGTCCTAAACTTGCGGCGCAACAACGGCTACCTGCTTGGGCAAATCGGGAATGCCGATCAGACGCCTCTTTACTTCGACATGCCTGGCACCACAACCGTCGAGAAGAAGGGGGCGAAGCAAGTTCGCGTGCTGACACTGGTCCACGGTAGAACTACAGTGACGGCAATGCTCTGTTACACGTCAGATGGGCACAAGCTTCGCCCGTACCTCATATTTAAATGGAAGACGCTCCCTAAAGGAGTCGTTTTTTCGAGAGATGTGATCGTGCAGGCCAGCGAGAAAAAATGGGTGCGCGTTGCAATCGATGTCTTACGTTTTTTTTTTTTTTTTCGCGGTGGAAATCGGGTGTGCGTTACAATCGAGGGCGCGGTAGAATCGAGTAAATACGGTGAGTCTGGCCAGATATATTTCTTCCACATTGCCAATAATTTTCTTGTGTTGTTTAGTGGCTCCTTCCGTGAGGGCTTTGTATGGAATGACTTCGGCATTCACCGATTCTCCTTGACAGTTGCATTCCATTAAAACAATATGTGCGGCACCTTAAATGTTTCGGCTAGCACTAGCTGTCATCGACCTCCCATCAAGCTTTTTGTGCTCTGTGTAGTTGCAACTGAATGGAAACAAGAGTCTGGAATGAGTAAGTCGTTACACACAGCATTTTCCTAACAAGAGTGGCAGATGTGATACATATTTATAAACAGAATTTATGGTATGAAAGGACCCCTGACACCGGATTTGGTAACTCGAGATGCTTGTATTGTTTGATAGTCCAGCATGTGTGAGCACTGCTGACCGATTATGACTTACGAATGTAGTCATTAAAATACATTAATTTAGTTTAAAAGTAAGCATGAGTGCTCATCTTGATCTTCAGTAGCCCTTGACATTGCCACAAGTGTGGAATGGACTCTTACTGATATTTCACAGAAGCGAGTATTATCGACATCGCAGAATCCTCATGGGGTGCATGCAAAATCACGACTGTTCCTCGTCCCTATCGCTTTGTTGTTTTGCTGCGTTTCTAGCTGCTTACACCAGGAATGCTCCCGGATTGTTTCTTTGCCGCAAGTGGGTTACCCGGCTCCACGTTCAGCGTCACATCTGGCCTAAGCACTCTCCTGCTGTAGGGTACTGATTTCATATGGGGCATTTTGAAGTCATACTGAAATTAGAATGCAGTTATGATGCTAGCATTAATTAAATGGCACATGAGAACACTTTTAACTCAATTTCAGCATTACCAGATGCAAAGCTACAAATTACAGTAAAAAAAGTCCCAAAAGTGTTGCTTTCAGAGACCTTTCAAGTAGCCCATTATAAATCTTGCATCGGAAGATTTTGTTGGTAAAACAATTGGTTACTTGTTCTAATATTTTTGCGTGGCTGTTATACATTAATTAGTGTAAACGAGGTGCCAACATCTTTCTTGCAGCCAATGACGCTTTACTAGCCAGCGTTCTAAAATTGGGAAACATATAAGATGATCTTTTTATTTCCATTCTCAAGATTTTCTTTTTTTTTGTTTCATGTACGTATCATGCAGTGAATAAATTCCTTTTACACTCTGGTGCACCCTACATATTTTGCACATAATGATTCTTTTTAAGAATAGCGTGCACATTAAAGTACATGGATGTGATGCATGTGAACAATAAATATGCAAGTTTAGTTAATTGCTCAACAATGCCTATGCAAGTACAGTGAATTGCTCCAGTTTTTTCGGCATTGCTGTTTCTTATTCCCAATGGTCTCTGCATAGGCTGGCATTCCAAAATGTGCAGACAAGAGTTTTTTTGCTTTTACACCTCTGCAATGTAGTAAAAAAAAAAAACGAGAATGTGTGCACAGCGTTGCTTCTGGTGTGAGTGGTCTTGTTGGCATGAAGGCAAGCTGGTGGCAGCACATGAACATGGGGGAGAAGAAGGATGTCCGAATGAGAAGATGGCCATTTCTTCTATTACGTGATGACCTGTAATAATTCAAGTACTACAAGCCCTATCGTGTCAGCAGCGTGTCCGAGTAAGATTGCGTAGAAAAGTTTCATAGAAAAGGAGGTTGAAGCCAACTATGGAGCTGCAGATGTTGATGCAAGCTGAGGTGCCGTCATCTGTGTCCTCACTCAATATAGGTGTGCGGTTGCTAAACATTTTGGAAAGGTGTGCAAGTCTTCGCCACCATCCAAGTGAAACTGGATGTAGCCCTCTAAATGAGAATTAAATGAGCAAAATGAAACCCAAACTCTTACAAATTAGCTGAAAAGGCCAGATCAACATGATATGCATGCGGTGAGCCTTGAGTTCTGGCACAAACGTTCCCAGGCTTTGAAATAGCCGCTCTTTAGTGAATAGCTGGTGTAAGTTCTGGGCACTTTATGTCACTCAACACTAACACATTGCGAAGCTGACATCATCATTTGTATTCGGCTTGGGTTCATTTTGGAGTACAATGAACACCACGCATTTCTCTCAAGTGCGTCAGCCATGCCCACTTTCCCAACAACACATTCTTGTTGGTTTGCATGAAAGTCTCTCAAAAATCGCCCAAGTTTTTACGGCAGCGAAATTCAAACTTATTCTGAAAGACCAGTGGCTGGACTAACAACTACTCGGAGGTGCCAACATGAGAAGCGAATTGATGATTCGATGCATGAATCACCAATGATCACTTAGAATAGGCAGGGTAACGAAGAAGTGAACCATCATTGATGAAGCTTTCTATTTGTTGACTAATCAGATGAGATATTTGGCAGCTGTTCTTAAAGAGGTGCATGGGCCATTTGTCTATCATGTTCCTTTATTTAGGGCACAAGGTACGTCCCATGCATTTTTGACTGAAAGGGTACCCACATACAGTATTTATTCGAATCTAGGCTGATAGTTTTTTTCACTTTCTTTGCATCGAACTCCAGGGAAGGCTTAGATTCAAGCATTTTGAAAAAAAAAAGCTAATTTTTATTGAGCAAAGTGGTGCAGAACAGGTGCCACTTAGACGGTATTGTATAGCAGCTGAGCCAGCACCTGGCTTTAGTACACAGTGGTGTGCTCCGAAGCGGTTTTGACTGGCGTGAGGGTGGGTCAGAGTCAGCGGCAGTGGCGCACGCTGGATAAATTTTTTGGTGATGGCGCACGACCACTTTTAATTGGCAACAGCGGTGTGAAAGCAGAAACTGCAAGTTGAGCTCGCAATTACTGAGTACTAGACCTTACTAAAAGAGAAATACTAGAAAATAAGTGGCAAATGTTATATAAATGCTTTGTTTTTGAGCATGCATATTGAAACTTTGAAAAAAAAAAAACAAAGGGTGACTGACAGGGGGGGGGGGGGGGGGGCATTCATCTCAAGTCGTACCACAATTAATTTCCGGGGAAGTATTGACCACCCGGTTATCTTCAGTCTAAATGCGAATACCACGGCTGGGATCGAACACTCATCATTACACCGTGCCACCGGAGTATGTGGCTATGTTTAGTGTGTACGTGTTATTTGTTTCCTCAATTGTGCAGCACTTTATTTTTTGGTACCTGCCGTGTTTGCATATGTTTCACAAGATTCATGGTGGTAAGCGGTTAGCTTATCGTTTGCAAGAACGAAGAGCCCAGCCTTGAAGGATGCTCGAACACAACCACGAGTGAAAATGTGCAACACGGAATTGAACTGGTTTCAACTGGTAATAACTGGTGTCAACTGGTCCCAGGTGGGAACAAACTGGTATTAGTTAATAACAGCTGTAACTGGTTCCACTTAGCAGCTGGTCCCAGTTATAACTCAATTGGCCACCAACCAGAATTACGACCAGTTCAACTGGAAGCAGTTGGCTCAGTTATATTGGAAGCAACAGGTCCTGGTTGCGCTCTAACTGAAATTGCTGCCAGTTGTTCTGATTGTTAAAAAAAAAGAGAGAACTACAACGTATACAATGCAGCAAAGCTGTACTTGAGCAAAGAGGTATTATCGAAGAGCTTTTTGTGTCTTGCTCACGAGAGTGTACCGAATTGCTGGCCTAGTAATTGTTAGGGGCCAATATTAAAACAGCAGACAATGAGAAATTAACAAAATGATATCTCTTGGATTTCAAATGAAGTATATTTTTTAGTTTAGACATCATCCTCTTTGTGCTTATTTATAGTCTCACCTGACCTGTATTTATTATCGTGGCTTATTCCACTAAGGCACAACACAGTGCACTACAAGATTCACGAATTAGCAGTGAAGCAACTGGGTTGGAAAGCAATATCGAGACACAGACATGATGCAACTGGTACATATGAAAACACTGCACATGAGAGCATCCAATTAATTACAAATATGCCGATGCCCTTAAGTACCATAAAGATTTCTTTAAAAAGGTGATCAGCTTCTTTCCGTGATAATGCTATGGAAGGTATATACACAATCAGGACCATGTTTTTTTCTTTGCATTTTATGTTTCCATCAGTGCCCTCTCGCAGTTATTTCATTGCTCAGTATCATTAAAGACGGGCGAGCAACCGCACACTCTGTAGTCGAGAAGGCGAGTCTGCTCTTGCTGATGTTTCATGTTATTTGTGCCTGTCATGTGCACCGTCTACCACAAGGATTGGCTAACCTCTCTGTTCTTCCTTTTCTCTTCTACAAGAAAACGGTATGCGATACTTGTGACATGTAACAAACCAATGAGCCCTTAATTTTCCACTTCTTTGCTGACATTCGCGATTAATTCGGTTAATCTATAACATCGCCAGTAGTGCAACTGCTTCTTGATTTTCAGTTTTCGATTATCTCGGAAAATTGCAAAAGCATTGCATGGGCATCTAAAATTTGGAAACTTTTTTTCAACGTGTGAGAAATCGCGTACTTCCACTTGTCTACTGTATACTCGCTTTCATGGATACCTGGAGTGACTGTTCATCAATAAATCAGACCTACAAGGTAACAATGCGAGGATTTACTTACGTACTGACTGTGTGTAGAGTACTGGCAGTGAATTAGCAACTCCCAGGATTGTTTTTTTCCACAAAAACAGTGATACGAGTCAGAAAACAGAAAAAAAAGTTATTGTAGTTGAATGAAATGCTGCAAGATCTCGCTTTGTGGCCGCTGTCAACAGTATTGAGTTTCGTGTAAATACACTAGACGGAACTGTGGTGCTAGTATCCATGGAAGCTGTCACACGGTGCCTCGGCCAGCATGGGAATGATGGGTAGGACACAAATTTGTCTATAATCTTCGTTCTTTAGGCTCTGTATGGCTTCATGTGGCCCGGAGCCGCTCTGTTGCGAGACAGCAATTTGCAAACAAATGTTCAGCTGTTGCACTTTGCCACCTGGACGTCATTATGCTCAGATCGTCTCATGAAGTTCACAACTGTCTGTCTTCTTATTGAAAACAAAACGAAAACACACAGTAAATAAAGCCACAAGTGAGTTTGAAGCCACAGGTATGATGACTAGGTAAACTTGTGTACTACCCATCACTTCCATGGTGGCTGAATAATCACAGTGCCAGAGTCCCCTGTAGTTAATTTTAGGATGCTCAACAGCTGCGGTAACCAGTTTTCACAAATTTTAGGCAGTCTCTCTACTGCCAAGATTGTATTGCATAGTGGACAGGTAACTTGTTCGGTACGTCAACTTGCGTATGTGGGATTGGTAGGCCTTGAGAATGCTGCATTGTCCAATCTGAATCGGTAAAGCGTACATCACATCACTTACATTGTTACGAAGTGTCAATGATAAGATATCACTGCTTCCTTAATTCATCGCTTCTCAACCTGCTACTCTGCAAATGCTTGGAGCAACAATGCTGCGGCTGCTCCAAGCCTTAGAAAAGTGTCTTTTCAGGTGGAAAATGATGACTGGTAGAAAATTGCAGCCACTAGAAAAATTCACGCAGTGAATGGAGCCTTTCTGACTGATCTCTACACTCTTCTCAGCTTCGTCGCCCATCACTGCACTGGATAAGCAAAGTAGTTTGACAATTGAGGAACTTACACTCGCAATGCTCAACATAGCAGACGAAACGGCAGCGCTGACAACATGGCAGAACCTGGCCAGTGATCACCTGATCGCATTTGCTAATGCACTATGTCGTGGGTCTGCCACAGAGTGTTCTTTGAAATCAAAACTGCTGCCGGTCCTAACATACAAGCGTATAATTAAACATTTGTCTTCATTTGGGCAAATGCATTTCGTTGTCGTCATTGACGAATCAGTAGCCACTGAATAACAGCAGAGGTTCACAAAATTTTTGTGACTTGAGTTTTTTTTTATTTTTTGGTTCGTGGAACAAAGTTAAAAAACATAAGTGCACCTCAGTTTGATAAGTTATAATATTTCTGTTGAATCCTAAATTCAGTGGTGGGAATGCTGCTTCCATTGCTTCAAAAGACTACATTTTATTGAAGCTGCGAAATTCCTTCTACAAAATAGAAAAAATGCTCTGAAGGTTGGCTTTCAAGATTGCTGAACTGTCTAAATCATCCCACACTGCCACATGGACCACAACTACTAAGAGAACTTAGGGTCAACCCGAGGTAGCAGTTGGGACTACCTGATATGAAGTCTCTCTCCTGAGATAGCTACATCCTATATGCACCCATTCACAATTAAGTATGCATGTGTCAGTATTTTTTGGGCACAGTTGTGCATATGCTTGGGCAGCTTCACGATTTAATTGGGCCTTGCATTTGGGAGAGTTAAATATATGGTTCCGTCTGCTGAAACTGCACCACTAGGATGGCCTTAGTAGAGAATCGGAGCATGCACATTAGCTACTGTTTTATCCCCGTTTCTGTTTTCCACATGGCAAGTTGATAAGGGGGCAGACTGGTCTTAGACATTTTTTGTTTATTTCTTCAGTGATCTCGATCAAACTGCACAGGATTGTGCAGTTTTTCTGCTGAATTCAAATATTTAAATTTTCTTTTAACTCATCTTGTTCCTGAGATACCTAAGTTCACACCTATTGTTGAAGGCCGCCATAGAAAAAAGTGCTTAATGAAAAGTGATGTTTAAGATATGCCAACATAGCCTAATGACTATAGATTGAAAGTGTGCAAGAGTTTTTTTTGTTTGTTTGTAGGCCTTTCTTGGTTATTTTACAGCAAAATGAACTATCCATTTCAAAAGCAGTTGGAATTGTGTTCAAATTTTTATGAGTAATTAATTGAAGACGCTTGGGCTCTAAATTCTGCTCCCATACTTGTATTCTACCCATATACATGTTTCCATTACAAAAATAATTATTGTTGTACGAGCTCTAGCTACAGAAATATTGAGGCCTCTAAATGGAACTGTCATAAGTTTACTTTTTTGAGAGAAATGAAAAAAAAAAACTGAACACACACAGTTTCTTCAAAAAGCAACAATCATGGTGTGCATGTTTTGCAATCCTCGTAACGGTGCTCATAAATTCATAGCAGAGATTCTAATACAGGTGCCAGCCAATTATAAAGAAGCCTCGCAGTTGGTTTGCCATTTTTTTGAAGGTTCTGCATTTTAACAGCACCAAGAATCTGGACAGTTAGAATGACATACAGAAAAATTACCACTTCCTGGTGTGTAAAAATTTGCAGAGATAGAAAAAAACTTGCAGAAACCAAATATGTCAATTAAAAAGAATGAATTTTTTTGTCACTTTTTGGTTCCAAAGACCAATCTGCCCCCTTAAGTCGGCCGAATCAAGCAACTTCTTCAGTGATAGTCACCATCATAATTTAGTTAGACAGAGATCTTGGGAGTAGGTTTTTTTAAAGAGCACTCACATGTTGCAGAAGCAAGCTGTGCACTTACCAAAACTTTGATTTGTAGTAAAGCGTGCCAAGTTTCCGCACCTCAAGAACTTGCATATACCGAGACTCCAGAAATGCTCCAAGTTCTCTGGACTTGTGAATGGGGAACTTCTCGAACTACAAAATAAAGTTGCCACCAGGGAAAGGTTCCTTACAAAGGTATGTAACTAGTGCAACTGAATGTGGACAGAGTAGAATGTGCACGCACAGACACACAGCCCCCCAACATGTCAGCATGCCGTCCTTGTCCAAGGAGGAAATGAGATTTCTCGATCTCTGTAGTTTGATTACAACAGGTTGTGGTGGCATTTGTGTCATCATTCTGTATCTTTCTTGCTTCTCTTTTCATCCTTTATTATTTATTTGCATGCACTGCTGTTTTGCATAGTAAGATATGGCAGGAGTTACACTAAAAAATGCAGTATCAGCAAGAGGTAATGCGTTGCAAAAAGATAAATACAGCAGGAAAGTGTATGCAGCTCATCGGTGAGGCAAGTTTGGCATTGGCAATCGTCCTAAGAATTCATCATCAGACGACATGACGCGCTTGCGCATGGAGCCCTTGAGACCATTCCAAATGTAAAAAGCAATCGATGGATGATTTCAAAGTAACTAGAATAAGGTGGCAAATTCTGCTTGTTTGTCTATATATATTAAAACTTGGTAATTCCAAGTTTCTGGAGTTATAAAAAATTTTTGAATTAGGTGGGTTTTTGAATTAACAAATCATACAAAAAGTGGGATGCAAGAAAGTTGGAAATATTCAAAGTAATTAGGGATGGTCGTTTGCTGTGCCGGCTAGTCTGCCATTCCAAGGGTCATGTTATCTAGCAGTACCTAGTAGCAATTTCACCACAAACATGGGAGAACAGCTGGCCCATAGCTCCTAGCGTAGCTGGTGCTAATGGCTACTTCAAGAATAAGCAACAGAAGCCGCCGTGGAAGCTCAGTGGTAGAGCATCGAACGTGTTATTCAAAGAATAAGCAACATATTATATTAAATCTAACAGCACAGAATACCAAAGTCACTTTACAGACAGTAATGATTGAAAAACAAGGAGTATAGTGTTCCTGGAATGTAAGGTGAGCTTCCACACTAAGGTGATCCTTGGAGAATGTTGATGTTGAGTGCAAAGAAACGTAAATTGCTATGGGACAGTGCGAAAGCAGAAAAAAAAAATGGCAAGAAAGTCGCTTTGATAGACGAGAAACTGCGAGTCGATAACGATTACTTTATATGGAGCGATCCCACCAACGGCAGGGTTAAAATTCATAACTATCGTAGCACTTCAAAAAAGGACTGACTTCCTCCACCTCGTGATTTCCGAGTTTTGAACATTAATGCACGAAGTGTTCTTAATAAAACTGATAAGCTTGAAGCGGTTATTCTTGCATAACCCACACGTGGTCGTCATCACGGAAACTTGGTTGCATGACGAAATAGATGATACGGACGTTTTTCCCTCTGATTACCGTGCTTTCCGTCGCGATAGGCATACAAGGGGTGGTGGTGTTGCTGTCTTGGTGAGGCAAGATATCACCGCAGTTCTCCTACGTCAGACAGCTAATCTTGAAACGCTTTCTTTAAAAATATTATGCCGTAATACATCTTTTCTATTATTTGCTGTTTATCGAGCCCCTGATTCCCCTCCGCTATTTCTTCAAGATCTGCATGAACACATGGCATCTTTTGTACACAATAAAATTTTTTTAATAGGTGATTTCAATCTACCGGGCATTGACTGGATTCGCGGTACATATAGCGCTGATGTGAGCGTAAACAATGAACATTTGCGTGACATTATTTTGATGCATAACTTACAGCAAGTGATTACTGAGCCTACACGAATTAGCGCTGCTTCTGCTTCAATACTTGACCTCATATTTATTAGCCAGACTTTTCAAGAGTTTTCTGTTTCTGTTGAACAAGGCATTTCTGATCACGAACTTGTGGCTTTTTCCTGTACCATCGATCTTCCCAAGTCTACTAGTTGTAAAACTGTTTCTGTAAAGGATTATTCACGTGCCAATGATGAGAGCGTACTAGATTACCTTGATGATAGTCTGAGTGCTTTTGGGGGACATGACGCTGCTAAACTTTGGGACGAATTTAAGAATATTTGTATGCACTGTATCGACAACTTTATTCCAAGCAGAACTAAAAAAACATCCAAACCTACTCCCTGGATGACGCGTGAGATAGTGCATGCGAAGAGAAAAGTCAAACGTCTGAGACGACGGGGTATTTCTCGTGACGAAATCGTACCATGCCAAGCTAAATTAAACGAGGCTGTTAGGGCAGCTAAACTTCGTTACTTTCAATTTACCCTGCCTAACTTCATCCGAACTGCTCCCAGCAAGTTTTGGAGCTTTCTCAGCAAAAAAAGTAAACCAGTTGACCATATTATGCACGAGGGCAATCCTGTCGTCGCTAAACAAGAGATCGCTGTTCACTTCAATGCTTGTTTTAATAGTATATTTTCAAACTCGCCTGTTCCCCGTTGCCTGAATCACACATTGGTGAAGGATGACTTTAGTTTTGTTTCTTTGCCTGGCGTCTTTTCTATGCTGTTCAATATAAAAACAAAATCATCACCCGGGCCTGACAACTTACCAAACGTGTTTCTTCACAGATACGCCGAAATGCTATCGCGTTTTCTTGTTATCATCTTTCGTGCATCACTATCTTCAGCAGTGCTTCCGAACGACTGGCTATCTGCTCGTGTCATTCCTATCCTAAAGAAAGGCGATCCATCATTAGTTCAAAACTACCGCCCCATATCACTAACCTCCTCTTGTTGTAAACTTTTAGAACACATTATTGCTAACGAAATCACTAGGTTTCTTGATGATCGAGCTATTTTAACTCCTATGCAGCATGGATTTAGGAAGGGCCTCTCCACTGTAACCCAATTAACTACTGTAATTCACAGTCTCGCTAGCGTTGTCGACAAATCAGGACAAACTGACATCATATTTCTGGATTTTAGGAAGGCGTTTGATCTCGTGTCACACGCGAAACTAATCGAAAAACTTGTTCATCTGGACGTTCCCTCATACCTAGTAAATTGGATTTCTGCTTACCTCACTAACCGTAGGCAATTTGTTGCAATTGATAATTGCTGTTCGAGTGACCTTGCTGTTACTTCTGGAGTTCCCCAAGGAAGTGTTCTTGGACCTTTATTGTTTAATATATACATTAATGACATAGTTGACTCTATTACTGAACCTGTACAGATAAAATTATTCGCTGATGACTGCTTACTCTTTAATGAAATTACCTGCCAGCAAGACCAAATCACCCTAAACTCTAACCTTCAAAAAATTTTAACATGGTGCGAACGCTGGGACATGCAGCTTAATATTGATAAAACAGTATTTATGAAAATCACCAAAAAAATTAATAAACTTTCGTTTACGTATAATCTTGCATCCATGCCTCTTACAGAGGTTGATGAATATAAGTACCTGGGTGTCATCATAACTAATAATCTCAGTTGGAACTCCCACATCTCTCACCTTTGCGACTCAGCCTTCAAAAAACTCTGCTACCTCAGACACAAATTAAAACATGCTCCTCCCGAGACCCGTCTAACCGCTTATACCTCTCTTGTCCGTCCTAAGCTTGAATATGCAGCTATCGTATGGGATCCTTACACTAAAACTAACATCGATGCGCTAGAAAGGATCCAACGTAAAGCAGTAAGATTCATCTTCTCCAAATATTGCACCAGTGACTCTCCAAGTGACCTAATGGCCCAACACAACATTCAGTCCTTGCAACTAAGAAGAAAAATTCACAGGCTTAAATTTCTATTCTTACTGTATAAAAATAAATTGTCTCTTTCTCCTGAACCTTACATTAAGCCTCTCACTGCTCGCCGAACAAGACATCGCCACTCTGCCACATTAACGCCTTACAATACCAGAACCAACATCTTTAGGTATTCCTTTTTTCCTCGAACAGTAGCCGACTGGAACAGCCTACCTCTTAGTACACTCAGCAACACCGACTCTATCGCATCCATTTCATCTTAGATCTAGCCCTTCCTCTTTCAATACAGTGATCCAGTATTTTACTAACTCCTTTGTACATTGATTAGATAGTTCTGTATTGTTTATCTTCTCATATTGTATATTATTTTTCTTTGTATCACATTTCTTTTAGTGCTCATTTACTTGTTAGTAGATTCACTTTGTTGTTGCTTTGTATAGATCCTACTTGTATATATTCTTGATATTTGCAGACTTTGTACTTTTGTTCGTACTTTTCCCCTCCTGCCTGGGCCTATTAAGGCCTGCAGTATTCCTAAATAAATAAAATAAATAAATAAAGTCATGGTGGCGGAAAATATGAGTGCTTTATCATTTTTGCATTCCTTTTGTGTTTTTTGTAGGTCTTTCAAAAGTCACATGATACAGAGTATCGGCTACCGTAGCGGTCCTTTTTGGTGGTTAAGTGAAACTAAAGGAAAACTGATCCTGTGAAAAATTGATGCAGTGAAACTTTGGTGTGATAAAGTGAGAAAAGCAATGTTTGGTTCTCGAACAACGGGCTTTCTTCGACAAATGTTAAGTGACTGAGACCATATGGTATGAAATGGTGGTTATATTGTTTGGGTGACAGCCAATACGTGCAGCTCTTGCAACCACTCTTTCCATACCCTTTAATTAGTATGCCAAGGGATGCAAGCAACTTGAATGGCCAATTATCGACTGCTTTGCTTGGGAAGAAAAACAAGCGGGGCTCGTTTCACGTTGCCATTGTAATGCATAGACCTAACCCAAGCTATGTGCCAGGAAGGAAAAGAGGGACAATCTTGCCGCATTGGCGATGCACGTTCGAAAATCACCAACTGATGGCATTGGACCTGTCTATGCTGTATGCAATATGCGAACTTTTTGTGGTATTGATGTGCAGTGTGCTGCGCATGCCTCCTGTACTGTGTATTCGCCCAAGGATCGGAGTACAAGCGGCAGCACCGGGATCATGCTAGTGTGGATAGGCGGTGCGCATTTCCTGAGTGGTGCAAGTTGCTTGTTGGAGAATAAAATGCTTTGACTGTAGCCTACTTGTAATATGTATGTTGCCCGTTACCGAATGGATGCACGAAGCTCTCCGATCGTTAGGAACACAATCTCCCATTGAAAGGGATATTCACACGTGGCCACTGTCTGCGTTTTCACACTACTTTTGCATCGTTATTTGTAAGTACCCTTGTAGTGCAACTGAATTTGTCATTTGTTGCATTCTTGATCAATGAGCTAAGGTAACCGCGAATATGCATCCACACATAGGACAGTTGATACTATGCAAAATCGGGAAAGCTGAGAGTCGGAGCGCTTTGGTGCACTTGTCCAATGACAGCAAAAAAAGGTAACAGCACACAGATTTGTTCAATTGATGACCTACATGACAGCAGGGTTCGTACAGGTTCTTAAAATACTTGAAAACACTTAATTTAGAAAAATTTATCTTCAAGGCCCTTGAAAGTCCAGGAATGTTTCGCCATCCTTGAAAATCCGTGAATTTCCTGAGCAGTTCACTCTCATATTGACATCGCGACCTCCTAAATGTGGTACATCAGTGTGTCAACCTGTCAAACTCCTCATTTCTAAAGCAGTAATGCGATGTGGGTGCACACGATCCCATTTGGCAAAAGTGCTTGTGAAAAAAGTTACTTTGTGGCAGGGTGAAGCAGTGAGTGTGATAGCAAGAAATTAGAATGTCACACCAAGAGCAAGCCACCCCATATATGTAACGTTCCACTCAACCATGAAGGACGCACAAAAGGAAAGCACACAAGACGAGTGCTGGTGAACGACTGTCACAGCTCGGCACTGGAAGTGTGCTGCTTAAACAAACTAAGAAGGCTGCTAGAAAGGAACACACTTGTATCCACAAGATGAGTGTAAATTAACCACTGTCACAGTTGTTACCTCTTGGTTGTTGAGCAACATGCTGCGAGTGTCAACTGTGCACAAGCCGACACTCTTGATGCAGTGGTGCAATCAAATTTCAAGGCACCGTGTGGGTTTAAGAATATATCTTAAGTCACTTCCCAAGTGTACCTAAATGCTCATTCTCCTAAAGAAGCTCATCGCGAGTGCATCCAACACTGACGTAGCTCTATAGGAAGGGCAACGAAAGTTCTAGTAATGTCGCACCAGATTTGTAGTCGGGTGAGTGACCTCCGGACCTTCGCCCCGTACATAACAGCAAAGTATCACTGCTGCAGATACTGGCGAGTTTGTTTTGCAGGTGCTTGGTGTGGGACATGTGTGCGAGAGCTGACCATACTGAGCATGACACGTGCAAAGCTCTCTGATCAGGTGACTAAGTCAGCTACGCTACTACGTACCTGCCCAACTCGGTCCTCACAAGCGGGAACTGAAAATTGGTCATATCAAAAAGATGACAAATAATATAGCAAGAATAAATGAATCTTGGTGCATGTATCGTGCTTATAGAGCTGTAATTAAAGCTTGCAGTAAAGAGCACGCAAGCCACAAATATTGTGGCACGACCCCTTTATGGCCCAACTACACATGCGCGTTGAAGCCCATCAGCACATAATCTTCTGACATGGCATCGTGCTTTCTCTCTATAGAGTGTGGGAGAGGGTGTGATAATTAAGACTATGCTCTTTTTTTTATAGTTGTGATATACAGATATCTATTTTAAGTGCACTGAAATTGGTCATTTTTGAAAATTTTTAGGTGAGAAATTTCAACTTAGCATACTGCTTTCAGTCCTTGAAAAACTTGCAACAGGTCCTGGAAAGTCCTTGAATATCCTTCGATTTTCGCTTTGGAAACCTGTAAAAACCCTGGACAGTGACGCAACAACCTTTGGTTATTTGATGGCACAAAGGTTATTTTTAAAGTGAATATCCCCTCTTTCTGTCAACCTAAAACAATGCCGCAAAAGCGCTCAAGATAGTGTAAAACAAGATGGTGTTTTGTGGGACATATGATATAATGGAGGCATGCCATCTGGATTAATTCTTTTACCATCTTGATTCTTTAAACTGAACTCAAATCTAAGCAGATGGGTGGGCTCGCACAATGTTCAAGCTGCGCATGGTGACCCATGTTAAATCATGGCCATGTACTTCTATTCTTTTTAAAGGACAATGTAAGTACCGAAGTGGCAGAATTTACTTGACACAAATATTTCAATGTAATGAGACCGTACAATGCAAAAAGTATCTCGAGTAAAATCGAAGCTCGTGGCATCATAGAAAAGCACAACAGCGCCGCAGTTACAATAAGCAAGATCTGGTCAACCTGCCTTCTTCGTCCTTGTTAATATGTTATCTAATATTCCTTATGTTTAAGATGACGCTAAGGGCACTTTAGTACAATGTGCTTTACATGTGTGGTTCTGCAACTCCATTTTGTTTTTTTTTTGCTTGATATTGTGATTATTAAGAAGCACCTACTCGCTCAAGGCATTCGACAAAGCGGCACCTATACTGACATGACCCTGGCGAATGGAGGGTACGACAACAACACCCAGTACTCGGCAAGGGCACATACTGATCATATTGCAGTGCATATACAGGCGAGCAAGTCCAAATGCTTGCGTAGATAATGCTAGGCAAACATGCAAGCAGTTGAGCTTATGCTAATAAAGCAGGACAAACCGCCCTTTGAGGATGAACATAATGTGCACACACACGCTAGCCTTGCATGGCTAGCAGACAATGCAGAGGCCAATCCACACTAGGCACGCTTTAGCTAGTGGCCACCCGACATCAACACAGTTCGATCTTGGGGCGAATACATCTAGGAAAATTGTTGTGCAATGAAGATAATTTAGCGCTTGTCCTGTACATGTGTTTGTCTCTTCCATACCAAATTACACACTCTGAAGTTTATCGCTGTGTGAAGATTAACCGACGAAGCCAGTACAGTTCGGAAGCATGTGTGCTTGATCATTGTGCCTAATGTAGATTTGAAATTCATTATGCCATTTCGTTACTTTTTCTGCCTTTGAAGTGTGTATTACAGGCAGTTTCTGTGCCTTACACGCAGTCCTCGGAACATCACAAGTTTCCTGACGATGCCATCATACCGCAAGCCACCTGTGAACAACGAATATTGCATTGGAGGTGAAGAGCAGAAAGCTGGAGCTAGCAAGGGGCCCCAGAGATCTGGAATTTCTGAGCCCTTCCACCCAGTGCCTGGATGTCGCAGCTTAGGTGAATGGCACCCCTTGCAACAGCCAAAAAAGGATGTGCCACTAAACCCTCCCTTGCGACGCCCAAAGGAAGACCTGCCACTGAACCGTCCCCCGGGACAGCCAAATGATGTGCCACTGAACCCTCCCCTGCGACGGCCAAAGGAAGACCTGCCACTGAACCGTCCCCTGGGACAGTCAAAAGATGTGCCACTGAACCCTCCCTTGCGACGGCCAAAGGAAGACCTGCCACTGAACTGTCCCCTGGGACAGCCAAAAGATGTGCCACTGAACCCTTCCTCGCGACGGTCAAAGGAAGACCTGCCATTGAACCCTCCCCAGCGACGGCCAAAAGAAGACCTGCCACTGAATCATCCCCTGAGACAGCCAAAAGTAGTGCCACTGAACCCTTCCTTGCGACGCCCAAACGAAGACCTGCCACTGAACCGTCCCCCGGGACAGCCAAAAGATGTGCCACTGAGCCCTCTCCTGCGACGGCCAAAGGAAAACCTGCCTCTGTACAGTCCCCTGGGACAACCAAAAGATGTGCCACTGAACCCTTCTTTGAGACGGCCAAAGGAGGACTTGCCACTGAACCCTCCACCTCTGCTCGAGACCACTACGCCCTTAGAGTTGTTCCAGGATGCATTTGCAGTCCTGAATGACTTCTGGTAGGCTTCCTTCTTACCTTTGTGAATATGTCCTGCATGACATGTGGTCCGCAGTCTTTTCAGCAACTAGGCCTGTATCACTGGTGTTGTATGTCTCACAGTTTCGTTATAGTTGCATTCACAATGAAGCTAACAGAACATGCGTAAAAAGTTTGTTGCAGTAAAATTTCATGTATAGACGACAAGAGTTGAGAATGACTTGTTCTCTGGGCCCAGCAAGCATGTGCATTATTTTTTACATCACTTTCACTAACTTATGCTTATTCGGTTGCACTGAAGTTGCCGTATTTTATTGCATATAAATTTGAACAAAATATACAGATAATGGGGAGCCAAAGTTGGATCGCAACTTATATGCTAATTTCAGTGCGTAAGTTGGCTTCATGGCACGGGTTCACGGTAGTATAAACCCTTCATTTTGATTTGCAGGAATCGTTTTTCTATCATTTTTGTTCTATGATCTGTAGGGCAGGGTAATACGAGGAAAAAATACAGCATTGAGACGACTCCCGAGTGAATGCATTTGTCAAAGCTTCAAGGGTGGCAGGAACTACAAAAGCTACGAGCCGAAGTATGCAGCACCATGGTTTCAAGTGAAGGACAGAAACGCACTTTGTGCCTTTTTACAATCGTGAATACTTTAAGAGCTGTGTAGCAGGTATAAATGATCAGAATGGTAGCAGTGATGAAAGTGCTGTTCCAACTGCTCCAAGAGAGAAATGCTGCTCTATGTAGCTCCAAAGTGCAATATTTGTTTGTAACTGCTCCAAACCTGCTCTGAAAGGATGTTTGCAAACTAAAAAGAATGAAGTTTAGCCATGAGACCATCCCGTGAGCCTAAGCGAAACCAAAAGAAAGCTGTATACACTATCATTCTAGTGTGCTACTCAGTGGCATAAATCCAGAAAAATCTCAAGGGGTGGCAGATATCAGGCTATGGTGTTCAATTCATATTTTTAATATGGGTTGTATTTTTATATATATAGGAATTAAATCCTGCTTCCAAATAAAATAATTGAGCATAGGGTCTGAGCTTGAGCAATTGCACTGTTCTATTCAGTCTTTTTTGTTTCACCTTTTTTCGATTTGCATAGTTCACACAGCTAAGGGGCATTTGACACAGGCACACAGTAAAAGATAAAAAGACTTTTAAAAAGTTTATTGTGCTATACTTAACTGTTAACTCAGTTATATCATGTCCTAAAGCTAAATCTCAAGTGGGACACTTGCTAGGGTGTCCTCCCCAGCCTGAACACCAAAAAAGTCCGGGCTCTCTTGACCCCTCTCCTGCCCATGATTTACGCGAACTATACTGCTTGTATACTAGCGGCATACCAGCATATGGCATACCAGCATACGACACGTTTATTAATACAGTTGAATCAATTTATAAGAGATGTGCTCTCGACAGCAATTCTCTTTTCTTATATGAGATGTCTCTTATAAGCAGGGCACCTCGTATTCATTTTTTTATCAACCCGTATTTTACTGTAGGCACACTGGTGTCTCTTATACCTATTTTTTCTTATATCAGTGTCTATTATAAAGGGGTTAAACTGTAAATATAAACATTTATTAGATGTGTAAGTGATGTTTTAGACTTTAGGAGTCCTTAGAAACATGCATCTGCTCCAAAAACACCAACAGCAACCCTAACCTCTAGCATTTTTTCTGCTTTGAAGACACTTAAGGCTGCTTCAAAGCACCATTTCGTCTGCTCCAGAATCAGCTCCAAAAAGCAAAATGTCGCTTTCATTACTGTAGTAGGGAACCATGGTTTTGTTCGCAGTGGTCAGGTAGTTCATTCTTGGTGGGCTGGCTGCACATGTGCTGTCAGAACAGCTTGCATGACTGTGTCTACTGCAGCTTTGTTGGCAGAGGTCATGGCAGAATATAGTTTTGTTTGGTTTGCATGCCTCTTTCGAATGTCTTGGTTGTTTTGCCCAGTCCCCGCAGGGGCGCCTGCGCAAGTAGGCGTTTGGTGTGTAGCGACACCACGGACCCGAGCTAACGGGGGAGTTTCTACTCCCTCCCGCGCCTAGTCGTGCGTGGCTTTGCCGTGTCCGGGGAAAAGGGGATCCTGGGGGTTGAGCCGACGCTGGGTGATTGGACCTTTAAGGCCCCCCGGCAGAAGCAACACACCCCTTTGGCCCTGGCTTCACGTAGACGGCACCCCTGGGCTGACCCACCCAGGGGAAATCGGCAGTCGCCTTTTCCTATCTCTCTCTCTCCCTACATCTTCGTCTTTATCTCTTACTGTTTATCTGTCCTGTCTTCTACTCTCTTCTGTTTACTTCCAAACTTCCTGGCGGCGAGGGTTAACCCTGTGCAAATAGCCTACCTTGGTCTAGGCGCATTGGGTTATAGTTGCGTTGTACGGCTGGCGTCTGCAGGTTTTAGCATCCACAAACTTGTAGCGTCCCCTTGTTGGGCTCCGTGGTGGGTGGCCGCCAACGCTTCTGAAGAAAATTAAACTGGCATGCATAAAGCATTTCCCCTATTAAGTGATCGTACCGCCTTAAAGCGTGTACGCACCGAAGACTTAGGCTTTTTCAACCGATCAAGTGAAAACTTCCCCCATTTTCATGTTATACATAGTGAAATAAGCAGCAAGCAAGCCAGAACCGTATCACCCTTTGTAGTAGCCAGATGTCTCACAGAAACTCTTGGAGCCGGGTACAAAGTTACCAAAATGGCCAGCGGAGACCTCCTCCTTGAAGTCCGAGGAAAAGAACAGTTCGAAAAGCTACAGAATCTTTCAACTTTTGGTGACACTCCCATCACTGTAACGCCACACAGATCCATGAACACAACCCGTGGAGTAGTATCTGATGCTGATTTGCTCAGCTTGACTGAAGAGGAACTTCTGGAGGGGTGGAAGAGTCAGAATGTGACCAATGTACAAAGGATCACCATTAGAAGAGACAACAAGGCAACACCAACAAAACACCTAATACACACGTTCGCTTCCAGTAATCTCCCAGAAAGTATTCAAACAGGCTACACAAAGACGTCGATCAGACCATACATACCTAACCCACGTCGTTGTTTTAAATGCCAGAAGTATGGCCATGGCTCACAAAGCTGTCGTGGTCACCAAACTTGTGCACAATGTGGAGTGTCAGGCCACAATTCTGACAATTGCGAAGAACCATCACACTGTGTGAACTGTGGTGGAAATCATGCCGCATACTCACGGTCTTGCTCATTTTCGAAAAAAGAAAAGGAAATCATGACATTGAAAATTAAAGAAAATATCGCATTCAAGGAAGCAAGACGAAGAGTGTCGCCATTTTATGGCGCTACATATGCTGATGCGGCGCGTCAGGGGGCAACGCCGCACCAGCCCTCGCCACTCCTTCGGCCAGCGCAGAGCGAGCCGACGGCTGTGGCACCTGCCCCCAAGGCGGCAGTAGTTCAGGCTACTCCGCCTCCTAGCGAATTGAGGCCGGAGACTCCAGGGTCCTCTGGTCTCAAGGCCTCCCCTCACCAGGCGAGGCCTAAAATCCGAACCACGAGCTCGCATGTGCGGGCACCCAGTGCCTCTGAGGAGGCAATGGATACAACGGTACCCTTGGTACCAAAAGAGCGGGGCGCCTCCTTGGAGCGCGCCAAGAAAAATAAAAAACCAATAACGGGGCCGGACAACCGTCCTGCCACCTGAATTAATGAGCTCACTCCAACACAGGATACTCTTTGTACACACAGCAGCATCTCTCTTGTTTTAATATGCAGACAAATATTACAGTGGAACATCCGAGGCCTTCTTCGAAACCTCGATGACTTACAAGAACTCCTCCATGAACACAATCCAAGAGTGCTGTGTGTACAGGAGACACACCTAAAACGAACTAACACAAACTTTTTACGTAACTATATAATCTTCCGAAAGGATAGAGATGATGCCATGCTACCATCCGGTGGTGTAGCGGTTATAATAAGTCATGGTATAGCATGCACACAATTACCCCTTCAAACTTCCCTCGAGGCGGTGGCTGTCCGAGCAGTTATTCTAAACAAACTTGTCACTGTTTGCTCTTTGTACATACCTCCGCACCACCGTCTCGAAAAACTTCAATTCCAGTCTTTAATCGACGAACTACCTGAACCTTATCTGGTCCTTGGGGACCTGAACGCACATAATGGTCGTTGGGGTGACTCTCGCTGTGATGCCCGAGGTCGTCTCATTGAAAAATTCCTCATTTCATCGGGTGCTTGTCTGTTGAATAGGAAAGAGGCAACATACTATAACCTTGCCAACAAAACTTACTCTTCCATAGACCTCAGTATCGCATCTCCTTCACTTGTACCATTACTTCAGTGGAAAGTCATAAATAATCCATACGGAAGTGACCATTTCCCTTTAGTTTTGAGTACACCAATAACAAATGAATGTCCTCCACATGTTCCCAAATGGCTGGTAAACGAAGCCAACTGGGAACGATTTCAAAAGCTTACTCACCTAAATTGGACTGACATATGCGGGTCAGGCATAGATGAAGCTGTGCAGTACTTCACGGCTTTTCTTACTGACGCAGCAACCAAGTGCATTCCACAAACATCTGGGCTGCCCGGCAAACGACACGTTCCGTGGTGGAACACTGAGTGCCAGAATGCGCGAAAGGAACAGAACAGGGCATGGAGGTTGTTGCGGAACTCGCCGACAGCGGAAAACCTTGAGAGCTTTAGGAAAATAAAATCTCGAGGCAGGAGAACGCGTCGGCAGGCCAGAAAAGAAAGCTGGCACAAGTTTTTATCAGGGATAAATTCATATACACAAGAGGCTAAAGTCTGGAACATGGTTCGTAGGGTAGCAGGAAGACAAGTACACTCACTTCCACTCGTAAACACACAAGGTGATAGCCTGGAAGATCAAGCGAACTTCCTCGGTGCACACTACGAGCAGGTGTCTAGCTCGTCACACTACACTGAAGCTTTCCAAAGACACAAAGCAAAGATAGAAAAGCAGAAACTAGAATCCAAGTGCAGAAATTACGAGGAATACAACCAACCTTTCAACTTAGCTGAGCTACAAACATCACTAACCTCTTGCAATAATTCCGCTCCAGGCTACGACCGTGTCACATATGAAATGTTGAAAAACTTGCCGCTCGAAACGCGAAAAACTTTACTCTCTCTATACAATGCTATCTGGCTTTCAGGTACCATCCCTGCTTCTTGGAAAGAGGCTATTGTTATCCCTATTTTGAAACAGGGCAAGGATCCTTCCTCAGTTTCAAGTTATAGGCCCATTGCACTAACCAGCTGCGTTTGTAAACTTTTTGAAAAAATGATAAATCGCCGACTTTTACATTTCCTTGAAACACACAATCTGCTCGACCAATTTCAGTGTGGGTTTCGGGAGGGTAGATCCACCACCGACCATCTGGTGCGTATCGAGGCACAGATCCGAGACGCTTTTGTCCACAAACAATACTTCCTCTCAGTGTTTCTCGATATCGAGAAGGCTTACGACACAACATGGCGTTTTGGGATATTAAGAGACTTGTCTCACCTGGGTGTGCGCGGTAGAATGCTTTCCATAATCGAGAATTACTTGTCCAATCGGAAATTCCGCGTCCGTCTGGGCAGTACTCTCTCCCAAATATTTGTGCAAGAAACGGGAGTACCGCAAGGTGGTGTACTTAGTTGTACACTTTTTATTATAAAAATGAATTCCTTGCACCTGTCCATCCCCCGCAACATGTTCTACTCCACATATGTCGATGACGTCCAGCTTGGCTTTAAGTCATGCAACCTAGCAATGTGTGAGCGACAGGTTCAGTTAGGTTTAAACAAGGTCTCCAAATGGGCAGAGGAAAACGGATTCCGGCTGAACCCAGGAAAAAGCACGTGTGTCTTGTTCTCTCGAAAGAGAGGCATGCACTCAGAACCGGACATTGAACTGAACGGCCAACGTCTGTCTGTGAATGCGGAGCATAAATTCCTATAGGCTTAATCTTGGACAACAAGTTGACCTTCGTACCACACATAAAGTATTTAAAAACAAAATGTTTAAAAGCCATGAATGTTATAAAAGTGTTGTCACGTACTACGTGGGGTAGTGATAGGCAATGCCTCATGAACCTCTATAGAAGCCTTATTCGTACCCGCTTAGATTATGGGGCCGTTGTCTATCAGTCTGCCACTCAAAGTGCCTTGAAAATGCTGGACCTCGTGCACCATTTGGGCATGCGCCTTTCTACGGGTGCTTTTCGCACCAGCCCCGTAGAAAGCCTTTACGTTGAGTCAAATGAGTGGTCGCTTCATCTGCAAAGAACCTACATGTCCTTTGTATATTTCCTTAAGGTGAAAGCAGACAAGAGGCACCCCTCATACTCTACTATTAATGACTTGGCGAGCTCCATTCTTTTTCAAAATAGGCCTTTAATGAGGCAACCCTTCTCAGTTCGCCTGAAGGGTCTAGCTGAGGACACTGGAGTGTCACTCGAACACAGTTTAATGGCTCCTGTAGCATACCCGCCACCGTGGCAGTGGCAGACTATAGACTGTGATGTGTCTTTTCTAGAAGTTACAAAACATGCGCCTATTGCCCATATCCAAACATACTTCCTGGAACTTCAACACAAATACACACGTCCTGAGTTCTTTACAGATGCCTCCAAGTCTAACTCCTCTGTGTCCTACGCTGCTGTCGGCCCATCCTTTTCGGATGCTGGCCCTCTACATCCACGCACAAGTATCTTCACAGCGGAAGCTTACGCGATACTGGTGGCAGCTAAACACATCAAACAATTACAAATACAAAAAGCAGTAATTTATACAGACTCCCTCAGTGTGGTAACGGCTCTGCACAGTCTTAAAAAACAAAAAAACCCAGTCCTTGTCTCACTTTACTCCATTTTGTGCACACTCTACACACACAAACAACATGTTGTAGTGTGCTGGGTGCCAGGGCACCGTGAGATCCAAGGCAACGTGAGGGCGGATCAGCTCGCTGCATCCGTCCATGAGAGCACCGCCATTACATCTATATCAATCCCGGCCCTTGATCTTAAGCCGTCTCTCAAACGAAACCTCAGGGACTACTGGCAGAGCAAGTGGGATACACACACACAAAACAAACTACACATTATCAAGCCACACCTTGGCCATTGGCCACCAGTATCAAAATCACGTCTAACAGAGGTAACACTAACAAGACTCAGGATAGGACACACATACACGACACACACACATCTTTTATCCGGTGGTGATCCACCATTGTGTGATAAATGTGGTGAGACATTAACAGTTCTTCACGTTTTAATTCAATGTAAACATTTAGACAGTCTAAGAAGACACCACTTCCCTCTATCCTACCGATAACATATACCTTTACACCCTGCAATGTTCGTCGGTAGGGAACCGCTTTTTAGTCACAAATCACTATTAGCGTTTTTAAAGGAAATTCATAATTTTCATATCATATACCCGGGCATACCGTAGCACGACCTCTCTTGAGAGGTTTTTGCTGCGGTGGCTACACAGGAAAGCACATGCCTCACGGCCCTTGGACGCAAGGGTATGAACGAGTGAGGCACTTGTGCTAATGCCATACATATCCACCATCGTCTTATTATCACCAACTTTTGTCATCATTCACACCACACACATCTTTCACGGTATGGCCATCATTTCATTACTCGTATGTTCTTACCCGCCTTATCGCGAGGAATTTTATGGCCCTTATACAGCCGCTTATCACAATCATTGTCCATATTTTTAGTAAGATGAAATGGCGCTCTTTGGCCAACAAATGGCCCTTGCGCCAAAAACACCATATATCATCATGTTTTGCCCAGTGGCAGAAACATAGTGGAAGTGTGCCAGATGGGTCTTGCAATGCACTGCTTGAGAAATTTTTGTGAGGATTTTACAGCAATCACAGGCCTTTTCTTTTCAAGGTAGCACTTGCAAAAACTTCCAATATGGTAGGTAGCTACTTTACTGTAAGTTTTTTCCAACTTGGCCTTAGGTCTCCCATCTTGACTGCTTCACGAGCCTGTTCAAATTCCCGCAGTTGGTAACCGACATAGGCTTGCAAAATTAATTCCATTTCTTAAGTGAGCCTCACTTAGCAGGGTGTCTACCAACCTGGAAAAGTCACGGAATTTCTGAAAAACTTAGCCAGGTCATAGAAACTGACGGCAGTCTGTGAGTTTGTCACAAAAATTAGCATTACCATTTTTTCAAAGCTTAAAAAGTCGCTCCATCAGCTGACTATGGTCAAAAGCTAGAAGAGGTGGGAAATAAAGGCAGTGCATAACTGTCGCCTCTTAGTGCAAACGCAAAAGGATACACCACTAAAAAAAATACAGTTTACTGAAATTTCGGCACCTCATGTGGGAGGTTTGTTCACAATAGAAAGGCACAGCATATTTAAAAGGACGTTAAAGAGCAAAACTATTTTTCACATGTTAGGAAAGTACAATTTCACAATCTCTAAAACACCATTCTTACCGGGGCACGACATTTGGTAAGCGAGAAAGCGCACCACAAAAAATGCGGGCGGAGATGCCACCTTCAGATTCCTGTACCAAACGCTGTGACATCGTAGACCTTGAAGACTTACTGGGTCCTACATAACTTCTACTCGATAAAAATGAAATACATTGTCATCTGTAGGTGCCATATATCTAGCATACGAAGTTGCAGAAAATTTCCTCTGGCCAATGTCATGAAAATACAAAAAGTACATTTTTAAATAGGTCTTCATGTGCGGAGATTTATGAGCAAAACTTAAGAATGAAACTTCAACTTTTATTTTCTTCTTATGATAGTGAAAAATAAGGCATCAAAGTTCTCAGAGTGCAGTTTGCCAATCGAAACTAAATCATTGTTTCTAGCCTTTTAGTGTACCTTTAAATATGCCTAAGTACATGACATAAGCCTTGAGAGTACATTGTCGAAAGCGTCCTATCACTCCTGTTCAGCATGTGCGCAGTTGTCTGTATGTGCGGGGATTGCACGGGCAGGCATTTTGCCAGCTTAATTTTTTTTTTACCTCGACACGTGCACTTGACCAGTCAGTTTGATGGTTTGTAGATTCTACATGTTCAGCAAGGGCATTCGAGGCCACTTGTCATTTTGTGACATCATGTTTATGTTGTTTAACTGTTCTTGAAATGGTCAATTTCACTGTTACATAGGATTTCACAATCGTGGGAACCTATAGCGGGACCAAGACCGAGGAAATTTATTTTCCTTCACATTGACTACAGCATTTCTTAGCTTCCATGTTGGTACATGAACTATTTGGATGTCTTGCCATCACACAGCATATCTAACTTTAGAACCACTACATTACTCATGGAGCTAAATTTGTGCATGTTTGTTTTGGCCGCGATTTTTTTTGGCTTGAAGGTCTGGTTAGGATAGAACCCCCATCAGCAGAAGCTTGCTGAGGTATGTCGTGCCTGTTATTATTGTTATTACATTACCATTTTTATTATTGGCAATGCAATGGCAAACATCCTCACCTACGCACTCATTGCTGGCAGCTGTGTATTTTCAGCTAAATTTCTCATTTCAGTTTATTGAGATTGTCCTTAAATCTGTGAATATTTTTCAGCGTCACGTCCATAGAGTACGTAAACGAAAGTTACAGGCTGGCATTTGTGATTATTTTGTGGATTTGAGGCAGCTGTTCTGAACTGACTGATTCCTTCTCGCGATCATATTCATATCTGCCAAGTCTCCCGGATCACCCGGGAGACTTCCGGATTTTGAACGTTTCTCCCAGTTATACGGGTCATAGGAAAATTTCCCGGAAATCCAGTTTTGCCTCGCGCATCCACTGCTTTGTCTGGCCACTTGAGCAAATTGTTTGGCCATGTAGTAAAAAAATTCTTTTTATTTTTTTAGCAATGGTAGTAAGGTTCAACTCGATTCAATGAACGTTTTCGAGAGGCGAAACTAGCACCAGAACATGCAGCCAGCCGAATAGGAGCAGCGAAATCGCGCATGGCTGTGCAGTTCTTGAAAGTCGCACACATTAACTAAAAAAAAAAAAAAAAAGAGAAAGCTCCATTGTACCAGAGGGAGGGCAGGGACCCTGTGGTACAGTTGATGCTTTTGCTCGCTGTTAAATGTGCCAGCATTCCCACACCAGAGAGGAAAAAAAGGAGAGCAAAAAGGGAGCGCCTCCTAGGGGCTTGCTTGACTGACCACGGCCGGACTCGACTCCTTCTCCGGCGCTCCCCTTACGGCCTTCTCATTGGGGAGTTTTGCTGCCTGCCGCCGCAAGTTCGGGGTGGGGCTGCTAGACCAAAGTTGCTCCACCGCCTCCAAGCGCGTTCACGGGCGCAGTGTGCGCGCCACAGTGCTATGGCCATCATAACAGCGCTGAGTACGAGGAACAGAAGCAACTGCGGCGCCTGAATTCTTGAAGATGAACGTTTTATCCACAGAATACAGCTCGGTCGTTGCATGTGATGAGGTTAAAATGGTATAGTCGACCTCTGAGAGCACCGCTTACCCAGTCGCAACCATTCCGGCAGCTTTCCCGGATTTTCGCACACGCGTGTTGTCACAAGCAACAGTAATCCATTACAGCGCACAAAATTCAGAGAGAAAAAGCAATATTTATTTTGTCGTAAGGTGGACTAGAACTTAAATAAAAAAAACAATTTCTGTGTGAGGTGAGCACAAATACCTTTTTCTTTCAAACCCACGCTAGCAATACAAATTAACACAAACACAAATGCATGGTACAAATAAAGCGATCCTCCATGACATACTCATCACAGTCTGAAATATTTTCTAGACGGCTTGTGCACATACGCAAGTGGTTTTTCATTTCTATCGCTCACCATCTTGGTGTAGTTAACGAGAAGTCTGATGAATTTGTCCGCAATTAAACGAGCTGTGCGCCTTGCGTGGCTGCTGTCTACACCCTCTGGGCAGAGGAGGACGGGTGATTGTTCGAGGTGTGGGGTAACCAGAAGTTGCAGAACTTCATGCACTTTTGTATGCGGAAGTTTGCTAGCAGCTTTTTCAAAGAAAGTAACAATGTTGTCCAACAGTGTCAAAAACATACGGTTTGGGTAGTGGAGTGCACTTTTGTCCTGGCTGTGCAACAGAACATACAAAGGATCAGCTTTGTTCGTAGTCGTCAGCATCGTAACACAAGCATCACAGTCAAACTCACTGATGAGCTTCACGATGTATCCACTCCCCGTAGGTAGACGGCGATGACTCCGCTTTCCGTTTCGTCATCTGTCGAGGAGCCGAGGTGGCCAAGGGGCCACGCGCTGCAGGTTCTTTACGCGGCCTCTTCGTAGCCGGGACCATATACGAAGGATACTGATCGAAGACCGTGGGCACGGCTCCTGGACGCAGTTTCCGGATACGATATCCGGGAACATAGTCATTTTCCGTGAAGTGTTTGCTGCACACTACAGTCGATGCGGACTTGTCATTGATGACGAGGTTTTCACGTGAAACATTTTTCCTCCACTTCGAACACATTTCCTTATCGCTAGGAAATTGGTGGTACGACACACCTGGTGTCTTCCCTTGCTGTGACTTACACAGCGGCACGCAACAATATACCATGGCTGCGCTAGTGCAGTTAGCCTGCCTGAGCGTGTCTGATGCATTGTTTACCCGAGGTCATCGAACGCAGTCAAGAAAAGTCACAGTCGGCGACGCGGGGAGCCGGCGGAGCTTACAGTGAGGTGGTGCTGCCCTCTACGCGTCAGAAAAAAATATATGCGCGGCGCCGGTATTGAGAAGGACGTAAGGAGCGTGCGGAAGGGGCGTCGAGTCCAGCCGTGGACTGACTGACCAGCCCATTTGCAAACTCTTTGTGGCTGTTCTATTGCAGCCAGCAGTGAGTGTGCTGCTGTTAACCTTTGGGGTAGGGGGGGGATCTCATAGTCAGCCCTTTGCATTGACATCATAAGGAGTGGCACAGAGACTCTGGCGGACAAAAAGGGGCAGGGAGGTGACGCAGGGGGGAGGGGGGTGATGCTGTGACGGACCTTCACGCTCTCCCACCTGTACCCGGAATGCTTATGCCCACACCTCACCACACACTTTCTGTACCTTTCCTTTATGCGACCCTTTTCCCCTCTTCCTCAAGGAGCTAAGCTGAACCCTGCTTCCACAAGAGTTCCTCGAACCTAATGGCAGGGCTTAACCAATTCTCCTTTTCAGTCAGAACTTTTTATTTTTTTATTTTCTAATAATTCGGCAGTTTTCTCCTCACTGTCTCTTTTCTCCCCAACCCCTTTATTTAGGGCTCCTCCCCCATATATCCTTACCTTTTTCCTCCGACATTCTTGTTTTTTTTTTTTTTCTCGACCGCAAGGGTTGCCGAAAAGAGTACTGCCTGACACGGCCTGTTTTCTCCGCGAGCTGGGGGAAGGGAAGGGAAGTTGTCTGCAGGACTGTACATTGGTTCCTTGCCCGACAAAATAACTCGTAAGCAAGCGACGACAAGCTTCGCACGTGGAGCGATGTTATCGCATATGCCCTTCGCGCGACATTGATCGCCTGGTCGTTTCATCTCAGCTTCAGCCGCGTTGGTCCCTAGCGCTAGCTTTTACTCGCTCGCAAAATAGGCTGATGATGCGTAAGCGATGTTATCGGTTTGGACTCGGTGCAGATCAGCGGCGACCGCAAAATTCTGCTGACAGTGTTCATATAATTGCTATCGCAAACCCTGCCCCCTCCCCCCATTGAGTAGATCGCCCGTATTGTGTTTCTCCAAACTTGGCAGGTATGCATATTTTTCAAAAGTCAGTTCTTTAAACGCTACTCCCAGTTTTCTTGCAGGCATCTCAGAAGTTCCGTCTGGATCCAAGCGTCAAAGTCCAAAGAAATAAAACACCAACACGCATATGTGCTTGTCGAGAAAAAAAAAATCGATTTTGCAGTACCCTGAGACATGCTCATAAACTTTCTGTGCTACTATAATCTCTGCTTCGGGTTTAGATCACTGACAGTGCAAAAACCGCTTCGGCAATTGGAATAATTATTGTCTCTTTAGCCAGCGTTCATCTGAGTTATGCAACGTAGAACCTTGCCAGGCAAAGATGCTATCTGTCAGTTTCACTAGGCTCTTTGCAAGGAATGCTATACCCAACCGTCTGCTCGCATTGAGAGTACCCGATAGAAGGGTATAGCAGACGTCTTTAATGCCTGCTGAATTAGCGTGAGTGCCAGTGATCACACCCAAAGTTCTTAATTAACAAAGCCCCCCCCCCCCCCCTCCTCCCCTTGCGTTTCTAGTTCCTTCTTGTTTTTTGAAGATGGGTGGCGCGTTCCTCTCTGCTTTAGTAATAATCGATGGCAGGCCTAGCTGGCACACGGGGTGATGCAATCACATCTGCACTCCGTGCAAAGGAGGTAGGTCGGCTCTTATATTCAATTGTATGGGCAGTCTTGACTGGTTTTTAGCCGCCGCCGTCATTCGCCGTATATGTATACAGATCTATATATATGAAAATTAAAAAAAAAATGCCCGCGCTCGGCGCCCAGCTTGTCGCGATGCGCCGAAGCGCGCTTATCTTTTACCAGATGCTTGTGCGGGCGCGCTTATCCTTCGGTGGGAAGAATTGTGAGCTTCCGCTTTCACTGGAGCGATTGGGTTAGTTGCCGGGCCCAACACAAAGGTCGCTTCACTGGCTGCACATCCCCCATCTGCGAAAAGAATGTGCTTTTCATACACAGTGAAGTATAACAGCTGGTACATTCGTTAGTTCGCACTCGTCTGTACTGCTGACTACGTTTAATGGGCCGTTCTTGTTTAAATAGCGTGTTAAATATCGTGTGGTAAACGTTGTTAGTTCGCTATCGTCCTGTGTATGTTGTTTCGGGCTTTGTTTGTGCGTGAGCAGCGCGCTGCACGTTCCGATCTCCTTGCCGTTCTCAGCGTGACATTCCAAGTTGTTGCTGTCGCATTGATTGCTTCGCCCTTGTGGCGAAACTGGCTTTTTTATCTCTGCTTTAGCTGCGTTCATCACCCACGCTTCCACGCTGCCCGTTTGTAAAACGCATGAGGCGTGGGATGTTATCGATTGGGATATTGCACAACGCATGATAGCGACGGCCAGTGGCATAGCCAGGCGGTGGGGGGGTGCATCGCGAATGTGCACCCCCCTCCCGAATCTTTTTTTGCCAAGGCGTATATATAGCCCAATATTACCTTTTGCACGCCCCCCCCCCCCCTTCAGATCAAGGTGCACTCCCCCCCCCCCCCCCGAAAAATTTACCTATGCCTTTGGCGATGGCAAATACCGGTCGAAAATGCCCTTGTAATTGCTATCGCAATAAAAATGAAGTGGCTCTCGCCTTCTAGTCGTCTTAGGCGTATGCATAAGGTACCCTGTGAGGCGCTTCTTTCTTTATGCGCTGCTTGCTAGAACACTACAGGGGGATTTTGGAGTATAGACAGAATGCCCCAGACACATCATGCGTTGCTTCAAAAGGAAAGCGAAGTTTCTTAAATCGTGTAGTTTCAGCTCAAAAAGATGAGTGCCGGAGGAGGTTGGCTTTATGAGACTAGCTAAAAGACGCCATGTTAAGCCCAGCCATATAATTCGTTCTGAAGAAAAATAACCATTCTATATCCTTGGAGTCGTTAAGGGAAATGCAGTTGCGACTATGTGTGCCTAGTGTTGTATGTCAGAGCGTTTTTCTACCATATATACTGATAACCGCATAGGTGTATAGAATGTTATTTCATGAAGTACAATTTCATTCAACCAGTTTTTGTTTATTTGCTTCAAAAATAATCACTGAACTAGTTTTTTCAGAGTGGCCAACATAATGATGCCATTATTTTAGCATGATCAACTAAAATAGGGAGTGCTCTTAAATGACTGAATTAACACAAAGACCAAGTCATAGCTCACACACCGCCCATGGGGTGGTGCCGCCAAGCTGAGCTCCTGGAGCTTCGCCTATGGTACTGTTTGCAGTTATAAATGGTGCTGACACCAAAATACTGTTGCTGACATTTTTATATAGAATTTTTTCGATTTTACACATTTGGTACATTAAAAATCTGCTATAAAGTAATTTGACCTTTTGGAAAGCTTATAAAAATGATGCATGAAACATTACACACGCTTACAAGACAGTGACAGCATTGAGTGGCATGGTGCCTTCTTGCATTGACATGGCAGGAAGTTATGTGCCACTAAGGGAGTTTTGCAAAAATACTTGGGGGGGCAGGGGGGGAGGAAACCCAGAAATCTCGGGGAATTTCCAAATGCGCACTTAGTAGACACCCTGTCATAGTGTGATATTACGACTGGTTTGGGTATGTGTGCGGCTGCAGTTGTCTGAGGTCAACAGCTGTGCTTTTTTCATCCATCATCTTGCTGGGCGTAGGGCAGGGTAGGTAGGTCAGTTAGTGGGCCTTGGTAAATTCACTGTAGCTTGCTAAGTGTTCTTTGATGAAAATGTTTAGGTAGGGGCACAAATCTCGTTGTAGCAGCATTTATGTGACTGCACACAGGCAGCTTAACAATCATTCCTCTGTGCACGTCTTTTTTGCAGTGTAGCGAGATTACCTTGCAGGTACTGAAATATATTTGAAAGGTTGTGTTTGTGAGTGAAAATGTGGAGCCGTCCTTTTTCGTTTTGCAGTGGAAATCTTTGCACCAAGATACCGTGCGGCCACAAGCATAAGTACCCATTCTACAAGAGAGCGGTATGCAACACTGAGGACTTGATTATGACGTTCGAAACCGTTGTGCGCGTGACGGATCACATGGATTTGTAAGTACTTCCACACGACAGCTTAAGCTTCTTTCATGATTTTGGAAAAAGCTTTTAGGATAACAGGACCACTCAGAGGCTTGCTTATGATAGAAGAGAGGTGTATTGACTGGCCTCCATAGGATGTAAACAACTTGCACATTTTCTGCGACAGATGGTGCGATACGTTTTGGGCCATGCATGTGGGTGATGCTGGCTTGCTGAGAACTTGTGAGGAAAGTGTAACTAAACTATATTATAAGTGATAAAATGGGTTCTAGAGCTTATGTTTACGTTTTCTTTTCAAGCTCAGGTGATCGACTGCTCGTGCTGTGAAAAAACAAAGTTAATGCGGGTGTCTATGAGCACTGCACAGGCCATGATTCTCGACCTGGGTTCCGAAATTCTTCCAAGTTTACATGCCCTAACCCAGCCCTGTGACTAATGTGAGACCTGGGCCCGATTCGAGCTTGAGAAATAATTTAGCCTTCTGGGTCCGGCCTGGCTTGACCCAACCCCGTTGAGGCCCTACAGGGCCCCAAGCCAATAATCTAGTGGGTGCTGTTTGAACAGGGAATTGACAGCAAGGTGTTTTAAATGCAAATATCTACGTTCAGTTGGTGTGTGCTTTGCAAACGATGCTTTAACCTTCGTGTGAAAAGTTGTTCGCGGTGGAAAAAGTTGAGCCAAAACACTGGGCATGATGAACATTTGTGCGAGAAAAAGGCACTGAATTTTTAGTTTTTTTTTTTCAAATACTAGGACGATCATCAAGGGCATTTTGTCGCAGATATTGTAATTCACAAAGTAATTTGCATTGTCAGTTCAGTTTCAATAGGCAACAGAAAGAGAGGGGGCAAAAAACATAATTCTCTCTTCACTTTGTTTTGATTGAACTGTCTAACGCACTAACGACAGTCAGTCATAGGCCCTTTTGGATATGTACCACCTGCCTTCAGCAGTGCCTTGCCAACGTAAGATAAACAGAAGAAAAAAGCCGAATTTGTTACTTTTGTTGTAAATGCACTACCCTAAGCGAATGCACTATGCGCAGTTTTTAGGAATACGTATAAGCAGGCATAAGGAAGAAGAAACTGTTTTAATGTAGTTTTACTGTATTTTTAAAGTTGATAAACCAGCCTTATCTGCAATGAGTGTGTATAGACAATTCGGTGAGCAGATGACATGGAGCACATAAATACATGTGGAGGGACTAATCTGCCTTCCTATTGGTTGAGGGGCCCTGTAGCCTCCACAGTGCTGAAGGGAACTTCTGAAAACAGAGTATAGATTGGCGTGTACCTAAGCAGACTTCTGGCACCACAAGTAAGGTTGCTCAGTTTCCAGGCATTTTCACAGTGGTAGAATGACTGAAAAAAACAAATTAAGAAGGCAGATTGAAGCCTAAATTGCTGTCAGCTTTTGAAGAGCAACCAAACAATGCTTTCAAATGCACAAAGCCATCAATGCAACAAGCAATGATTGATATAACATTTCATCTCATAAATTTGAAATACACCAGGCTCATTAAACAGAACATGAAGAGACCAGATAAATGTGTTTTCTTTAACAACAGGGTTGCAGAATGCAAGTGTGAAACCAGTCACATCGAGGGCCATTGTTCCATTTAAGCAGCAGTGCAATGCTGTCGTGCAATGCTGCCATTTGCATGTTTGCAAGATTGCTTTCCAGGGTGCTCCACTTAGTGGAAAAAAGCAGCACTTGGCTGGCACCGAGCTGAGCGGCATGGGCACTGAGAAACGACTGAAAGCGACTGTACTGCATGTTTTATAGCTGACGACCCAAGAAAGTCGCACGTTATTTTGCAGGGCTCAACTTGTAGAGTCCCGAAGTATGGATGCAACGTGCAGTAACTTTATCAAATGATGGTTTAATATAACAATGGATACATGAAATATAGTTGATTGTGGAATCCTAAATCCTCTTTTTCGGTGGAACCTAGTTTCAGAACACTTACTGGCCTCTTGTACCATGACCAGCAACAAACTAGCATATCGTGTGTGTTTTGCAGCAATAATGAAAACCTATTGCAGCGCAGTCTGTTGATAGTGTTGCAATGCCTGGCTTATTTAGTGTTTATTTTTTGTGTATATGCCCTTGCTGCTTGTGTTTGGCAGGCATTCTAGCATTAATTGTATAGCTGTTCATATGTATTAATGGGCCTTTAGACGTACTACCTACTTTGGCTGGTGACTGTGTACTGTGCAATGGCCCTTCGAACTGGAGGTTCTTGCTTGCAACAATTTTTTTAATGGCTGTATTGCGGGCTTACTAAATACTTGGCCATTGTTGGCAATAGATGTTGTATTGTTGCACCAACATTGTTGGTACAACAGAGATGTCAGTCTCACTGTATGATGTCAACATCTTGGAATGACTCAAGCTCACCTCTACAAGCAGGCTGTTGTGTAGGCACAACAAACATTGCTCGAGTGAAGTAGTGGAAACTGCCACAAGGCATCCAGCATGTGTCAATAGCAGCATTCTGTGCCTCAAGTCCCCTGTGTAGGTGTTCAAGCTGTTAATGCCTCTGTCATGAAGTGTGTTCATTCACACTCAAGTTATCTGCAGGCTGCTTTGCCTAGGGAGAACTCCTCCTTTTGCTCCCACGTATTCCTTTGAAAGCTTTGCTGCTGTCTTCCAAGCCATTTCCTTGCTTCCATGTGGACTCGGGCACCTTCTTTTAAAGCACCCTGGGTTCGTATATTGCTGGCAAGCAGTGGCAGCTCTTGCCTTGCTGTTGCATTAACTTCAGAGGCAACCTACGTGTTTTTTCGCATGCTTGCCACAAGTGCCATCTTTGCTCTTTGAGCCTATTGCTCTGTTAAACAGTAGTTTGCGAAAGGGTGCTGACTCGTGCACGTTTGCAGTTTTCTGGTAGGATTTTTCTTTCTAATTGTGAGCACGAGCACAATGCAAATGGGAGGGCACATTAGTTCTATTTACGCTTCTTTTGCTCGAAAGAAGTTTTCGTACAGTTGATTCGACAGACTTGGCAGCTCGAACATGACTGGTCATTCAAGAGATTATCATTCAGAAGTCCTTCCAAACGTCCCATGTTGCATCTGGCCCTGGCAGCCAGTTTTGCGGAATGGGCAGCTCCTTTCCGTTGCAATTCCATTCCAGGGAATCGCAACTTGCAGTGATTACATTTTTTTCAATTGCTCGGAATGAAAAAAAAATCTTAGCCCGTTCCGACTCCTGGAATGGCCGGGCAGATCGACACCGTTCCTACGATTTCTCAACGTAGGAGAAGCATATTTTGATAGCTTTGCCGAGCTAAGAAAGATTGTAACAACATAAAGCTGATGTTATGAGATGCATTAAGAACTGCACAAGTACGCCAAACACATTACCACGGTCGAGGTATAGTTGCTTGGTGGCTTATATCGGGCACTACAACCAGACGACTAGTTCCCTTAGGGGCAGTTCTCCCACTACCTATAGTTTCTGCATGGTAAGCACAATCTTTAAAAAAGTTTGTAAACATTTGGCAAAGCATGCATTTACTTGTTTTGAAGGTATTTTAATATCTTCGCGGCATTTCTTTACTATATCCAGCAGCTAGAAGGTTCAAGCTTTTGCCGTCAGTAACCAGGAATGCTTTCTCGCCCCGCCATGGTGGTCTGGTGGCTAAAGTACTCGGCTGCTGACCCGCAGGTCGCGGGATCAAATCCCGGCTGTGGCGGTTGCATTTCCGATGGAGGCGGAAATGTTGTAGGCCCGTGTACTCAGATTTGGGTGCATGTTAAAGAACCCCAGTTGGTCGAAATTTCTGGAGCCCTCACTACGACGTCTCTCATAATCATATGGTGGTTTTGAGGCGTTAAACCCCACAAATCGATCATTCAATCAGGAATGCTTTCTCGGTCTTTTAACTAGGTAACTACCAAGCCACATACGTTCCTAGATCTCTTTTAAACACCTCCGTATATCTTGTAGTAATCGTGGCACTCTTTATGAAAATTTAAACCTGCATTAATTTTGTTGATTACTTTGGAATAAAAACTTCAGGCTAAGTGATGGCATACATTATTGCAAATAGAAGGCAGACGATGATGTGTATGAAAGGTCCGTTATTTTTCTAAATTGTATGGCTGCTAACCAGTACACAGGGTGCTATTCCAAAATATATAGGAGCATAAATAGTCTCAAATGGCTACTACAGTAGATACCAACTTAATTCTATATGCGCATTCACGTGTTCTTGTCTGTGATTTGTTCATGTCTTTATGTATGTTGCTGTCATGCATACTTGCCATGGTAATTACATGAAGTAATTAGTCACCACTAATTAATCTGTCAACAATGGCATTTCGCTTATTCTCCTACATATACTTCTGTAATATAAGTATCTTGATGTTGCAATGTATATGCACTATAGACGAGGGTTAACTAAAAATTCAGTAATGTTGTTAATCATTCCAATCAGCACTATTCAGGAACTCTTCAGCAGACTAGCAAGTTTCACTAATCTGCATTTCACTACCTTCACTTACTTGGAGGTTAGTGCTTTTTGTGACAAGTTAACGGTTAACATTCAGTAAGTGAATATGCAGACCGCTTTTTTATTTTTCAAGAGTGCATGTTTGAACAAGTGGTGATGTTGCAATTTCCTTCAAGCATTAAACGGGTTGGTGGTAAAATAACGACTTAGCGCATTGTCTTGTAAGGATTCGGGGAGGCGGCGCCTTGGTTATGTGTGATCGCCTGCTTTGGCTACCCGAACCACTGCTTTCAAAAGTCTATTCTATATCTCTCTGTACAGTTCATCTTCTACAACAGTTTATCGTGTACGAATGTGTGCTGCTGACCTACAAGCCTTTGCGATAGAGTTTCTGGCAAAGGCGCCCATGTGTGTAGTTAAGGGGGACAGTATTGCAAAAAAAGAAGGCGGCAGATAATATGGGTTGAGATGGTGCTCAAGCTGGTATAGGAAAGCTTCCAGTAAACACAAGCATCGCACCAGCGTCAATGCGCATCACAACTTGGAGAAGCGCTTATTTGAATATCTGTCCAAGTCGCAAACAGTGGCTGAAGCAAAAACAAGGTGAAGGATGGGACAACAAGCAGGCAGCTGATGAGCCACCAAGAGGGAAAGAATGGCAAAGTGGGCATGCCGCCGCCATTGTTCCGCACAACGAGTACCATGGCATAGAGCTGTGGTTATGCGAGGAATAGAGGGAAATGTTGGAGCAACACAATCTATATAAGGACAAAATATACTAGGTGCGTTGCTTTACCATGCTTGTAATTGGCTTCGATATTTCAAATTACTACTTTATTATTCAATTCAAGGGTCTTACTAATGTTTGAAGTTTGAAAATCAGCGCGTCGACAAAAATGGGCTCTATTTCCGAAAAGACTTTATTTCATTGCCATTTTATTCCGAGGAAAATGTGCTTGATTCCATTCCCATTTCATTCCTCCAAGCTTTGCAACAATTCCATTCCCATTTCTTTTTGGGGTCGCGAAAATGTGGAATGATTCTGGATTCATTCTGATTCAGGAGTGGCAACTCTGCAATACGGCTGATAGAATGCTGTTTGCTCGCCCTTCACTGACATTAAAGTTGCGCAGGTTTGTCACTGGCATTTAAAGTAGCCAGTGTATGATGCCTTATCTGCCTATCAACTGCAAATAGTAAATGACTACAGAATAGAACAGACAGCTGATACTTTCTAAGATGAGGAGCTGGGCAGCATTTGGACAGTTGACAATCGGGATCAATTGGAGCAGTTGACTGTGTTCCAAAGGAGGGAAGTGCAACTGGGCAAGGCAGGAAGTTCAGTTGTGTGGTTATGAACTGGAATGTGCTTGTGTAGGGTGGAGTGAAGTGGAGATCATTGGTAGAGGCCTTCTTCACTACATAAAAAAAATATCTAGATGAGATGACAACTACCATACAAACGTGCACATGAAGCTTTTGCTTTGGACTCATGTCTGAAAGTTCTTTTTCAATGTTTTCTTAACTGGTTCAGATGGCATGTGACTAAATGTGTAGTCATGCGTTTGAGAGTTTATACTCATTCCCCGTGTTTTCTCTGCAGTGTGGTGAAGATGTTTGGTTGCAGCCGGGACGACATGGTGGACTTTGCTGAAGCACTGATCGTGACACTGATAAAGATCCTGGAGAAACTGCGCCATGAGGTATGGCTGATATTTGCCGCTTGAGCATTGTTTCATGCACAGGGCTAGGCCCATATACAGTACATACGGTATTTATTGGCATAATGAATGCACTCGCATAATACGCACCCCCAACTTCAGTTGCCAAATTCGAATTTTTTTCTCCCGTGAAATGAACACACCCCCTACATTCATCCACTGCAGTCCCGATAACTGACAGCTGGCACCTCCTTGATCGTTGGATCTCTTCTGTTTTTTACAGTCACCGTCCGATTTTTCGCACCTGGCAAGGACAGAAAAAAAAAAAAAGTCCGAAAAATTGAACAGTTCAAAAAATTACTTTTTGTCAGAAATATGAACATTATTGCATCAGGCAGGCTTAAAAAAGTCCATGATTCTGCCTTGCCTCATACTACCCTTGGAAGCGATTCGGCTCGTCCATACTTGCACCAAGGTGACATCATCACCTTAAATGCCCAACAAAAGCGTCACCGCGCTGCTGATCTCCGCTGCCGACAGCTGCGGGCGATCATCGTCATCGTCATCTAAACCGCTTGTCGACTGTGGCACAACCTGGCGAATTATTTTTTCGTCTGTGGGCTCCGTGCACGAAATGCACGGGCACGGAAGCTACACACAACACTTCACAGGCCTTGATCGCCACACGCTATTTCAGATTTTCTGTGGGCAGGTCGCGAACGCCAACTCGCGTTATGACGCATGTGCAGTGGCAGCGACCGCACGGCAAGAACTCGCAGTGCGCTTTTCTAAAACTCCCTAATGTCATTGTGGCAGGCACATTCACTCCACTACTGTGCAGCTCCGCCTCCTCCCCACAGAACACCTACCAGATTAGAGAACGGAAACTGTACCTTTGGGCTGCTGTATCAAAATGAATGCATGCTGTATTAAATCAATGCAAGTGAATGCATGTTGTGGAATCGTGAAGGAAACTTGCACATTGCCGATAGATAGCTCGCGCAGAGAGAGCAATGTAGTTTTGCTAAATTTGTTAAATAAGCAATCTCAGATGCGTGCAGTTCTACACTACCTGTTCATCTCTGAGCACAATCTTTTTTTTGCATAGACATATCGATAGAACTTGAGCACTCTTGCAAGCAAGCACTCGTGAAATCAATTGGTGGTACATGATGTGAATCTGCCCAAATACTGAATCAATAAAGGTCACATTTATTAGACACTTGTTATTGTGTTTACTTTTTCAGTATACTAGTGCTTGATAGCTGAACTTGTTTTCTCCCTGCTACTTTTAGAGGTTAGGATTTGAAACGTGTACTATCTCTCAGTGTAGCTGTGTATAAGTCAAGATCATGTATGTTTCAAGTACCTGTGCGATTTCCTAGATTTTTTTCACGACTGTAGTGCACAAAATTTCACTTCCTAGTAGTAGACACTACAATTATGACAACTTAATTTAAACACAAGCAGATATGCTCAAAGAAATCTGGAACGTTTCTGTGCTATGTGAAAAAAAAAAAAACGGTACCACATTCAATGAACACAATCTTGCTCTTCACGACAGCATTCGCGTCTTTGAGGAAGGTGTGCTGCAAGTGCTCATCACCTTTATGATTTATTATTTTAGGAACCCATTGAACATATGTGCAAAGCTAGAACAATTGAGTGCAGCCTTATGAGCTTTGGTGCATCTTTTTGTAAACTTGTATTAGCTAAACATGGTTAATTAAGACAAAACAGTTCTGGGTGTTGTTCGTAAACTGTCACAAGGCACAACTAAGTGTCGGAAAGCTTGTTAATGCCTCTCACTGCGGGGGTGTTCATTTTGTAATGCAATAATAATTTCTGATGATTCACATGCCAACTATGAAGTGATCGTGAGTCGTACAGCAGTGGGCAAATTTAGATTGATTCTGGCTTCCAGGGGTTTAAACAAATGACATTTTAGCCTCGCAGGAGACAAAACTGCTTGTCAAAATATTTTCTCTGTCACCTCATGTTCACAGATTTTTCATATTTTCAAGCTTCCATCCTTTAAGGGTTAGTTTAGTTCACCTGCACCAATCTGAACTGGTTCACAGCCGTGCACGAGAAGTTCAGAACTTGTGCAGCACGAGTTCAGTTGTGCGGAATCACAAGTGAACTACAAGGTGCCGACAAGGTGGAATCCTTATTTTTGTTCGCTTAATTTTATGAGGTGCAAACATCTTAGCAAAACACGCCGCATTTGTAGAGGTGGGTACGGTAGCTACGTCTAATACTATGTTGTTTGTTAAGCTGTGGGTGTGGCTGCACCAAACCAGTGCCGTCAGAGTAGGAGGTACAGGACAATCATGAACTAGTTTTGGTGCTGTACCTCTCCTGCGCTTCTTGAAATGAATGGCACAATTCAGAAGATGCCATTGCTGCGCCACTGAAACGAATGGCGAGGTGCAGCACTTTGTAAAATGGATCATGTGGTGCAAGCGAATCGAACAAACCCTTAAGCACACAAGCGTCTTAGTGTTTCACCCCCATCGTAATATGGCCACTGTGGCTGGGATCAAACCTGCGTTGTTGAGCTCAGCAGTGCCACACAATCTAACTAATAGTGTTACAGTTTCAATGTTATTGAAGTGTAGGTTCCATGCCACCATGGACAGCGAATGCTTGTGGCCAATATAAAGCACCCCTCTAAGATATGCGCAGTAAAACATTCACAAATACAGAATTGCATGTGTGAGGTTCGAGGTGACTTGTTGTGGTGGACATTCAGATGTTGCAACGTGTTTCATCGTGCCGTCGCATGGCAGTCTGGAAAAACAAGTAACATCACCAGATATCAATGCATGAAATGAATGCATAAAAATTTGTAAAGTAAACAAATAAACTCAGTAAACCAGTAAACAGCAGTATTGTGTACATATATGTATTGGTACCTCATAACACGTGTATCACCCTGGGCTGCTTCTTCACAAGGCATGTCATGTAGCAGGTTCCTTGCCCATTGTTCACTGCTGCTTCCATGTCAGGTGGGCCAGGAGGCTGTGGCAGAAAAAGAAGTATTTCTGATTTATGTGACACTTTCTTTGTCACAATATAGCAAAACCAGACCCACCATTGTGATGTTTCTCAACCGCGACTGCGGTAAACTATTAACTCTTTTTTCACTAATACAGTCAAATCTCGATACTTCGAACTCGAAGGTGCCCGGAAATTTGTTCGAATTGAAAGAAGTTCGAATTAATGAAAGCTAAATAAATGGAGGTCTCTCCATGCAGTGGCACATGTGAATTGAGCTAACACATGAGGGGGAAGTTTAAGAAGACTTACATTTGTTCACAAATTATAGGACATCTGTTATTAATTGGAGTAATCAGTGATGCACGTCTCCACATGTTTGCCTTGCAGCGAGTCAATCAATTTCGCACGCAGCTTGCAAAGCATTTCTACTTTGGCTTCAGCATTCTCCTGGCAAAAGAAGTTGCGCGCGAAAATGTCTCGCGCCGACACTTTCTAAAGACAAATGCTGTGTAGCGTAGCCTCCCGCGCTGGCCAGCACCACTCAGCCGCAGCATGGCCAGCACGTGATGATGATGATGATGATTTGCTGCTGTTCCCTTTTTAACGGGTGGGTTAAAAATCTGAGTGCTAGGGTTTCTTTACGCTATGTAAAGAAACCCTAGCACACAGATGCGAAAAATAAAAATTAAAAATAAAAAGAGTAAAAAAACAATAAAAAAACCCAACAGACATGCCCAGCAAGAGGGAAGAAAACAGAACATGCAGAAAGGGGTGGGGAAATTAGAATAAAGCACAAGCTTCGAGAGTAGCTTTTCCACTCATTGCATGTTGCCATAGCTCCTCCTCCCTGTCACGTACCCGTTCACGCACCTCCTTGGTATGGAGTCTTGGAGTTTTCACCTGTACCAGCTCTTTGAAATTTGCGCCGCCCATATTTGAGAATATATAATTGCGATGCCTGTGAAAGAGATCTGAATGTGCTGGGGACCTATAGTACTTTGAAGTTTGCAGGCTGTATAGTATGGAGGGCACTAGCAAAAAAAAAAAAAAAAAGACAGCTTTATGAACAAGCGAAGTCAGAAAAGTGAAACGTTAAATGCTCACGGGTTACACTTGATTAAAAGGTTGCTTTTTTTTATTTAATGGGACTAGATCTGCTTTTCATTGTAATGCCGTTTCAAGAACCCTCCGGTCCAGTCGCAGAAGCAGAATACAGGGACGAGGATGCAAGCAATCTCAATGCGTCTCTACCATCTTTAGACTGTACGTCGTCGGTTAGGCGGCGATCGTGGGCTGGTTACAGGCACGTCTTGGCCACTTATGGTTGCCCATTCTCACTGTGAATTTTACAATATTCAATGGATACGTTGGGCAATGCAAGAATCAACACCGAAATGTTTTGCTTCTTCAATAAGTACGAAACACGCGTTCAGAGTTTGATGCAAACACTGCATCACTGTATTACAAAGCAGTGACAATTGGCACTTTTTCTTTCGTCAGTAGCCTGCTTCGGCGAATACTTAGTTTTCATTAGAAAGGCGTCGTTATGCAAGATGTGCGGCCCTTTGATTTGGATGCAGTCGAGAGTACAAGTGAAGATGACATTAATATTGCCATTGTGCTACCAAAACATAATCAAAATTCAGATGGCGAAAAAGGATACGATGACAACTTGAGCACTTTTACTGTAAAAGACCTGGGGAGTGAATGTAGGCTGGCTAATTAGAGCCTTCTACAGTATTTCGGCAAAATTACTTCTCACAAACCTTACTTCAATGACATAACCAGGGCACAAACATAGTTATCTAGAGCGTGACTGCGCTTCGGTTGACCACCTTAAGAATATCCGTACGCGATATAAAAATAAAATTATGGGACAGGTCAGAAGAGCAATACAATTCAACGATGATAAAAATTGGCCCAGTTTTCTCCATACCGGTCTCCAGAAAGGAGGAATACTAGAATGCCTCTATATTTCTCAAATCGTTTTAAGACAAAGCGGACAATGATAAAAAAAAAGCAATACTACCACAGATGAATTGATAACTTTTTACCTAACAGGAAAATTCAATAGTTGCCATGCTTTTCGTAGCGAATTGGACCAACAAGGAAATTCCACGACAACGTATTTTTTCGCGCATCTCGTGAATTTTGTTGTCGGATTGACCGTACGACTTAAAAAGGCTCTCTTTTGGAGACCATGCACTCATACCACTTTGTAGAAGCTGTGTTGAACCTGAGGGTCCGCCGGCTACCAGGCTCTCGTGCAGGACGAGAGACGGCACGTCCGAAAGGAATGCTTTTTCATGGAACAGTGAAAAGAAACGGATGGCTTTGTGCTGCTCGAGCAAGCAGCAGCTTGTGAGCAGCACTGGCAATAATGATGAACGGCGGCTGCTTCGTTGGTGAACAACAGAAGCGAAGAAACAATAGCAATTTCCTTCATGACGGCAAATTTTGGTTTTGGCAGTGAAAATCGCGTGTGGTAGTCATCAGTGTTGATTTATTAAACAGAAGTCTTGCAAGCGAGTTTTATTTGGAGCACCTACATGACCTTATGAAGAGGTGCCTCAGGTGAATCAGTAGGCTACTCTTATGCAATATTTTGTGGCATGAGCAAGCAGTGCGCCTGCGGTCATTTTCGTGAGCAAGTCATGGATAGCTTTTTTCCATAGTGTGGTATCCCAAAACAAGTGGCAATGCCGTGTTTCTTTATTAGGGTGATCACTTGCAAGAAGCTAGGCTTCTTGCAAGGCAGCATTAATTTTTTTTTCAAGGCTGCTTTCGAGATATCCATAAAGGCCTTCTTTTGCAGACTAGCACACTTATCCTACCATGTCACACAATTTGTAAGGTGTGCGTACGCAAACCGAAACAAAACCGCTTATGCAGTAGTTTGACACCTAATGCTTGTAGTAGAATAACTTCTTTTAATTAAGGAGTAAACTAAAGTGTGTGATTAGTTTAGAGTGTGGATAAGTATGTTTGCTATAGTGAGACTATTGAACCTGTTAATTTATGTGCACAAAATTATAAGAAGTTCTGTATTTCCTTATGTATGCTGAAGTCTAACTGCAACAGTGCTGTATTTTGGTATATATTGTGGTCTAACTGTGCTTTTTCTGGAAGCAAAATACTTTGTGCTGTGAAAAGGCTTTCGACTCAGTAGATATATTTAGTGGTGATATTGATGTGAGGTAGTTTGGTTACTATACTGGCCAGCCTATGTTTAATCACCTCTCTTTCGCTTGGCGACACATGATATAGACGTTGGCAGAGAGGCTGTGCCGACTTCTCGGTAACAATACAGTTTTGTAACGGCAATGTTTTGACCTTTCTATGCTGTGGAGAAGCTACCCGAAAATTCTGTGGTTGCCGAGCCACAGATTTTGTGGATCTTTTGTGGTTCTTGCAAGTCAGGATTAACGTGAATGCGGTTGCCCAAGTCAGCACAAGCTTTTGTATCCAGTGAAGTCATCTGCAATGTGCTGATGTCAGAAAAGTCTACGATCTCGCTGAAAAAAGTCAGCAGTGGGGCATCTAGGGATGTGCTGAAACTTCCTGCTGAAGTTGGTCAGCAGAACTTGGGAGCGTTTATTCTGTAACCGAACAAAGCCTCGAGCTATGTAGATCTTTCTTTTGAATAAGAGCAAGCAGGATATTTGTCTCTGCAATGCCCTCATAGTTATCAAATTTATCAAAATGTTGCAAGTTACTAATGTGAACACACTACTCATTGGTAATAACTGTCGTCAGGATGTGGCATGTGCAGTGGAAAATGTCACCTGCAACTCTTGCAAGTTCATCACTGCTCAGTAATCCTGGAGAAAGTCCCGTCTGAGAATTAGGTCTTTCGAGGAACTTTGGAGTATTATGAAATCTTTGAGATATGTAAACGCTTGAATGCTAACTCGTGCCATGCATCGTCCCACCAGAGTTCAAAAATGGCCTCCTGCTGTACGAGTCTGGGACCCAGTCCATTGGGTAGAAACCTTCGTCAGCTTGCAGGAGAGGCATGGGCTCATAATGGAGGTGTCTGTTTTAGTGTCAATTAGTGCCAATACTTTGTCATTCAAAATGTTTGGCTTCACCACCCTTCATATCACTTTTGATTGCGTCTGTATGTTTCCCTGCTGTCGTCACTGTTGCAGTGGTGGAAGTGCTGCTCCAATTGATCCAAACTGATCCAAAAAAGAAATGCCGCTCCATGCTGCTCCAAAGTGCAATATTTGCTAGTAACTGCTCCAAACCTGCTCCAAAAGGATGTTGGCAAACTAAAAAGAATGAAGTTGAACCATTGGACTATCCGTGAGCCTAAGCAAAACCAAAAGCAAGCTGTATACACTATCATCCTAGTATCCAACTCAGTGGCGTGAATCCAGAAAAATCTCAAGGGGTGACACATATCAGACTCTTGTGTCTAATTCATATTTTTAATTTGGGTTGTATATTTATATCAGAATTAAATTATGCTTTCAAATAAAGTTTTAAAAAACGAGCATGGTGTCTGAGCTCGAGCAGTTGCATAGTTCTATTCAGTTTCTTTTTTTCACCTTTTTTCAGGCAGCTGAGGAGCATTTCACACGGGTAATAAAAAGCCTTTGATTGTGCTATACTTAACTGTTAACTCAATTATGTCACGTGCTAAAGCTAAATCTCAAGTGTGGCAGTTGCAAGAGGTGTGCTCCTCAGCCTGAACACCAGTAAAGCCCGGACTCTCCTGACCCCCCTCCCGCATGATTTACACCTATACTGCTTGTATACTACCTGCATACTAGCATGCGGCATGTTTAATAATAAATATAAATATTTATTAGATCCTTAAGTGATGTTTTAGACTTCAGGAGTCGATAGGAACATGCATCTGTTTCGAAAACGCCAACAGCAACCCTAAGCTATAGCACTTTTTTCTGCTCCAAAGACACATAAGGCTGCTCCAAAGCACAATTTTTTCTGCTCTAGAATCTGCTCTAAAAAGCAAAATGTCACTTCCATCACTGTTGTCGTAATGGAAGATCTTCTGTACAATCATTGTCAGCGGCCTTGCCTCCAGAGGTCGCTGAACTCAGTTTTTCTGCCCTGCAGGACTGAGCGAGCGTCGTCTTGTAGCGTTGTATGAGTAGGCTGGGCTTGGTAACCTATAGCAAACAGGTGATGACAAGCTGGGTTCGTGCAACCAATGGTTAATGTTGCGACGATTGGAGATAAAGCTATCTGTTGCTCGCCAGGTCGTGGATAAGGAGTGTTTCGCAAGAATATATGGAGACCCACAGCGCGGTATGTAGCGGTAGATGTTTTCGGCTTCCCCACAGTGCAAATGAAGGGCCTGTGGTCAAGTGTTCGCCAGATGTCTTGCTTTGGTGACTAACGGCCGCCTGTGAGGACTGTTGCCTATGGTACTTCTATTTGATGAGTACAACGCTCAATTGGAAGATGTCGCACTGCTCCCGTGTAGCTAATTCTGATGCTGTTGTGGCGCCTTGTACTGTTGGGGAACATGGATAGCCTGGTGTAGCTCTGCGCACTCCATTTCCATAACAGAGAGCTGTCCTATAGGTGGAGCAGTTACCTGCATCACTTGTAGCTAGATGACAGCTCTGATAAGCTCTCACAAGGCACTTATGTCATTGCCGAGAGTGACAGAAGTGACCTCACTTGAGTGTATGACATTGCGATTATACTGCCTGCACGCTGTTGAGGGGCCTTCTCCCTAGCATTGCATTGCTTCTTCATGAAACTGCGCAAGGGTTGCAGGTGGGTTTCGAATTATGCTCGCTGAAATCTTCTTTGACACCTCGCATGCGGAGGCGAACTGTCTTGGCTTCAGTCCTAGAGAGGTCCACATGCCTGGAAAACCGATCCATGTCTCTATGTAGGTTGACACCCTTTCATTTGGGCCTTGTACCCTTGCCTCTATTACACACTCTGCCCTCTCCTTCTTGTCCATTCTGACAAAATTCTTAAGTGAACTGCGGGTGAGACTCATCTAACACGGAAACGTTGCCTCTTGTGTCTCAAACCACGTTTTTGCAAAGTTTTCGAGAGCACAGTACACGTAGTGTAGCTTACGCTAGTTTGACCAATCATTCATGATGGGGACCCGGTCCAAATGCTCCAACCACTTCTCAGCATCTTCAAGAGCAGCTCTGTGAAATGTCTGCGGCGTCTTGGGTTGGTTGATAACCAGCTGCATTCGTGCTGGCGTGGTGATGATAGGGGGTGTTTGGCCCTCTGTCATTCAGGTGGAAAACCGTGCTGTGGCTGGAGGCCCTGGAGATGACGACCAGAACACATGTGCACTAGGTCAGTTTAGCTACTCAATAGGATTGATTCTGGGGTACTCTATGGAGACTGCATCATCTACGTATCCCACAGCTCCACCAGAAAATGTCACCAAGCTAGCAATGGGTGCTAGAATACGCCGGGATGCAGATACAAAGTAGGATTTCTACTCAAGGCAAAATGGTGAAATTCAGAACATGCGCACACTAAACAACTTGGTTGTCCTCCTCTGAGAGGCTGGCCACTATAGTTGCCAGCCTACCTAGCATCAATATAACTTCTCTTCTGCTAACTGAAAGCTGCATGGGTAATCCTCTCAACTGGGCAGCTTTTGGAAGCAGTTATTACGTCTATTGTGGCGTTGTTTTTTGTGTTACTGCTTACTACTCTTCGAGAAGAATGCAGGTACCTTGTCGTTACAACTATAGTGCAGCTCTTATTTTATACCAGCATTTATTAATTCTAGTCAATTTTTTGTTTTGGCAACATGTCATGGAACTGAGGGAAACAGCTACTAAGTCCTATGCTAGAAAGTGTGCTTCAAAATGCTCTCTGCCATACCCCTCACTGCATATATGATCCTACAGTCTGTTTTTCTTGTTTACAGGCCATTCCTAAAAAGAAAACTTGGCGAGTCGAGTTGAATGACATGGTCGACTTTTTGATGGACCCGAACAATAGGTAAGTTCTGTAACATCAATGGCCTTGCTGTGTGTCATGATGTCTAAGTTAGTTACGAAGAAAACAAAAACCAATAACTCTGAGAATCCGTGCTTGGAGAGCTCCACACACAATTGTGCTTTTTACTTGTACATTCACGTCTCAGCCTCTTAGTATAAGAATACAGAAATACTGACTGTGTTAGGATTGCTGTTGACTGACTCCTCATAAAAGTACTTAAGATCTTCTGTATACGTTACAAAATTTGCTAGATTGGTGATATTTATTATTGTGTCACACAACGCCTGGTGTCGCGATAGCACACCAGTGGGTTAGAATTCCTGTAAATGCCCCTAAATGGAGCTAGGCCCTTACCAGGTATGTTCTCTACTACCAACCAGGTGTAAACCTTCGGTCATGTGACCAGTGTATCAGTAACCAATCACCTTCTTCCCAGTCCTTAAAAAACCGCCGCAATAAACACAGGAAAGCATTCTCTCATCAGCCAAGCTTAAGTTCGTGTGCATGTTGTCACTCGCCGATCGCTCGGCCTCTCCGCCGACCTGCCACTGGCTTCGCTGTGCCCCAGCCTTACACAACATATGGCGACGAGGTCTTGAACCCTGAACTTAGGCAATGCCATGAAGTGCCCGACGTAAGTGCCTCTTCACGCCACATTCTACTGCACGTCGGTACCTCCACTTTGCGCCACACTGGCGCCACCTGACCGACTTTTCTTTGTGCTTGCTCCAGCCTCCTCGCGAAGCCACCCTCTCGCTTCAGCTTGCTGCCTCCCTCCTGCACCATGGCTGCCCTCTTTGTCAACCTTCCTCCATTTTTCAACGTGGATGGCGTGCCTTCTATTTCGTGGCATAAATGGAAACAAATTTTTCAGTTACACCTCAATGCGGCCGGCGGAGGCGGCTGGACGACTGACAGACGAGCGGCAGCGCTCCTCAGTGCACTCGGCATGGAAGGTCAGCGAAAATGCTTCGCCGCACAGGCACAGCTCGAAGCGTGAGCCATTCCAAATGCTACACAAACTGCACCAGGCTTGACAACAGAGACTGGCGCGGCAGCATCGATGACGTCAACAGAGTACGACATGCTACTCCAATTTCTTGATGAGCTTTTCGTCGAGATGACGAATGTCCTAGCTGAGCGGCACTAATTCACGACCCGCCAAGAACTACCCGGGGAAACCTACCTCGACTTCGTCGCAGCCCTCGAGAAGAAAGCCCTTACATGCAAGTTTGGCCCCGCTTATGACGATAGAATTTGGAGTAGCCAACGCGGAGGTACGAGCCCAACTACTGTCATTGGTGAAGCCCTCACGCTACAAAAAGCCAAACAACTCAGATGAGACTTCGAGGCACTTCACAGGGCCAACGCAGCTTTCAGTGGGAACGAACAGTTCTCCGATGCCGGCATCATGGTCCAGTGCGTCGCAGCAGCTCAAAATGCCGGCTCGGCTGCTTCGCCGGCCATGCAGTTGCCTCAACATGGCCACACCGGCTCGTCAGCGAGCCTGCATGGGGTTCGCAACCAACAAGCGGGTCAGACTTCTTCAAAGCCCCCACTGGGCCCCTGTTTCCGCTGTGGCCAATTTGGACTCTTGGCAATTAGAAATTACCCAGCCAAGAACAAAATCGGCCAATTCTGCCAAATCAAAGGTCACTTCTCAGCAGTTTTCCGCAATCAGCAATCGTCTGTACAGGAGGTTTGATTGATATGTGGGGTTTAACGTCCCAAAACCACCTTGATTATGAGAGACGCCGTAGTGGAGGGCTCCGGAAATTTCGACCACCTGGGGTTCTTTAACGTGCACCCAAATCTGAGCACACGAGCCTACAACATTTCCGCCTCCATCAGAAATGCAGCCGCCGCAGCCGGGATTCGAACCCGCGACCTGCGGGTCAGCAGACGAGTACCTTAGCCACTAGACCACCGCGGCGGGGCGTCTGTACAGGAGGTTAGCCGCGTTCAAGACGGCGCTCCCACAGTCCCACAAACCATGAAATAGGCAACCTTTTTTCCGTAGATGTAAGTGACATTTCTCGGTTCCGCATCCGGAGCTACTTCGGGCAGTTAAGCAGCGTATAGAAGATAGTGGCGAAGCCACCTTTGTTTCTAAAACAGAGATGTCGTCCGCTAATTTTGTTACCCTTTTAGAAGCATATCTCAATCACACTTTCGTTTCTTTTGATCATGGCATGTTTTTACAGAGGAAGGGCATTTGCATTGGGTCACGGGTAGCACCGATTTTATGTGACGTCTTTTTATCATCCTTTGACCACGCACTACAAAGTGTTTTACTTAATTTCATCCATATGTTCTTAAGGTATTTAGATATTTAGATGATTTTTTAGTTGTTATTGACAATAGATGCCCTTTTTCTTTTCCTGTGATGGTTGAGCAGGTTTTAGATGTTTTTAGAGCAAATGCTAAGGGGCTCACGTTCACTAATGAACTTTCGAAAGATAGCTCCTTGCAGTTTTTGGACCTTGACCTGACAATTTCGGCTGGTCACGTATGCTGTGCGTATCTCCCTCGGAGTAAGAAGGAGTTCTTACTTTACGATTCAGCGCATTCAAAGACTGAAACGCGGAATCGCTCTACTTTGCTTAGAGTTGGCACTACGCAGATCGTGTGAGCATGTTATGCAAGCTAGCTTTATGTGTCAACTTCAAAGTCTTTCCAAGGCCGGCTACCCTCAGTCCGTAGTTAGTTCCCTGGTGGAATCCTTGCTGCAGAGGGTGAAAGGCAGAGTGTCTAATGCAAATGCGTGCCTGAAGGAGAGAGAGCGGGTTAAGCCTGAGGTGGTCCCGTATATACACCGTGTGAGCCATAGCCTCAAGAAGGTGGCTTCCTGTTATGGTGTTCCGGTCGTTTTTTCAGCTCCCAACAAACTTGCTCAATTGTGCGTGCATATTGGAACATGGCAATATCACATGCGATGAACAAAGGGGCTGCCAGAGGCAGCACACAAGACTTTTTAGGCGCTGCGCACAAGGCGTGGTATATGGGACTCCCCTAGATTGCGGCAAGTTCTATATCGGTCAAACAGGGCATTGCATTAATGACAGACTGAGGGTGCATGCCAATAGTTTCGGCAAAAGTAATCATGCGCATCTTCCAGCACATTGTAAAGCCTGCGGATGTGTGCCATTGTTTGAAAAAACGGTGATTCTTGGTAGGAACAAAAAACAAACAGCTAGAGAGCTCTTGGAAGCCTATATTATCAAAAAGAAAGGGCCCAATTATATCAGTGATACATCTATTGTGTTGTACACAACAGAAATGCATTTTTTGGATAACTTAGTGCCTTGTTCATGACGCTGTGCAATGTTTGTTGGCTGTGCACGCATGCGCGGTATTGTCTTCTTTCCAGTGCGTTTCCTAGACGGTCATTAAACAGTTGGTAGTTGGCGCTGTTCTGTCTTCTCTCCTCCTTTTCCTGCTTCACGTTATGTTTTTCGCGCCTCAGTCTTATGCACCAAATGTTGTTTCTACTTAGATGACATACTTGTGTGCGGAAGCTCAAAGTCAAAGCATGATTTAGTTGTATTGCGCAGAGTGGCATGAAGTTGAATCACAAATGTCTTTTTCAGTAAAGGAATTGACATTCCTGGGGCGTAAAATTTCTGCAGAGGGTATATTGCCCATGGAAAGCAAAGTTCACACAATTCTCAATGCTCCTTCTTCTACATGCCTGAAAACCCTTCAGTCCTTCCTTGGCTTTCAGGGTATTACGCCAAATTTTTTCACCACTAAGTGTATATTGTTAAGCTTCTCCGCACTATGCTCAGAAAGGGACAACAATTCTGCTGGTCGGAAGACGCGCAACGTGGCTTTGAACAAGTCAAGGCTGGCCTTGCTTTTGCTCCTGTTATAAAAATGTTTGATCTTTATTGCCAGGCCAAGTTAATCATGGATATTCAGTAGGCATACGACAGGACGTACATTTCGGTTATTCCGGACGTCCATCAGATGTCCGTGAATGTACACTGTATGTACATCAGATACAGAGGTAACGTACAAAGGTAACAAATTTGTACGTTCGCTCGACATTCCTCTAGGACAGCCAACATGGACATTGACAGGCCCTTCAAAGGATATATGTAGTGTTTGTGTGTACATAGCTAGTGCATATTCAAGAAAAACCTTTCATGTGAACAACTTACCCACACAGCCTCGGAAGCCCGTCTTTTTTCCGCGGGAGCTTTTCTGCTGCAAACGAATTCTAAGAAAAAAAAAGTAAAATTCAAGTGGATTTTCAAGGGCAATCAAACCTTTATTATCAACATATATCAAGGCTAAGAAGCACATAACTCACAGCCCGCAGCCATGATTGTAAAAGTGTATACGTAGCCTTACAAGATTTCAGTGTTCAATGCCCTCCGCCTTTAAGTGCAATGACTTCTTAGGCGGCAACAATTGCTTTTTTGGGAGTTGATAAAATTATTAGGAACATGCCCAACTTATGCGTGTTTATGGCAATTTTATTCCAGTAACCACAATACGTACATACAGACAAGCACAGGAGAAAAACTATTGGGTGTTGCACACACTTCTAAAGAAGGTGCAGAGGCACTGACTAGATGCTTGTCAATTGGTTAATAGCAAGGAAAATGCAAGCAAATGAACATCTGGAAGCATGCCATGCATTGGCAGGGCTTATACAAATAATGGACAATAGTTAATGCGTGATAAGAATAGATAAATGTCCGATATGAGACCTAAAGAACAGATATGTAACATGTGGCCTTATCTGTGCGGGCAAGTGAGCGGGGTTATGCTGGTCAAGAGGTTTTCAGGACAATAGGCACAATAGTGCGTGTTTTCTCCCAATACACCCAAAGGAGCATGGCAAGCACGACGTATACGTTCGAAGAATCTGGGCAACTGCGGTGCACCGCTAGTTGAGAAATGTTGAGGCTGGTGCATGAAAGTTTCCACGAAAGCGCAGCGGGATCGTGCGGGGGCCCAGGGCGTGCTTCAAACTTCTCTGTTAAAATAGTTTTTTTTCCCTCTTCTACATGATAAATGCTATGGTGCACTCGATCCACATTTTTGTCAGTTCACATCCATTGTTTCTTATGACATACGATACATATTGAATTAACCAGATTGTTTTGCCGCATGAAGCCAAATTATTTGGCATCCTGGGATCAAATGCGGGTGCCAAAGTTTGAATGAATTTTATATTAGCACTTCTGATGAAATTTTACAAGATTCTCACCTGGAATTCGGCAGGTCTATGTATATTTCACTACATAATAATTTTACAATAATTGATGAACAAATACATGTAGCCTTGGCATGTCATTATACGGACAGCCAATCAATGTTCAAGACAATGTCCGATAGGACATCTAGTTCGGATGTCCAGAAAACAGTCACACGGGACATGGATTTTCACAGTATGTTCATTGGCTATCCGTGTTGGATATTCATACGGCGAGACATTTGTACTCATAATGAACAGCCAGCAGATATCCATGGTTACTTGGGAGTGGTTGTCGGGACGGATGCCTCTGATGTCGGTTTAGGTGTAGAATTGCAGCAACGTGCGGGTTCCCAGCTACACACTTTAGCATTTGCATTCAGGACATTAAGCTCTACAGAACGGAAGTACTCTGTGGAGGAAAGAAAAGCCTTAGTGTGCTTAGTTGCATGTGAGCGGTGGCATATCTGTGGGGCATGTGTTTTACGTTCAGGACAGATCACCAGGTGGTTATTGCCCTGCTCGCAGCAGGTGATTCAGGCAGACGTCCTCAGCGTATTTCCCGCTGGTCTGCCAGGTTACTGTATTATGACTTCAATATTGAGTACTGCAAAGGGTCCGAGTCCCGCTTAGCTGACGCCTTGTCGAGGCTTCCAGTGCAAAACGATAATTCTACTACCCTAGAGAAGGAGATTGTCTCCCTTGTGACCACTGTAGTTGACAAGCAAACTGTTAAGGCAGCTACTGCTTAACAGCTACTGCTTCCGATGAAACATTGCAATGAGTCAACAACTATGTAACTCAAGGATGGCCCCAGAAAAAAAAACTTGATACGGCACTAATGTCATACTTTCATGTACACGAAGAGCTTTCTTTCGTTGACGGATTCCTTTTGTGGGGTGAACGTGTCGTTATTCCAAATATACTAATACGGAACTTTTTGAAATTCGCACGTGAGCCCCATCAGGGTATTGTTCGCTGTAAGCAGCTACTACGCGAGCGTTGTTGGTGGCCCCACATGGATAAGTGTGTGGAGAAGTTTGTCAGGCAATGCCACACATCTGTCAGCTTGAGGATAAATCCGCCAGAACTGCTGTGCCTCCTTTTCAGCCAGTACAATGGCCTGAACAGCCATGGTAGCAACTGGGTATGGGCATGATCGGTCTTCTGCGTACAGCTCCTAATCCTACATACGCCATCACCTAATGGAGTATTATTCTAAATGACCTAAGTTCTTTTTACAAACGTGCGACCTCGTAAAGCTACTCAGTACTGCTTTCAGCCGTGAAGGTCTACCAGAGACCCTAGTTACAGATAATGGACGCCAGTTTATGTCCAGCGAATTTCAGAACTTCTTAAAGGAAAGAGGTACCATTCATTGCTTCTCTTCCAATTATTACCCGCAGGTGAAGGGGCTAATAGAGAGATTCAACCGTGTTTTCAATGAACACATTCAAGTGGCTAAGTTGCAAGGGAAAGATGCCATTCAAAGCAATACAGAGTTCTTAGGATCTTACAAGATCACCCCTCATGCCACCACTGGTTGTTCACCAGCTGTCCTACTTCACGGCTGCCAACCGCGATCAACATTAGATATCAGTAAGCATAAGCTTCCTGTACTGCAACATACCTCTCCTTTCGAACTTCGCCAGAAGGTTCAGCAAAAGCAGGAAGAACGCAATCCTATGTAAATACGGGCAAAGGCTCTAAGCGAACTCTCATTGAAGTAGGCAACAAGGTGAAGGTTAGGCTACAATCGAAAGGTCCCTTCAGGTTAAGCCAACCCCTTACTGTCCTGCAACAAGTTAATCTATCCACATTCCTTCTAAGCGATAACAAAAGTGGAATGCGTCAAAGTTAACGATCATCTCACATGTGACTGCAGCATCTCTTTCATTAACGCCTCAAACTGCAACGATCTCTGATCCACATTTCCTCTTTAATCATGATGACTTGAGCAATTTACCCTCCCCCTCTAATACAGAGTTCTTCCCTTAACACTCCATTCCTAGTGTCCCGGCTGTCCAGTCCAGCCCTGCGCCTGCTATCGCCCAGCGCGACTCCGTCCCACCTAACGTGCCCCCTCCAGTACCTGTGATCCAGGACCATTCGTCGGGCCTTCAGGAGGGAAGCCCTGGGTGTTCTTCACCTTCTGTAGATGCTCCGAATTCCAATATAGGAACGGGAGATGCAGGGAATGGGTCCTCAGAGTCTGAAGTAGCCAACTGTCTGCAGTATAGCTACAGAAGACCAGTGCATGTTCATGCAGTTCATTGAAGAGTGCAAGTTGACACTTGTGTTATCTGTCGGCAAAGTGTATTTTATTTCCGTTACTCTGGGTTGTTTGTTCCCAGGACCATCTTATATTAAGTCGGGCTTCATACTCGATGTTTAGTCCCCACACTTGAGAGGTGTGAAGAACTGCTAGTAATTATGCAAGCGCCTTGAGGGGCTTTTTTTTTTTTTTTCATATTGCATAAGGATGAAATTTTTCCAGGGGGAAACGATGTTGTGTCGCGCGTCTTCTGGTGTCGCGGTAGCACACCAGTGGGTTAGAGTTCCTGTAAATGCCTCTAGGTTGAGCTAGGCGTTCACGAGGTCTGTTCTCTGCAACCAACCCGGTGTGTACCTGCCGTCATGTGACCAGTGTATCAGTGACCAATCACCTTGTTTCCATCTTCCCAATCTTTAAAAAACCACCGAAATAAACATGGGAGAGCATTCTCTCGTCAGCCAAGCCTAAGTTCATCAGCCAAGCCGAAGTTCACCGGCTTCCCCGCGCTCCAGCCCTACACAACACTTAAAGAAACAGATTGCCCTGCGTTTGTATAAAGGGGCACTGAAAGCAAATAATTTGTCAATGGTCAAGGCTTGAAAACATTTAAAGTGTCAAATTTATGCAGATGAGTACTTAAGTAGTTAAGAAATTTTAGTGTAGCACAGTTTGTGCCACCAGTGGGACATTTTGATGACAGCCCTGTGGTATAATAAGCCCTAAGTGCACCCAGCACTGCACCCAGGGCTGGGTGCACTGTCCTTTTTTTTTTCCGAGTTTTTGCGCTGCCCTTTTTATGTGAGCACTATGAACCAACTAGCTCAAACCAAAGTACTTCTAAAGATATCTATTGTATATATAGTTAATTTGCTGGGATTTAGGCTTTTTTACGAGTTAATTCAAACCCAGTGAAATCAAAATTTACGTCTGAATGCAAATGATAGCTGGCTACACGTGGAGATTTTAACTGAATATAAATTTCGGGATTTTTTTATTGAATGGGCACACTGGCAAAAACCAAATTTTTCTCAGTTTCTCTTAAGACAGAACTTTGAAAGGAAGAAAAAATCAACATGTGTATTAGATGCGTGCCATTAGACTGGTGTTGTGCATGAAGGTAAGCAATGTCTAATGTGCTTATGGTAGTATGTCAAAGCCAGTTATGCATAACTAACTAGCCCAGGAATTATTTTTTGAAGGTAGATGCTTGTTTATACATGCGCTCCATTAAATGCACGCTGCGAGCTCGGCTGTCCAATTGAAACAATAAGGAAGCACAAAATCCTCATCTTGATTTCGCTCGGAGGACAACTAAACTTTGCATTAATATTGTTATTGTGAATAATAAAAAGATGGAGGCTCCAAATTCAGTGCTAACTAAATAGCCAAGGTTAATACATATGTTATTCAAAAAGGTATACTGTGCATATTTATTTGCACTTCGTGATGTATTTCTTTCCTCGACATATATCTAGGTAAAATGTGAATCGAACAATGATCAGTAATGAGCCCCGCCGCGGTGGTTTAGTGGCTAAGGTACTTGGCTGCTGACTCGCAGGTCGCGGGTTCAAATGCCGGCCGTGGCGGCTGCATTTAAGATGGAGGCGAAAATGTTGTAGGCCCGTGTGCTCAGATTTGGGAGCACGTTAAAGAACCCCAGGTGGTGAAAATTTTCGGAGCCCTCCACTACGGCGTCTCTCATAATCATATGGTGGTTTTGAGACATTAAACCCCACAAATCAATCAATCAATGATCAGTAATGATTACTTTTATAAAGGTATACTGAGCGCATCGATTTGCTCATAGTGACGTATTGTTTCCGTGACATATATGTAGGTATAATGTAATCGGACAGTTATCAGTAATGACTCTTCGTAAAGTTTCACATTCGCATGATTTATTACTCAAATGTTGCAAGATACATAAACAAAGAGATTTGTGGAAAAGTGCTTTCTGAAAATGTATGAGTATGTTTTCTAGCGAGCTGCTAAGAGTTCCACCCAGTTAGCCAGTAATGGACTCAGTAGCTTCTTGATAAAGACCATGGACTTCTAAACATGGCAGCAATCTGAAAGAAGTGGCATCACATGCTGACCGATTGACGGCAGGATGCGACTCACAAAATAGGAAGGATGAATGGGATTACACCTTTGGACGACACGGTGCAAGCAGGTGTAGGAACGGTTACCGTGCCAGTGTGCAGTGCCCTCACCTTCCGTCATGGCCTTTCAGTCAATTTTTGCATTCATGCGTGCTCTTTTGTTCGGGAGACGATTTGGCAGGCTACACCAAAGTGGGAGATAAAGCAGCCGTGTCTGAGCGGTCGCTGCATGGCGAGCTTGACTCGAGGGTATGATGCTAATGCACAAAATGCCCATCCACGATTCTGAGGAGCCAGGTGGTGAGGTAATTTGTTGCTTTTGACGAGGCACATTTTGCTCTCCTGTGTCCTCGCGATGGTTTTGTTCAGAAATACAACATAGCAACGTTGCGAGTTGAAACAAGTCGATCATAATGTAGTGCAGAACAAAAAACAGTCAACAAACGAACGAGAGAACAAGGAAACAGTGCATACTTCTAACTAATGTTTGTTAGATTGGGACACACGATACATTTTTCAGAGGGGGGCAATGCCAGGTACCTTTCTTCAAGTTTTATCACCATGTTACTCTAAGTTCAGCGCAAACTGCATCTACGTTGTTAGAGAAGCTTCGAGGCTACAGTAGATTGTTTTGTTAAGATTACGCCCACTTCGTGAATCTATCAGATTATTCTGAAACAACGTCGCCGCTAGCGATAATGCTAGAATGTTCAATGGCAAGTGTATAAATGCCGACACGTTTTGCCGCTGGTCAGTTGATCAACGACTGACGCTTAGTTTGCCGATATCAGTGCCAGTGTCTTGCTGTAATGTTGATACGCAACAGCCGGCACAGCCTGTCTGCAAGAAAGAGAAAGACGACGTTGGTGGCTGGTTGTTGAAGTCGTCGAAATGCCACTTTGCTCGTCGTCAAGTAACCGTACTTGGCCACATCGTCGATGCCGCAAAAGTCCGCCCGGATCCCGGGAAAATTCGCGCCGTCACGGACTTTCCTGTTCCGAAGTCAACAAAGGACGTTCGCAGTTTTGTGGACTTGTGCTCCTACTTTCGACGGTTTGTTAAGGACTTCACCATCATTGCACGCCCACTCACAAACCTCCTGAAGAAGGACACCCCGTTTTTCTGGGGCGCTGATCAAGCCTCGTCTTTTTCCCAGCTCACGACGCTCCTTACAACACCGCCGATTTTAGCCCATTTCGATCCATCAGCTCCAACCGAGGTTTGCACTGACGCTAGTGGGTATGGCATCGGGGCAATGCTAATGCAACATCAACGCGGACATGACCGTGTTATAGCATATGCAAGCCGCCTGCTATCTACAGCCGAGCGCAACTATTCAATCACGGAACGTGAGTGTCTCGCTCTTGTGTGGGCAGTCGCCAAGTTTCGCCCATACTCATACGGGCGTCCATTCTGGGTAGTCACCGACCACCACGCGCTCTGCTGGCTGGCCTCACTCAAGGATCCCACAGGACGCCTTGCTCGTTGGTCCCTACGATTACAAGAATACACGTTCACCGTAACGTACAAAACAGGGCGGTCACATCAAGATGCTGATTGTTTATCACGCTACCCTGTGGAAGAGGCTGCCGATACTGACACCTTTCCAGACCTTCTGTCTGTGATGCAGCCTTGGCCACGAACAACGCCTGGATGCTTCCCTGCGAACCATCATTGACAAGCTTGAGTCAATGCCTCGCGACGCATCTCTACAAATGTTCCTGGTAAAAGACGGCATCCTGTATCGCCGTAACCTCGATCCATATGGCCATGACTTGCTCCCCGTCATACCAGCACATCTTCGTGCGACTGCTCTCAACCAACTTCATGACGCTTCTTTGGCGAGTCACTTGGGCGTCTCTCGCACATACGACTGTGTACGTCGTCGTTTCTTATGGCCTGCTCTTGTCCGCTCTGTTCGACGCTACGTCGCCGCTTGTGAGCCCTGCCAGCGCCGCAAAAAGCCATCTTCCCTACCAGCTGGATTCCTTCAGCCGATCGACGTTCCCATTGAACCTGTTTTTCAAGTTGGCGTCGACCTGCTTGGCCCATTCCCGATCTCCAGCTCAGGCAACAAATGGATCGCTGTCGCCACTGACTATGCGACACGGTACGCTATCACACGAGCACTTCCGACGAGTTTCGCAACCGATGTGGCGGACTTTCTGGTATATGATATTATTTTAGTACACGGAGCTCCACGCTAACTTCTCACTGACCGGGGCCGGACCTTCCTATCAGCTGTCGTTGATGAAATCCTGCGCTCTTGCTCTGCCAAGCACAAGTTTGCCACTTCGTACCATCTGCAAACGAACGGTCTTACGGAGCGCCTCAACCGCACCATGACCGACATGCTTTCTAAATACGTAGCGGCCGACCACCAGGACTGGGACGTTCATTTGCCATTTGTGACGTTCGCGTATAATTCGTCACGTCACGACACTGCCGGCTATTCACCATTCTATCTTCTATACAGCCGAGAACCCGTCCTACCATTTGACACCTTGCTGCCCTCGGTCCTTGAGTATGCCGGCGAAGCCATCGCGCGAGCCGACCACGCACGACAACTTGCCCGCAGCCGCCTGCAGGCTTCACAGGAGCATCAAAGACAGCTCTACGATTCCCATCATCGAAACGTGCTCTTTTCACCGGGTTCCCTTGTCCTCCTCTGGTCCCCCACTCGGCGTGTAGGGCTTTCTGAAAAACTGCTATCACGCTACACTGGACCATACCGCGTCGTTCGCCAGGTGACTGACGTTAGATACGAGATCGTTCCAGCCGATTCACCGTCATCATCATCACCTTCGAGTGACATCGTGCACATAGCTCGACTCAAGCCTTATCACCCTCCTTCTACCACATCCCAGTTGCTCAAGCACCGAGACGGTGCTTCTACCGCCGGGGGGTTATGATACGCAACAGCCGGCATAGCCTGTCTGCAAGAAAGAGAAAGACGACGTTGGTGGCTGGTTGTTGATGAACTGTCGACATCTTGGTCGCCGAGCACGGTGCATCGTATTTAATTTATTAAATAAGTTACCCGTAACATTATCAATTCCCTTTTTCGCTGCCTCAAGTGTGGCTGAATAAACAGTTTGATCTTCGACCCACTGTCTGCTTCCTTTGTCATTGTCACGACCCAGTGACAATATACATAGGCAAAATAAGAGAAGATAAAACCAGAAAGAAAAAATAAAAATAAGGAAGAAAAAAAATCGCGAGGTGAAAACTAAAGTGCCGATAAGTCACACATGAGCACTAGCACCGCCCTCCTTTCCATATCTCGCCAAAAACAAAAGCTCTTTGTTGGAAAGGTGCAAAGAACGTGCGTCCCATTCTAATAAACTCTAGTTGAAAGAATGGGCTGTGTCCTTGTTTTCTGGCTTGTTTGTTGTCTATTTTTTGCGCTGAACTTCATTATGATTGTCCAGAAAGTTCAGAGCAGAGTTGGGCCTTGCCACGACTTCAAGCAGAAAGCTCGGTTGTAATGTTCGTGGCCGCGGTACTCGATGTTTCATAGTACGTCGTGCTCAGCTGTGAGTACTTGGAGTTGTCATGCAGTAGTCTAGTCTTCATCACAGTCCCAAGTGTTGACTATGTCTTATGACTGAGCTTCCACTTGCAGCTGCCTTAACAAATTGGCGGCCTGTGAACACAGAACAAATGCAAAAATGTCACTAAGTAGCACTATTTTCGACATCTGCTATGCAATAGCAGCAGACGATGCTATCCTGGAGCGAGTATCAGACCAATGGTGAGGCATGCTGGAGCGACATTGCTGAAGCAGCCAATCTGAGGCCTCAAAATGAATTTCAAACATCTGCTTTTTGTATGCTTGTGTTTTGATAGAGGAGCTAGCGGTAACGAGCAATTCCAACATGGAATGCCTTCACAAAGCACCTTATGAAATACTAAATGGTCGTGCCCGGTTGTGCTATTGCGGGGCTCTAATTAAAAAAAAAATCTTTCTGCACCCAGAAAACTCACGGGTCTTTGCAAGAGGGTTGTGAAGCTCGGCACGATAAGCAGTGTGTGTGACATGAAATATGTGAGGAAATACTGCGCGTGTAGCATATGTGTCGTGTATGGCATTCTGTTAAGTTGTGACAGGTTTTACGTATGACAATCTTGTTGAATAGTATGTTCGGCTGAGGGAGCATGAAAATCTTCTACCCTCGGGCACTGGTGGTAACTTGCCGTTGCACTGCAAGACGTTTGGGTGTACGCCTTTCTTTGATAAGGTGACAATTTTAGGTAAGGCTAAGACTCAGCTTGAATGGGAAAATATTGAGGCATTCCATATCGGGAGATTGGGTCCAGACAAATGTCTTAGTGCAGCTTCAGTTTATCTCACCAGGAAAAAATGTTTGTTTCTAGCACAGAAGTTATTTGCTTAGATATTAGCTTGCTTGGTTTTTTGGTTTGTTAGCTGCACATGCATTGTACGGACCTAGGAAAGTTTTTTCCGAAATAAAGGTCAGTCTTTAGTGCCACATCTCTGCTCTCTGTTTCTGCTGCTCTGCTTTTTTTTTATTTCAACATTTTGTGGCTTTTGTAGTTAACTAAGCCTATCGGCTATTTTTTTGTTGTTGAGCTTTACCTGTGAGAGTATATATGACGGAAATTAATAGATCTATGGTGATGTAATCAGCTTCCAAGTGTGCTTTAAATTTTGTCACGTGCCTCACTGATCACGCTTCAGCACGTAAATACAACCAAGTGGCTTTCCTTTAGAGGCACAATAAAGCAGCAATTTTGTCGTGCAAAGCGATATTAGGGTTTGAACACCGGCATCGCGTCTCACCAGTTGATGGTTGCACTCTTAACAGCACCACTGCTTCTTTTCTAGTCGTCCATCAAAACTAATATACATAGGACACGAAGTTGGACTGTCAGCTTGCTCTATACCTGTGCCACTTTTGCTTTCGTGTGAGATGCCTTTGATGCGCTAAGCCTCTGAAGAGCGCAGCCGCTCGCATGGCCTAGCTGAGAGTGAGCGACTGTGTTCATATACTCCTTGCACACGCATAAGCAGCAAGTGCTTCATTCGTGCGCAACGTTCGACCCTACTGAGCAACAGGTGTTTCTGTACTACTTTTGGGTAAAGAAATAACTACAATTCCATAGGTGCCGGTCACACCACAAAGTCAGTGAGAATATGCCATTGAAGAAAGATACACCCACCCCCCTTGCAAAAGTAAATGAGTCAGTGCAGTACGTGAACTCGCTTTTCTTTGTTTCGTTTCTCCTGAATGCGAACCATGGCTCGTGCATGTATTTGCACACTTGGCGAGTCAGCAGGCACAATAATTGGTTAGTGTTCACAAAGCTGTATGTGCATTTCTTCACACCTCAGAAAACGAAGTGCTGGCCGTTTCAAACTTGTTTTCTTTCAATAATACTCCGCACATGCGTTTCTCAACACGCAGTGTGAAATATAATACATGCCAGAGTCAATGACCTTCTAAGTAAAGCCTTGACAACACGGTGGCTGCAGCTGAAATACTATGCAGTTCGAAGTGACGAGCACACCGGGGGCAGCCACTGGCACCATGATCCTCATAACGATAGTAGAGGGTAATTTCGAATCCATGGTGCACTTCACAATGCACATCAAATGCACAGAATATGTGAAAACACATTCCGGCAGCTCTTACGAGATGTTGCACACTGAACTGTGATAGCCCCAGTGATGGTGTTGCGAGCGAAATCTTTTACACACCACCGACTTCAGAGGTGTGTGCGTCGGGAGTACCCGTATGGTTACATGGGATGAAACCAAACAGCCATTTTCTTGGCCACATGCTATAAATATTGTGAAATCAACTGTAGAGCACCAGCCGCACTTTGTTGCTATGCAGTCGCTCGGTAATCACATTCTTTAAAACAGGTGTTGCCATAAAAATGTTGTAGTGTCTTCAAAAGCAAGAAACATGATTATTGTACTGTAGAATACGCATTCTTAATTGTATGCACAGTAGCGTTGTAGGAAAAATAAATGCAAAATACGTGTTCTCTTATTCAGTAGGTTGTGTCGGCTGCTTGACGAACATTGTCGTGAAGTTTGACCAGGAATTTTTACTAGAATGATTCGGATACAGAAAACGATACAGCTGGCACATTTGCATCATCACCGCTCGTAAGCCCAGCAGCGTATGCTATAACGTTACAAGAATGTAAGCAAATAAAATTGAAGTGTGCCTGCAATAGCTTGATTTAGTTACCTCAACTGAACTTATGTTTATCTTGATCACGAGCAATGTTGGACGCGACAGGGCACTTCAATCGTGCAATCGCATCTTTCAGATTCTTAAACAGTGATCGCATGATATATGCATGTCATGGTTCGCATATTTGTGTTCACACTTCTTTGCTTTTGGGGCCTACTGGCACCTTACAATTTCAACCAGTTGCAGCGAGGTAGTTTTACGTCACTGATTGAACGCTTGTGAAACCATCTTAGTGCGTAACCAGTTCACAGACGATCGAATGTAACTCATTTACTGGAACAGCATTATTTTGTTCAGTAGCGTACGCAAAGCGCCACACACAAGCATGTTACATGCATGTGAATACAGGTTTTTTTTTCTCAATGGGGAGCAGCTTCTAGGAAAATGTGCTCTTCATGGGTCGTAAACTTAAGTACAGTAAGGGAGAATGTAGGCCATTTGAGCCGTCATAGCACATGAATGCTTCAAAAATATGAATGGGGAAGCAATCCTTGCAGAGTATCCGACCAAACGCTACCCACTCCCTAATCTGAAACAGGCTACAAACACGCTTCATAAACCGGTTGCTAAGAATCGATAACACGCATGAGCTACCACAAACATCTGATTTTTATGTAGTAAGCATAGTAATGTAATAAAACAGAACGATGCAGCTTTGAAGTGGCCGTCGCCGTTGTGTAGCGGTAACGATGGTAGGCTGCTGGCCCAAGGGTCGCGAATTCGATCCCAGCCGCGGCGGTCGTATTTCCGTGGAGGTGAAACGGTAGAGGCCCCTGTGCTCTGTGATGCCAGTGCATGTTAAAGACCACCACATGGTTGAAATTTTTGGACCCTTCAACTAGGGCGTCTCTCATAATCATATCGTGGTTTTGGGACGTTCAACCCCAGATACTATTATTGCAGCTTTGAAGCTTGATCATACAGAAAACTGGTTCCTCTGTGCCTGCAATCACATGGTGCAAAGACTGTCTCATTTCGGCGCGACACCAAAGAGTGTTCTCTTATAAGTGCGGATGTTCTTATAAGTGCGGATGCTCTTATAAGTGCGGATGCTGTTACATACCACGTTTATTACGAACAGTGAATGTAAACATGGCATCGGTCTTTAAAGAATTTCACTAAAGGTAACTCTTAACTTAACGATGGTTGTTGACTTATAGTGCTCCAGAAACCTCGTAGTTATGTGTCAAGGAAGGAATTGTTTTGAAATAAAATTGTGTTTCAGTGGTCCGCATTTGGTTAGCACTCTTCAAACTGAGATGTGCCTCAGTGGCACATCTCAAGTCACTGTTGCCATGCACAACGTTGCCCAGCTTTAATTCGCGGTCGCCGACATTATAGCAGCAGCAGAGGGAAAGTAGCGGGAGCCACGGCAGCAACAACGGCCAATGAACAATTTTTAGCCATGATTTACAAGATTGAGGCATGCTTGGTTCAACTGGGTCCTGCTAGATGGCACGACCAGTGCAGTTTAACCTGGCGAAATTTGAATTTTCGAACCACTTTGCGCCATTTCCCATAGTAACGCCTGGCAGTTCTTTTTTCCACAAATCAAATAAAAACGATTGAACAGCATTTAATTACAGCTCTTGATGTACGGAAGGCTCTTTATTTAGTGCAGCTAGATCGATTACTAATGATTAATTGTAGGCAGTTTGTCTGACATCACGGGTATCATTTTGTGAAAGTCCTACTGTGAGGCATTTGTTCTCGTGCATTTGCCTTAATTTCTCGGTAAGTAGAGCACTGCTGTTAATAATATTGACCTTTTAGACGTCTTCATACATTGAGATTTCACTCTGACATGAATCGTTACTTGATATTAGTGTCTTTTTGAGCCGTAGCTGGAGCATCGGAATGATTAGGTGACTGTGTATCAGGGCCCCTTTCAAATGCAAGTAGTGTTTTAGAAACAATTGTATTCAGCTCTTCTTGTGGTGGTTTTTTCTTTACAGGGACTTCCTGACTATGGCTAAGCAGCAAATTAGATGTATGCATGACACCATCTGTTGGACCTTGCTTTCTATCTGTCCTTGAACTAAGCCTCGCCACCAGTGATTTCAAAAACATCGTGGTCCGGTCGAGTCTGCAGCAGCCTTGCAGCTACCAAAGTGCCCTTTTTTTTTCTTCAGTGTTTGCAGTGAAGTACCTGTTGAAGTTTCCGGTGTATTTTCTAAAAGGAATGCAAGTTTTGTACATTCTTTCTTTTTTGTGCCAAATAAAATAACATTCTTGGGGGAACAGTGAGGTCAAGTGTCTGTCAGCCTGCGTTAGCAGCATTTTCTTTCTGCCACAATAGCCAAGTGTTTTTTTTGTACCACAATATTTGTGCAAGTGAGTATCTCCACCACTGCAAGGTGCATTTAATTCCTAAAAAGCACATTTGTGCAAGTTATGGTTTCTATTGCATATCTCTTGAACAGCGTGACCTCGTGCTTGAGCTCCACAAAGCATCTCGCTTCTGTTGGCTTTTCGTGGGATATGCTACCGCTCGTGCTTAGGACGGCACAGTTTTTTGTTGTTGGGTTGGTGGCCTATTCACAGTGAAGCAGTCTAGTGCTAGAATCGAATCGTACTCGTGTAGGCAACAAGTCTGGCTGAATCGCCATGTTTTGTTGGAGCATGCAGACGTGCATGATGACTCCTAAAATAAAGTTACTGAGGTCGTCGTTCCTGTTAAAGCGTATTTTTTCTTTTTCCATTTTTATGTGTGCGTCATCACGTATGTTTGCTTGTCAATTTAAGAAAAAAAGGCAGCGTCCGAATCAGCGACTTGAACCTAGTCAAAGCAATCACCTGGGCAAATGGTGTCATGAGCCTGCTCCTGTAGAGTCTCTAAAGTAGCGACACTCTTCTCCACATGCACGTTTTCTTCCTCGATCAAGGGTGGAAAAGCTGCACCATTCACGCCATTGTGCACCAAACTTGTTCACCTGCGCCATTGCGCGCTGAACCACCCCTATTGCACCATGCATACTTGTTCATCAGCACTGTACTGTGCTCCAGCGCCCCAATTTAGCCGGATAGTGCGACAACCATCAAATTGCGTGCCTAATGTATATATGTATATTTATGTATGTATTATGCTTTATTTTCCACAAAACATCGAATACAGATTTGACGAGGGCAAATTGGGACAATGCGGCTCTACCTAAAGGTGGGCTTAGATAGATAGGGTTCATGATGAGTTGAATGGGGCAGCGTTCTCGTTCATGTATTCGTCCTAACACTGCCCCATTCAATTCATTATGAACAGCTCATGACCACTTGACCGGCCCTGAAACCCCTGCGTCCAATCTACTGCACTAATAATAAACTAGCTGCGTGTGCACAGAGCTCTGTAAATATTAGGGGTGTGTGAATATCCGAAACTTTTTGGACAAAATTGAAATAGGGCATAACTGAACAACCGTATATAGCAGCAAAGCACAGATTTTTCGAGCAAGTTACATAAGTATGCATTTAGCACACAATACCAGGTAAAAAAAAAATCTTGCCACTATAAACTGCACAGCATGAACAAAAGCTACCCACGAGAAAAAAAAATTAAGATTCGCATGAGAAGGATGGGACAAAATATAATACTGCCAACAATCTGTGGCTGGAACATAGCGTTCTATTAAGACAGCAATTAGAAGGGGGAGGTGGGAGCATTGCGCGCTGCGGAGGTCGGCGGATAGGGTGTCAGTTGTTCATGCCGACGAGCGGTGGCGCGCGTGTCGTTTTTTAGATGCCCCTCTGGGCCGAAGCGGAGCACTTGCGTTTCCGCGGCTTGCGTTCGTACTGTTCGCACGATGCTTGAAGTTTTGAAGCCTCTTCACACCGCATATCGTGATGGCTAAACCAGTGAAGCGCCAGACTCACTGCATCGCGCCCGGATGCTCTACCGGGTACGTTTCAGCCCGAAAGGCAGGTGTAAAAAGTTCTGTTTTTACCGTACCGAACGATGAGGACCGGCTGAAAGCATGGCAGCGGTACGTTCCACGTGGTGACAAACTGCTCGACCGAACTGCAGTCCTGTGCGAGTTACACTTCGAGCAACGGTTTATTGTGAGAGATTACACCCACATCGTGAATGGTGAAGTTGTGAAGATTCCTCGCGGCCGCCCATGCCTTACCGACGATGCAATACCGTCGATCTTCCCAAACACGCTGAGTTATCTCTCTAAAAAGCTTCCTCAGAAGCACAGCTCTCGGACATCGAGAGGAGAAGTGCTCGGCAAAAAAAGAAAAATGAACGATGAAAACGAACTTCCTTCGATGGAGCACGATTCTTCCTTAGATGTGACAACGAACGGTGAACGTGTTCCCGGCGCGTCGTGTACAGTGGAAAAAAAAGTGCCGCCATATCCACGAAGTGAATGATGATGAGTGGGCGAAGCTCCGGAGGTAAACCTGGTAAACCATGAATCCTCTGTACATTTTGCCCACTCGATTTTATTACATCGCTCCCCCTAGCGTACGTCGCCGCACTAAATCGAGCGATTGCCTTCAACCAATGACATGCGCCATATGTGACATCATTCTTATTTTATAAGATCTCGCGTCTTTCATCAACTACAAGTACCGCTTTCTAGTTTATAACATCTTGCATCTTTTCATCATCAGCTACAAGTACCACCATCTAGTAAACACTACAAAAACTAAACGAGAGGTGGCTACATACAGGAGATGGTACCGCCATCTAGTGAACACTGCAAGAACTAAACTAGAGGTGGCTACATACAGGGGACGGTACCGCCATCTAGTGAACACTGCAAGAACTAAACTAGAGGTGGCTACATACAGGGGACGCACAGCCCACGCCCTAAGGAGCTTCGCCCCTAAAACTGGGGCATATGAAAGGTAGAGTGCCTAGAATATTCTCCTAGTGTCATGAACAGGCGCCTTCCCCATCGGCGACTGGGAAATTGATTTGGATTCAGCGTTAGGGGGCGCTACTTGCAACTGGCGCGTCAGTTTGCGTGCCGGCCGGGCCTTTCAACGTTGTGTCGGGTGGCGACTTGTCTGTGTGGTGAAGCGTGTTCTCGCTACGTTTCGAATATGTGCCGTGAATTCTCGTGCAGCGACTGTGTGTGACTATGCCTGAAAAAAAGGAAGAACGTGCTTTGGGCCTTTGTGCAAAGGCGGGTACAAGTCTTTCAAGGAGAAGGTGTCTCTGTTCAGGGCTCCGGCAGACCCTGTTCATCTTCAAGAATGGGCGCGAAACATCAAAAGAGGTGACAAAGTTCTAGACGAAACTTCTGTAGTGTGTTCTCGTCATTTTGATGATCGCTACATCCAAATAACTTTCAAGCATGTCATCAACGGCGAGGACGTCGAATTCGACCGTGAACGACCATCGCTAACGCCGGACGCCGTTCCTACCATTTTCCCGGATGGCCCCGCTTACCTGACTAAACCAGTGCCTCGAAAAAGAAAAGAGAGGAATATTGCTGACTGCACAGCTCCGCCTGCTAAGCGTAAAGCGCCGAATGAACCCACGACTTCCCAGGCCTGTGACGATGCTGCCGCTGGCGAGGAAACAGCACAGGCGCCGCACCCGTTTCACAGCATAACGCCGCTGTCGGCATTTTGCAGCAAAATTTGCTTGCCCAGTAACCCAGAAGCATTGTGCTTCGCATGGCACTACAATACAGTGCCGGGTGACGTGTGCGTGTTGAAACACGTAGTGTTTTCGTCAAGCAAGGAAGTAGGTGCTGCAGATGGGTACCTTTGCAGTACTTACTGCCGCGGCATAAATGTGGAAGAGCACTATGTCAGCACCGAAACTGACGCACTCGCTTCGCTGAAAAGGGCCGACGATCTGCTTCTTTGTTGCGGCTGCGAAATAGAGCCTGCCGCTGGCACTAAGTGCGTCCGTTTCGGAAGCGGATGTTTTTCGCCCAAGTGCTTGGTTACTACGCAGGATGGGAAAGCTTGCTTGAGGTGCAAGTACCTGAGGAGACTGATTCAAAATCAGTGGAACAGACTGAAGAAGAAACGCAGAGGCACATTCAAGCAGCGCATTTCTAGGAAGTCTGTGCAGTTGTTCCGGGCCAAGAAGAAGCTGGCTAAGGCGCAAAGGAGCATTGAAGAGCTACGGGCAGTCAACAATGGAATTGCCAGGGCTGCTTTAGAAAAAAAGTTGAGTGGTCTGCCAGTGAAGCAGCGTATTGCTGTCAAAACCTGCTTTCAGGCAGCCACTCGGAAGTCGACCAGAGGCATGTCGTATGACAAACTGTGGATATTGGAGTGCATTCTTATGCGAATGAAAAGTCCACAGCTTTACGAGCATGTCCGCAGGCACGAAATAATGGCTCTGCCAAGCAAGTCTTGCTTAGACAAGCATATGAAAGGCTTTAAGAGCGCATTTGGATTTAACTCCAAAGTCCTTTCAGCACTACAGGAGAAGACCAAGGAAATGGACGAGTTTAGCCGTCATGGTGGACTTCTATTTGACGAACTCAAACTTTCAGAGAACATTAACGTCAAGGCATCTGGGGAGCTGACAGGATTTGTGGACTTAGGACCATTTACGGATGACAGAAATAAGACAGAGGCCAGTGACCACGGGTTTGTGGTTATGTTTCAGCCATTCCAAGGTATGTGCATTTGAAACACAGCCGTATTGTGGATGAATGTTTACAAGTACTTAAATTTATCAGCAGCGTTTGGTACTATTACTCGATTGCCTCTTTGACCTGATTTCATCTGGGGGGCTACTCATGCATTGTGGGATTCGATATCTTTGCAGGAAAATGGACTCAGATCCTTGGAGTCTTTGCCTCAAAAGGCAATGTAAAAGCCTCGGTCCTGTCTAAAATTCTTCTGGAAGCCACAATCCTCGCGGAAAACGCTGGACTATTTGTTGATTATTGGACAAGCGATGGTGCAACCTGGAACCGGGCTCTCTGGAAGCTGTTTGGAATCAAAGGTGTGATATCTCTACTTTTAATTTTTAAATTATTATATGAGCTGGTAGTCAACCAGGTGCTTTTTTTCTATTTGTGCAGCTACCTCCAAGGGAATCACCTGCAAAGTTCCACATCCGGTCGAGCCAGGGAGGAACGTGCACTTCATATCAGACTTTCCTCATCTGATCAAGTGCATCCGAAATGCATTTGTGTCGACAGGCCTGCAGATCCCAGATGGTCACGTCCATGTTGATGTTGTCAGAGAGGCATGGATTAAGGACAGCAAGTCACTGACACTAAAAGTGATGCCGCACATGGGGGCCTGCTCTACCCATCAGACGCTCTTGAAAAGCTCATCACAAAGCTTGAAAATGCTTTCACTGTGTTTTTCAGCCGGAACAAGCTTCATGCCGAAAGCTTGGTTAGCTTCTTGCTTTTTCTTCAGGGTCATGAACTTGAAAAAGTTGGCTGCATTGAGCACGGTCGTAAGTTCACTACAGCGATTATTAAGTTTTACGCACTCACCAGACTGCACTTCTTCACGAAAGCAACAAATAAGAGCCTGTCCTCTAAGCGAGAGAAGCAAAAGCTCTTGAAAATGCGGCGGTGTCAGTAAGGTGTTCAGTGCTGTTCATGTAAAAAATGTAAATAAGTTCCTGGTACAGTGGCTTTTGTAATTAAGAAATCTGGCATTGTGAATCTGTTAGGAGTTCGGAGCTGCCAAAGTGAAAAATGTAAATAAATTCTGGACACTGACTTCTGCAATAAATGTTGATATTGTAAATTGACATTTTGTATTGGTTTGTTTTTCCTTACTGCTGGTAACTCATTCGCAGGGGGTCCTGTTCGCCAGTGGTTTCGTCTGGCGCACTGTCATTGCTTTGGCATTATTTATTTTTCTGATTACTTCGAGGCGTGAAGGGCCAATCGAAGAGATAATGACCCTTGTACGTGGGTGCGTCCAGGCCTGCCACCGAGTGCAGGGAAAGTAAGTGTCCATAATACATTGTATATATAAAAAGTTGCGAGAAGAGGGTTTGTACAGTGCCTGCGATTCTGCACATGACAACAAAGTCGCGACAGCAGCCTACGGAGGGAATGGTAATCGCGGATGAGGAGAGAAATATGTGATTTTTTGTGTTGAACAGTCGTACCGCTGGGAGCCCCCGGTTGGCCACCCCTTAATTACCGCAATTTAAAAAGTAGCATTGGTAACGCGCGAGCGGCCAATCTATGAAGAGGCGGCACGGCAGGAGGACACAAAATCTCAACAAGGCAGAGAGCTCGCATACATTTCGTTCAAATTCACACGCTTTATTTACAGTCTGCATGGAAAACGCAGGATAACAAGGCAATCGCGTGCTAAGCCATGAAACCACCACTGCAATTTCAACGCAAAGCGTCTGCTCCGGCTTGCTGCCTCCCCAGCTTGCCGAAAAAGCAGCGCGCCAGAGAGCGGTACTGTCACCTGGCGGCTGTATCGCATACTATTTCCCCTCGGCCAGCCCGTTCACGACACTAGGAGAAATATTCTAGGCACTCTATGAAAGGTGAGAAGCTTCCGTGATGCCGATCATCATGATGCTGATGTTTTCTTCTAAGTTAGGTAGTTAGGTTTAAATCACAGTGCAAGTAAAAAAAAAACGAACATAAAGTTCCATTTTGTAACAAAAAATTTATTGGCATTGTACAATTGCATTGTCCCGGATCTGTAGTCGAGATTACTAATAACCCTATGTTTAAGGCTGCTGTAACTAACCTGTCGCCATAATTTTTAGGAATATAGTATTTCCATTTTTCAGTAGCACGTTGTTCTACATTTTTTTTTTCGTATCTTGACATTTGCTGTTGAAATGATGCATTCTTTTTGTTTATAGACACGTGCGTGTGGTTGAGTGTTATATCGTTTGCTTGATCTTTTTGTTTAGTACTAGACCTGTTAAGCTTTGTAGTTCTTTAATACCTGTTTTGTAATGTGCACTATTTCTTGTTGGTTTCTTTCATTGATCCATGTAACCACCAATTTTTCGCTTTTTCATTATGTTGTGTTGAAAATGTAACCCACTCCCCTCTGTAATGCCCTCGGGCCCTGAAGGTATTGAAATAACTAATAACTAAATTTTTTTTTCTTGTCAGATTTAGTCAGTAAACGCGAAGGCTTTCTACTTTGCGCATACGCAGATGCGACAGCCACGGCCGCGACGGCGTTGCAGGCATTTTTTGGGCGGTACGGGCTAAAAGTGCAAAAAGCTCGTTTCAACGCTATCCGGCTTGACGCCCTCCGGCAACCCGGTATACGCAGAAACATACCGGATTGCCGGACAGACTAAAATACTCTATTAACGTGTTACTGGTGGTGCAATTATATACAAATTCCAAATCCGGACGGAGGCGTTTTGTCGGTGACGTCAGAAAGTGGGCGGTCGCGAAGACGAGGGCAAGCAAACAGCCAATGAGGGAAAAGAAGGCCTGCGTCATCATTTTGACGTTGACTTGGGGACCGTAGAGCAAAGTAAAAAGTGTTTGTGACATGTTGAGAAATATTTAACTATTATTGCTCACTATTAAAATATGTTGGCACTAGTTCTGAAACGTTGAAGAAGCAATACGGCACAATCTAAACGTATTTTTTGGTTATTGTTGTGGAACAACGCTAAATTTTGTGGGACGGTTAGTGATGATGCTAGGTACAACCCTGTTTCAAGCAGTTACTGTTCTCATATCTCCATCACCAAACGGCGCAACTTTCGAAGCCGTTGCATAGAGAAATAAAGAAAGGTGTCTTCTTCTTTCTCTATGGCCGTTGGCTCAGTCGAGCGCAGTAATGGCGGAGGGCAACGACACTGCTAGCCTGCCGCTAGCTACCAGCAGCAGCTGCTCATCTGCGTTTCCGAGGGTCAGCGCGCGCTGGTGCTTGCCTTTATGACCGAACATCCGCAGCTTGCTGCGAAAGCCATCGAGCTGCAGCACGGCGTCACGGTCACCGACCGGCGGCGGCTGTGGCAAGAGCTCAGCTACGCACTGAACCGCTGCCGCACAGGCGAGACCAAGGAGGATTTAAAAAATTGCTGGAGTGGAAATTATTGCGCAGAAGTGAAGCCGTTCCTCTGGAAAGATGGCGGTTGTGGCGGCCATCTTACTAGGGGCATGATAAAGTATCGCCGTTCAGTGACTAAAAACTAAGCGTTTCCCTCGCCCACCAACGAGTTTAATATGGGAACTTTTTCGGGTCACATATTGCTCCAAGTGCGTCTTACAGTTACTAGTTTTCCTTAGTGAGCCTCTAATTGGAGGCAAAGTTCTTTGAAGATTCAGTCATCCATACTTGTTGCTGTGTGTTATTTCGTCGGGAACAACTATCATTTAATATAGAACTAACGTAGCATTTACATAACATATAAAAGCCACTTGATCTTTAAGTGGGCACTATGAGAAAAGATTTTGCCACCGCCATCTTGGCAGTGGCAAAAGCTGGCTTCACTTCTGCTGACAAGGCATTGCGGGAGCTTCCACTCCAGCAATTTTTCTTTAATCCTCCTTGGGCGAGACGAAGAACCGTGGCAGTGGGAAATGCCATGTTGTCTAAGTGCCCGGATGCCGAAAAGCCGCAAAGCCCTTGCATTTCAATCTAATCTATGCCACCTCGCAGCCATTTCAATCCATCTGGTTCCTTTCGAACGGTTTCTCCGACCGTTCCGTCGCCTTCCTTCAAAAACCGGAGAAAAACAGTCACGTGACACCTCGTCCCACATCACATAGAACGTCACAGCATTCATCACGGCTCGAATGGGCCAATCGCGTGCGACTCAATAGAACAGACCGCCTCCGTCCGGATTTGAAATTTCTATATAATCGTACCACGGATACCGGTTTGCGTTTACCGTCTTACCGGAACGCGTGTCTGCCAACGTTTTGAGCTGCTCATACATAAACGTGTGTGCCTTTAAGTTGTCGCAAACCATAAATGGTGATGCCAACTGCATTTAAATTGCATAGGATTGAATCACCGTCGAGACAAATCACGAGACTTTTTTTGTCGTGCACAGTATCCTGGTATGCGCCAAAAAAAAAAAAATGAAAATGCAAGGTTTTACTTTAGGCAGCGTCTTCTGGGCCGCGCGGCGCAGCAGCCAGACGCACACAAAAGTGGATTCTGTGCCGCACGGAAGTGACGTCACTTTAAAAAGTATTACCAAAAGCTAGTTAAATGTATAAATTATTCATGTGTAATGCGTTAAACCTACAAACATTTTACTAAGCAAGTGTTTAACAAGTCAATTTCCCTATGTTTGTTAATTATGTTTGTTAATTAAACACATATTACATGTATTTTAAATACAGGGGGCGCAATAGGCGCTGCGGCTGCGAATGGTGAACACTGCCAAATGATAGCTGCCTGCGATGTGTGTAGGTGGTGAAAACTTCAATTAAATCGTGACCATGGCCTAGACCGCCTTCAAGGAGGACCGGAGACCCTGTGTCGTTGCTGCTTCGTGTAATTGCTGGATGCCTAATTGAACCTGGTGGTTGGAGCTAGCACGGCCGTCCACCGCGCCGCAGCTTCATCTGAGTGTGTGCGCCATAAAGTTTCTCACTATGAAGTGCGGATTATTGTTGTTAGACGCACTGCATTTCCTAGGCTGCAGTGCCAAGCGCGGTGTTGACAAAGGTGAACGTTTTCTTGCTGCAAGGTTTTCTTGTCGCGAAGGGCAAGGTCAAGGATGAAATAAATGCTTTCGCACAGTTGACGTGTGACTGACCGGACGCACATGCATGAAACCCCAGCGCGTCGGCGAAGTGTTCATACGATGAATGGAAACAACTTTTTGTGGTGTTCTTACGAAGCCTGTGGTCTCCGAAGGCCAAAGCTACTGCATTGCCGGCTGTTTTGTTGAGTGCGAACACGTATGGCCGTTCTCACCCGTTGCTACGTAAATGCCCCCGTGCTGTCACAGGCCGTGCGCGTTATTCTGCAAAGCAGACTAGCTGTTTTGTAGTTATATGGGCTAATGCCGTCGGCACTTCCTGTTGGGCATCGTTTATCAAGTGCTGATCGCCTAGACCATTGCGGTGGCACGTTGAAGCGGCCTGCTGGTGACCTCGCTAGGTGATGGTACGCTGAGCGACATAAAAAAGTTTTGAGTTTTTCGTGTCCTCTTGCGTCTCGCCGATTAAGAGCAATAATTCGCAAAACACTTTATCACAATAAATATAGCCAATTCTGCGAGAGTCATCAAACATCCAATATTAAAGGGCCTGTGGACAGGGCCACCACCACCAGCAGCAAGTCAGGCTGACGGGAGACTGATGAGGGGGCGGAAATGTTAAAACAATACATGCGTGAACAAAAGGAAAGAGAAAGTAGGAAAGAATGCAATGGGGCTTGAACTACCGTCCTCGCCAGTTCTTGATGTGCAGTTCTAACCAACTACACCACAGCTGCCGATATGTTTTGAATGGCAAACAAGCTGGTTTTGTGTTGTTGTCACGCTGGACCTAAATAACATTTTGTTTATTTTTACGTTTGGAGTAACTTTAACGGCTTTTATCCTTACGTCTAGACGTACCGCTGAACAGTCCCGACTATTTAAACAAAGCGCCTAACCGGGAAAGTGCATGACGTCACTTCTGTGCCGCGCAGCAGCCGTTTCTGTGTGCAGGTGGCTCGTGTGCTGCGTGGCACAGCAGTCTCTGCCTTTACTTTAACGATAGTGTCGACATCTTCTGACGCTTTGTTGAACCACAGTCTTGCACATGTTGCCTTACGCGTAGTGTTTTTGAGGTGAAAATGATTAACTAATTTGTCATAACGCCGCTGCGCGGTTTTTTCACCAGGCGTACAATGCGCAATGTTTTTGCAATAACATTGTTGTGATTGCCTGATTCACTAAGGATGGATGGATGGGTGGATAGATGTGGCTGTACCCTTTAGATCGGGCGGCGGCTAACGCCACCTAGCCGTAATACTTAGTGAATTAACCATTACATTTATCTTTTTTTTCCTTTAAATAATGAAGTTGAGGATTCGTACTTCGCAGTGAAGGATTTAATTTTCACTCGTGCCTTGACTTTAGCCACCAATCAGATAATCTCCTTCTAGTTAAGTCTACCCGCTTAAAGTCTATTTTGCCCTCGCTGTCCCTAAATCCCAGTGCTTTGAAAAACTCTGCGCCATCATCCTGAACTATAGGGTGAAGCCCTTTACAGAACATTATCAAGTGTTCGGCAGTTTCTTCTTCCTCTCCACACGCACTGCATACTGTGTCTACCCCTTCGTATTTGGCCCGATATGTCTTGGTTCGCAGTACTCCCGTCCTGGCCTCAAACAGTAGAGAACTACCCCGAGTATTATCGTAGATCCTTTCCTTAGCAATTTCCTGCTTAAAAGTTCGATAGATCTCTAGTGCGGACTTCTCAATCATTCCCATTCTTCACATGTCAGTCTCCGTTTCCTTCACTTTCTTCTTAACCGATAGTTCTTTTTGGTTTGGCCACCTGCTGTTTTCTAAGTATTTACCAGTCAACTTCCTGGTTCGCTTCCTCCATTTTGTATCGACATTCTTCATGTACAAGTAGCTGAAAACCTTCCTAGCCCAACGCTCTTCCCCCATTTCTCTCAATCGCTTCTCAAATTTTATCTTGCTGCTAGCTTCCCCGCCCTCAAATGATGTCCATCCCATATCACCTTGTACTCCCTGATTTGGTGTATTCCCGTGAGCTCCTAAAGCAAGCCTACCTATTCCACGTTGCTTAATTTCTAATCTTGCTTGAACTTCTGATCTCATGCACAAGATCGCATTGCCGAACGTCAGCCCAGGAACCATGACCTCTTTCCATATTCCTCTCACAACATCATACCTATTGTAATTCCACAGTGCCCTATTTTTCATGACTGCTGCATTCCTGTTACCTTTAGTCGTCACGTATATTTCGTGTTCCCTCAGATACTCGGTCCCATTGCTTATCCATACGCCCAGATATTTGTATTTATCTGTTATCTCTAGCGTGACCTCATGTATTCTAAGCTCACTACTTTCGTTGTCATTGAGAATCATGACTGCTGATTTTTCCTTACTGAATCTAAAATCTAACCTATCTCCCTCATTACCGCAGATGTCCATCAATCTCTGCAAATCTTCCTTGTTGTTGGCCATTAGCACTATAACATCTGCGTACATTAATGCTGGTAGTGCCTGATCAATAAGTTTTCCTTGTTTGACTAAAGAGAGGTTGAAGCCCAGTCCACTTCCCTCTAATTTTGCCTCTAATCCTTGTAGGTACATCATGAATAATAAGGGTGACAAGGGGCACCCCTGCCTAAGCCCCCGTTTTACCTCTGCAGGCTTGGATACCTGTTTTTCCCACTTTATAACTACCTTGTTACTTGCTAAGGTTAAAGCTTGGGCGAGTTGGTTCAAATACATGATTAAAAACACAGCGCAAACAACGGCAGGAAGAAAGGAAGAGACAGGACAGAGCGCTGACTTACAACTGATCTTTATTAGGAAATGCGAACAAATATATATCATGGCAGGCAAATAACACGTGTCCACCACAATATCAAAAAATTCGCACAAGCGTCACCATCACCATATCGCTACTGTCTCACCGCACACGTGTTCATCCTACAGATAAGAAGTCCATCTCTTTTTGAGAGAGGGTTACAGATGCCCTACTTACACATTGATCTTTCAGACGTGCAATTTCAGCCGCTTCCATTATCTCCCTAGTTTTTCTTTCTTTGTGCCTGGCTAGGATTTTAGTGTCGCGAAACTGCGGTGTGCACCCACAATCCCTACAATGGATGCCAAGGTGGCCGCTAATAGTATTTTTCACGTTGTACTCGTGCTCCTTCAATCTTGTGTTTACGCACCTTCCTGTTTGGCCCACGTATATCCTTCCACAGGACAGCGGGATCGAATAAACTACATTTTCCGCGCAAAGTATGTAGCTAAATTTATGATTTACTGCGCAGAGCTGCGGCACTCTTGCGGGTTTATTCACTTGCGCACATATGGACAACAGCTTTATCGGCGCAGAGAACAGCACTCTGACGTTGGCATGCTTCCCTATCTTTTTCAAATTGTGTGCGATCCCATGCATATACGGCACAACGGTACACTTTTTATTTCTGTTGCATTCCGATAACGATAGCCGGCCCTGGGTATGCTTTAGCTTTTTTAAAATAGATTCTGCGACAGAAATTAACAGATGTGATGGATAAGCTGCTGCCTTAAGGCGTTCAAGTTGTTTACTGAAGCTCTCTGAAATTAAGTGGCGACAAGACTTCTTTAGGGCATTAGTAAAGCACGTAGTGGCAATAGACCTCTTTACCAATTTAGAATGGCAGGAATCAAAAGGTAGCAATGGTTTACTGGCTCGTGGCTCATACTCCCAGCAAATGTGATCTGTTTCAAATTTAAGCTTTAGATCAAGAAACCTAATGACCTGCCCCACTGGTAATTCATGCGTCAAAACAAGTGGCTGGAAATGCTTTCGAAATTCATTTAGCACTTCTAACATTAGTGGTTGTAGGCCTGATTCGTCCGTCTGAAAAATAACTAAGAAATCATCTACGTAGCGGAAGACCTTGGTCAGCCTTAAAACATTCATGTGGTCGTGCACTTGCCTATCTAGATGCGCTAGGAAAAGATCACTTAATATCGGAGCTATGCTAGATCCAATGCAGACCCCATTTGTCTGGATGTAAACCCTGTCATTCCATGTTGTAAAAGTCGAATTAAGGTACATGGTTAAAAGCTCTAAAACCCATAAAGTGGACATGCCATTAAGGGTAATAGTATCGGAAAATGGTACGTGGCAGAAATGTTTGTCTTCGTTTCTGCAAGAAAAGTTAAGGAAATTGGAAGTAAATGACCCCTTTATTGTGCGAAAATCTGACGATGTGATTGCGTTTTTAGATACCTGTAACGACAAAAGCTACATGGCATGCTCATTGGATGTAAAGGACCTTTACTATTCTTTGCCTCATAGTCGACTTATGCTGTGTATTGAAGAGTGTATAGATAAGCATGGTGCAACCGCCTTTCAGAACGACACAGGGTTAGCGGTTGGCAGTTTTTTAGAGCTTTTAACCATGTACCTTAATTCGACTTTTACAACATGGAATGACAGGGTTTACATCCAGACAAATGGGGTCTGCATTGGATCTAGCATAGCTCCGATATTAAGTGATCTTTTCCTAGCGCATCTAGATAGGCAAGTGCACGACCACATGAATGTTTTAAGGCTGACCAAGGTCTTCCGCTACGTAGATGATTTCTTAGTTATTTTTCAGACGGACGAATCAGGCCTACAACCACTAATGTTAGAAGTGCTAAATGAATTTCGAAAGCATTTCCAGCCACTTGTTTTGACGCATGAATTACCAGTGGGGCAGGTCATTAGGTTTCTTGATCTAAAGCTTAAATTTGAAACAGATCACATTTGCTGGGAGTATGAGCCACGAGCCAGTAAACCATTGCTACCTTTTGATTCCTGCCATTCTAAATTGGTAAAGAGGTCTATTGCCACTACGTGCTTTACTAATGCCCTAAAGAAGTCTTGTCGCCACTTAATTTCAGAGAGCTTCAGTAAACAACTTGAACGCCTTAAGGCAGCAGCTTATCCATCACATCTGTTAATTTCTGTCGCAGAATCTATTTTAAAAAAGCTAAAGCATACCCAGGGCCGGCTATCGTTATCGGAGTGCAACAGAAATAAAAAGTGTACCGTTGTGCCGTATATGCATGGGATCGCACACAATTTGAAAAAGATAGGGAAGCATGCCAACGTCAGAGTGCTGTTCTCTGCGCCGATAAAGCTGTTGTCCATATGTGCGCAAGTGAATAAACCCGCAAGAGTGCCGCAGCTCTGCGCAGTAAATCATAAATTTAGCTACATACTTTGCGCGGAAAATGTAGTTTATTCGATCCCGCTGTCCTGTGGAAGGATATACGTGGGCCAAACAGGAAGGTGCGTAAACACAAGATTGAAGGAGCACGAGTACAACGTGAAAAATACTATTAGCGGCCACCTTGGCATCCATTGTAGGGATTGTGGGTGCACACCGCAGTTTCGCGACACTAAAATCCTAGCCAGGCACAAAGAAAGAAAAACTAGGGAGATAATGGAAGCGGCTGAAATTGCACGTCTGAAAGATCAATGTGTAAGTAGGGCATCTGTAACCCTCTCTCAAAAAGAGATGGACTTCTTATCTGTAGGATGAACACGTGTGCGGTGAGACAGTAGCGATATGGTGATGGTGACGCTTGTGCGAATTTTTTGATATTGTGGTGGACACGTGTTATTTGCCTGCCATGATATATATTTGTTCGCATTTCCTAATAAAGATCAGTTGTAAGTCAGCGCTCTGTCCTGTCTCTTCCTTTCTTCCTGCCGTTGTTTGCGCTGTGTTTTTAATCATACCTTGTTACCTTTATAGATACCCTTTAAAAGATTAGTGACTACATGTTCCACGCCTAGTGTGTCCAGTATTCCCCACAATTCCTCTTGAACCACGCTATCGTACGCTCCCTTGATATCCAAAAATGCTAGCCACAGGGGCCTGTGTTCCTTTTCTGCTATTTCGATGCACTGCGTCAGTGAGAACAGATTGTCTTCCAACCTCCTGTGTTTCCGAAACCCATTCTGCAGTTCCCCCAGCACCCCCTCATCCTCTATCCACGCCTGCAGTCTTTCCTTTATAGTCTGCATCGCCAGCCTGTAGACCACTGATGTCACTGTTATAGGACGGTAGATGTTTATGTCAGCTTTGTCCCCCTTTCCTTTATAGATCATGCTCATCCTGCTAAGTTTCCATTCATCGGGAACTTCACCATCGATTATTATTGTGCTCACTGCCTCTCTCAAAGCCTGCTTAGACTTCGGACCTAATGTCTTTATCAGCCTAATTGGAATGCTATCTGGGCCTGTTGATGTACTACTAGGAACCCTTTTCTCAGCCCTTTCCCACTCTTGTTGTGAAAATGGAGTCATTGTGCCACTTGATCCATCCCTGTCTATTGTGGTGCTAAGGCACTTTTTTGTTGAAAGTTTTCTGTCACCCTTGTTCTTATATATTCAATAGCTTCGTCCCCTTCTAGCCTAGCACCTTGAGCTGTAGTTATAAACCTCTGCCCTAGGCTCGTCTCATTTCTTAGGGAGTTTAGATGGTTCCAAAATTTCGCAGCTGCATTTCTATCTTTTTTATGTACTTCTGCCAGCCACTGAGCTCCCTTCCTTCTAATCTTTTCATTGATCAGAAGGGATGCATCCCTTCTACAGCTTAGAAAGGTTGCCCATTTTCTTTCAACATCATCTGTCGGTTCACCCCGCTGCTTAGCATGTCTGTGTTCCCTAGAGGCTTCCTGACGTTTTGCTATGGCTCTCTTAACTTCCTCATCCCACGAACTTTTGGGTTTGTGTCTTCTTTTCCGGGGTGACTTGCCACGCGTCTTAGCAAGCTCTAGCTCAAAGAGTCTAATTAGATTCGTGTATGTCCACACTGTCTTATTATCCTCCGTGATTACTTTCTCAATTTGTTTAGTGGCTATTTCAATTTGCCTTTCTGGATAAAAATTTTCCTGTAGTTGCTCATCTTGTCTCCTTCCCACTTTCACTGCTCTTCCAAAACTTAGCTTGATACGTTTGTGATCGCTACCCAGACTTCTGGAGCCACCTTCATCTATGTGCATTCCCCTGAGCTTATCATACATCCTATGTGACATCAGTGCATAATGTATCGTCGACTGAAGTCTTCCTACCTCCCATGTTATTTGCCCTTCAAACTTCTCGGTACTGTTGCAATTGATCAAATTAAGCCTTTCACACATATCCATGATCATTTTGCCTGTCGGATCGGTATACCCATCTATATCTTCTATGTGCGCATTCATGTCTCCTAGTATAATTATCTCGCACTCTCTTCCTAACTCCTGAATGTCCTTTGATATACACTCTACCATTACCTGGTTTTCCTCTCTGGCCTTTGCTCCCGTCCACAAGTACACGAAACCAAGGAGTGTAATTTGACCTGCCACTTTCCCTTTTAGCCATAAATGTTCCTTGCACTCCTGCTTGACCCTTTGCCAGTCTGTACTTTTATGAATGAATGCCCCAATACCACCCCCCTTTCTGCAGCCTTCTGTTCTATTACAATATTCCCACGCGTAGTCCGGATTGTTCGGAGGTTGTTCCATGTCCCTGAGATGTGTTTCAAGAAAACCGTATACCATCGGCCTCTCTTCCCTTAGCTGTTCTTCTATCTCTTCCCACTTCAGCCTGTTCCTACCACCCTGCATGTTAATATACCCTATGCCTGAATTGGCTCGGCGCTCGTGGCTACGTCTATTTATGCCCCGGATAGATATTGGTGCCACTTTGGAATCGTATCTGTTCAAACTACCTGTCGAAGTGTCTCCCTGGTTGTTTTCCCCGTTACTAGCTATCCTGCACCCCGAAGGGCTCGCTTGCCCCCCAAAAAAGCTACTGCGCGTCCTGCAAGTCGCCAACCCACCTCATGACCTAGCCGCCCATCGAAGTGAATTCTGTCTCGTTGAAAACCCCCCCACCTATGCACCTCTCTGTTTATTTCCACCACCTCAAAGCCTTTCTCTCGACTCATCAGCCATATCTCTTGGTTTGCGTTGACCACCGCTCTTTGCAGGCTGTTATCACGCACCGGTACCTCCGGCATCGTGCATATCACTACCTGCACCTTAGGAGAAGTGGCGCGCATGTCATCGACGCCTTTCGCCAGTGTGGCTGCTAGTCCTGCTGCATCTTCATTTAGGACATCGTTTAAACCACCTGAAATTATCACGAGGTTTCGTCTATCAGCTGTCGTTTTGAGCTTTGCGCTCGCTTGCTTCATGACTGCTTCCAGCTTGCGTCCTGGGAACGCCCCTACTGCAACCCTCTTGTCACCTCTTACCCTCTCTTTGATGACTTCTGTGCATCGATTTAAATTTGAGTCTCCGGCGATTATCACATGCTGTGACTTTTCCGGTGGAGCGTTCTGCACCTGGGGGCTACTTGCACCTGTGACGCCGGCTGCTTTATTCCCTCCCTGCCCCACCACTACCTCGCTGAAGCTGGGCCTTGCGACAGTTGAACCGGCTAAACCTGTTTTTTCCAAGCTTGCTTGCTTTTCCTTCTCCACCGTTCTGGTTGCCGGTTCCCTACTGTTCTCTCGGTAGGTCGCTTCTTTGTTCAGCTTCGCTAGCGCTTCCTCGGCGGACTTCAGTCTTTCTCCCATTGCCCTCGTTTTCTCTTGCTCTGTCGCCAACGCAGACTCGAGCTCGGCGATTCTCATCAGCAGTTCACTCTGGGCAACCATCATTTTCTCCATTTTTTCCTCGACCTCACATTGCCTACACTTCGCGTCAGCCTCTTCTCCATCCGCTTCTACGCTTGGGTCCACTTTCAAACCCACTCCACATCCTGAACACTTTACGGTCTTTTTAACCATGCTTTTCTGACACCAATTGTCCCTATACTCGATATTTACTAAACTCGAGCCCTGCACTACGAGAAATAAAAAGAAAGTCTAAGCTCTACTACAAAAATTTGCGTGTTCAATGTACGCGCACCTTCCCCACGGGGTGGCGAAAGAAAAAAAAACAGCAACAAAAAAATTCAAACACACACACCCACACTAACTAATAAATACCTGGTGACTGGCCGCCGAAAAAGCCGTACCATAAAATAAGTGCTACGAAGATTTCAACCGCTGCCTTATAATTATAAAGACAAGCTCAAAACATGCAAAAACACTTATCTGCGCAGTCGATCCGGAGCGCTCAAAAAACTCGTCCATCCACCTTGACAGCCCGAACTGAAGTGCCACTAAGACCACGCTAGAATGCGCCACCTATTCAGCTGGTCGGGGGCTAGAGTATTTTTGGTTTATATGTTCCAGGGCATTCTAGCTTTGGTAATCTGGCTGAAACGATGTAATCACTATTGCTGCTCACACTTTGGCTTATTTTAACTCGACGGCTAGAGTATCCGCAGTGTGGATACCGTGAGTTCCTGTGAAGGTGGACCTTACGAGGAGGCCAATCCATGCTGTCCGAGATTTCGCGCCTTTGTGCCACGCTGCGGTGGTCTAGTGCCTAAGGTGGGGCTCTTCGATTTTCAGGCCTCTGGCAGCTCTCTGGCAGCCAGAGGGTCAGTCAGCTAGTTCCGTTGGATGGATAGATGGATGTGGCTGTACCCTTTAGATTGGGCGGCGGCTAACGCCTCCTAGCCATAATACTTAGTGAACTAACCAGTAGTTTTATCTTTTTTTTCCTTTGAACAGTGAAAGGTTTAATTTTCACTCGTGCCTTGACTTTAGCCACCCATCAGATAACCTTCTTGCAGTTAATTCTGCCCGCTGTTAGGTTTGGCCTGGGGATTCGTCTCTCAATCCCTTCGGCGCCAAGTCTGACGGACGCTGTCAAGTATTTGAGTGATTATCCAGACCAGGCGGCGGGCAGTGGTGAGTCCCGTCCTTCAAGTGCGGACCCTTTGGTCGTCCCTTCGAGCAGCAGCGTGACTGATGACCTCGTCGACTCGTCGGGCGACAGGAGGGCTGGCGTGGCCGGCGCCGGAGCTGACAAGAGGAGCGGCGCTCCCTTTTGATCCCCAATCACCAAGCCGACCGGCCGACTGCCTATGCTCGTCAGGCATTGTACGTGCTAGCCGGAGGACGAGACGTCGTGTCGCCAAGACGCCCTTAACCATTTGAGAGAGGCCAACAAAGACAGCATCTTCCTGGAGGAGACCGATGGCCACCGCAAATCACCCCGCTAATTGAGCGAACAAAATCGGCGGACCCTTTGAAGTATGCTGCCAGGATCGTGGGAACTCTCGAGTAGCGGCACACCCACGACGAGGAAGAGCCCTGCTGGCGCCACCACAGTGCAGTGTTCACGTGGACCTTGCATGCTCGCCTCCCTCACCTGTGTGTGCGTGATTGGTGTTCGACTCTGAGAGGAGGAGCCCGACAGGGCATAAAACGACGCGGCAGAGTGCTGGACATTGGGCTCTGAACTATGCAACGTTCAACCACCACGCTCGTGGTTTGTGAAACTACTATCCCTTCTTTTCTGTAAATATGTGTAAATAATGTCATAAACCCATGTTATGTTTTCCGTATCCTCTTGTCGGCGTTCAGTTCCTCCATCCGGATGCCATCACCTGCAACTTCTTCCTTCCCAGCTCTTACAACTGGTGGCAGCGGTGGGATGCCATCAGCGAGCGTCATTCCTTCCCCAACCTTAACAACCGGTTGGCAGCGGTGAGATGGACTTCGCGACATGGTGCTGTGCTGTGGTGAGTGCTTGGTCTTTGCTTTGACTTTCCAGGCTTCAATTGTGTGAGTTTATTAGAAGCTGGATTGTGTGTGGGTTAGGGAGATTACCGTTTGTGAGTTTTGAGTTGTAGGGATCCCCTAATTATGTGTGAGATGCAGGACCAAAGTACAACGGCAATCATGTCGTGGAAGGCAATGCTAAGAGATGAACTTTTGTGTGTGAGTAAGCATCTAGGCATTGAAATAGAGGAAAGAATGGGCAGGACAGCGATTTGGATGCTGATCTCGCAAAAAGCCAGTGAGGACGAGATTCAAAACGTAATAGAGATTTTTGAAAAACAGGAAATGGAAAAACGGGAGCGAGAGGAGCGCGAGCGAGAGGAACGGAAACGAAAGGAACGGGAAAGAAAAGAAAAGGAAATAAGGGATAGAAAAGAGCGTGATCGAGCACGCGCCATGGTGCTCGAACGATTGGAACAGAAAAACGAGGCAATGAGATGGAAAATTCAGCCATCCGCAACTGTAGCGCACGAGAAGTGCGATAATCAAGTGAGTGAGGTGCAGCCCAGAACTTTAGAGAAGGCTAGCACGTTTAATGACAGCAGCAGGTTCGACGATGAACCAAATCTGAGAGCTGCTAAAGAGGCTGCGCTGCGTAGAGAGGCCGACGAAGGCCAGAGCGAGTGCGACGAGGTGCTGTGCCAGTTAGCTGTTAGCGAAACAGCTAGGATAGCTGTAGAAAAGCTGGTACAAACCTCAACTGTGTTTGTCGCAACGGTGGATCTTGCAAATGTGGAAGTAATCAAGACCACCGGAGAAAGCTAAGAGGCAGCGAAGGTATAGAGTGACGGTAACAGTGCAGTTGGCAATAGCTCCCAGGAGTGCGAGCGAGATGGTTCAGAGGGAAACAGCTGCATTGTTACGAAGTGTGTTAAACTGTCCGCCGGTTTAAAATGTGAAAGAGATGATTTTGTCGAAAATAATTTAGACTGCGCGACTGAGACAGCTGACGAAAGCTGTGAGAGGGTTCACGAGTGTGAGTTGCTATCGAAAAACTTAGAAACGAAGCGCAAAAAGCGGCGCAGAGGAAAGCGACGTCGGAGAGCTGCGAGCGAGACAAAAGACACTAAGGGTGTAAAGAAGGGCTCGACATCTCTGAGCGTAGAGAACAGAACTAGGTGTTCTGCATCGGCGTCGAACTCGGCTTGCATGCGTCCTAGACACCGAAAGAAAAATACAAAGAAAGCGGATTCGCTGATAGAATCTCGGGTAAAGCGGCAGTCTTCGGATTTTGTCCCCAGCAAATCATATGGGTTGCCTTTGAACTGTAGCACTGCCGATGACTCAAAACGCGGCCAATTTGAGAACAATGAGGGAAAGGTCGGTCGCAAACGCCGCCGTAAAAGGAAGAAGCGTACGCGCGCGGCTAAGCAAAAGCAAGAAAAGGGTAACAATGGGCCGGGCGAACGGGACAAGGGTAGGCCATCGGCCAGTTCAACAAGGTCTTTGTGTCGTGCAGTAAGGCACAAGGGGCGAAATAATGGTAGTCTACAGCGTTAGTGCAGTGTTCACGTGGACCTTGCATGCTCGCCTCCCTCACCTGTGTGTGCGTGATTGGTGTTCGACTCTGAGAGGAGGAGCCCGACAGGGCATAAAACGACGCGGCAGAGTGCTGGACATTGGGCTCTGAACTATGTAACGTTCAACCACCACGCTCGTGGTTTGTGAAACTACTATCCCTTCTTTTCTGTAAATATGTGTAAATAATGTCATAAACCTCTGTTATGTTTCTCGTATCCTCTTGTCGGCGTTCAGTTCCTCCACACGGTTACATCAGGGACCTCACCTGCAACGACTTTCCTTTCAACATCTAACACTGCTTAAAGTCTATTTTGCCCTCTCTGTTCCTAAACTCCAGTGCTTTGAAAAACTCTGCGCCATCATCCTGAACTATAGGGTGAAGCCATTTACAGAACATTGTCAAGTGTTCGGCAGTTTCCTCCTCCTCTCCACATGCACTACATACCGTGTCTACCACTTCGTATTTGGCCCGATATGTCTTGGCTCGCAGTACTCCCGTCCTGGCCTCAAACAGTAGAGAACTACCCCGAGTATTATCATCGATCCTTTCCTTGGCAATTTCCTGCTTAAAAGTTCGATAGATCTCTAGTGCAGACTTCTTAATCATGCCGATTCTCCACATATCGGTCTCAGCTTCCTTCACCTTCTTCTTAACCGATAATTCTTGGTTTTGCCCCCTGCTGTTTTCCAAGTATTTACCAGTCAATTTTCTGGTTCGCTTCCTCCATTTTGTATCGACATTCTTCATGTACAAGTAGCTGAAAACCTTCCTAGCCCAACGCTCTTCCCCCATTTCCCTCAATCGCTTCTCAAATTTTATCTTGCTGCTAGCTTCCCTGCCCTCAAATGATGTCCATCCCATTATCACCTTGTACTCCCTAATTTGTTGTATTCCCGTGAGCTCCTAAAGAAAGCCTACCTATATCATGTTGTTCAAGTTCTAATCTTGCTTGAACTTCTGATATCATGCACAAGACCGCATTGGCGAACGTCAGACCCGGAACCATGACCCCTTTCCATATTCCTCTCACAACATCATACCTATTGTAAATCCACAGTGCCCTACCGCTGCATTCCTGTTACCTTTAGTCCACACGTATATTTCGTGTTCCCTCAGGTACTCGGTCCCATTGCTTATCCATACGCTCAGATATTTGTATTTATCTGTTATCTCTAGCATGACCTCCTGTATTCTAAGCTCACTACATTCGTTGTCATTGAAAATCATGACTGCTGATTTTTCCTAACTGAATCTAAAATCTAACCTATTTCCCTCATTACCGCAGATGTCCATCAATCTCTGCAAATCTTCCTTGTTGTTGGCCATTAGCACTATATCATCTGCGTACACTAATGCTGATAGTGCCTGATAAATAAGTTTTCCTTCTTTGACGAAAGAGAGGTTGAAGCTCAGTCCACTTCCCTCTAATTTGGCCTTTAATCCTTGTAGGTACATCATGAATAATAAGGGTGACAGGGGACACCCCTGCCGAAGCCCCCGTTCTACCTCTGCAGGCTTGGATACCTGTTTTTCCCACTTTATAACTACTTTGTTACCTTTATAGATATCCTTTAAAAGATTAGTGACTATATCTTCCACACCTAGTGTGTCCAGTATTCCCCACAAGTCCTCTTGAACCACGTTATCGAACGCTCCCTTGATATCCAAAAATGCTAGCCACAGGGGCCTGTGTTCCTTTTCTGCTATTTCGATGCACTGCGTCAGTGAGAACAGATTGTCTTCCAATCTCCTGTGTTTGCGAAACCCATTCTGCAGTTCTCCCAGCACCCTCTCATCCTCTACCCATGCCTGCAGTCTTTCCTTTATAATCTGCATCGCCAGCCCGTAGACCACTGATTTCACTGTTATAGGACGGTAGTTGTTTATGTCAGTTTTGTCCCCTTTTCCTTTACAGATCATGCTCATTCTGCTAAGTTTCCATCCATCGGGAACTTCTCCATCGATTATTATTTTGCTCACTGCCTCTCTCAAAGCCTGCTTAGACTTCGGACCTAATGTCTTTATCAGCATAATTGGAATGCCATCTGGGCCTGTTGATGTACTACTAGGAACCCTTTTCGCAGCCATTTACCACTATTGTTGTGAAAATGGAGTCATTGTGCCACTTGATCGATCCCTGTCTATTGTGGTGCTAAGGCACTTTTTTGTTGAAAGTTTTCTGTCACCCTTGTTCTTATATATTCAATAGCTTCTTCCCCTTCTAGCCTAGCACCTTGAGCTGTAGTTATAAACCTCTGCCCTAGGTTTGTTTCATTTCCTAGGGAGTTCAGATGGTTCCGAAATATCGCAGCTGCCTTTCTGTCCTTTTTATGTACTTCTGCCAGCCACTGAGCACCCTTTCTTCTAATATTTTCATTGATCAGAAGGGGTGCATTCCTTCTACAGCTTAGAAAGATTTCCCATTTTCTTTCAACATCATCTGTCGATTCACCCTGCTGCTTAGCATGTCTGTGTTTCCTAGAGGCTTCCCGACGTTTTGCTATGGCTCTCTTAACTTCCTCTTCCCACCAACTTTTGGGTTTGTGTCTTCTTTTCCTGGGTGACTTGTCATGTGCCTTAGCAAGCTCTAGCTCAGTCTAATTAGATTCGTGTATGTCGACATTGTTTTATTATCCTCAGTGATTACTTTCTCAATTTGTTTAGTGGCTATTTCAATTTGCCTTTCTGAATAAAAATTTTCCGGTAGTTGCTCATCTTGTCTCCTTCCCACTTTCACTGCTATTCCAAAACTTAGCTTGATACGTTTGTGAACACTACCCAGACTCCTGGAGCCACCTTCATCTACCCCTGAGCTTATCATACATCCTATGTGACATCAGTGCTTAATCTATCGTCGACTGCAGCCTTCCTACCTCCCATGTTATTTGCTCTTGACTCTTCTCGGTACTGTTGCAAATGATCAAATCAAGCCTTTCACACATATCAATGATCATTTTGGCTGATCTATGTGTGCATTCATATCTCCTAGTATATTTATCTCGCACTCTCCTCCTATAACTCCTGAATGTCATTTCATATACACTCTACCATTGCCAGGTTTTCCTCTCTGGCCTTTGCTTTCGTCCACAAGTACACGAAACCAAGGAGTGTCATTTGCTCTGCCACTTTCCCTTTTAGCCATAAATGTTCCTTGCACTCCTGCTTGACCCTTTGCCAGTCTGTAGTTATATGAATGAATTCCCCAATGCCACCCTCCTTTCTGCTGCCTTCTGTTCTATTACAATATTCTCACGCGTAGTCTGGATTGTTAGGAGGTTGTTCTGTGTCCCTGAGATGTATTTCTACAGAACCGTATACCATTGGCCTCTCCTCCCTTAGCTGTTCTATCTCTTCCCACTTCAGCCTGTTCCTACCACCCTGCATGTTAATATACCCTATGTCTTAATTGGCTCCGCGCTCGTGACTACGTCTATTTCTGGCCCGGACTCTACCTATCTTAGATACTGGTGCCACTTTGGAATCGTATCTGTCCATACCACCTGTCAAAGAGTCTCCCTGGTTGTTTTTCTCGTTACTAGCTATCCTGCACCCTAAAGGGCCCGCTCCCCCCCCCCCCCCCCCCAAAAGCTACTGCGCGTCCTGCAAGTTGCCAACCCACCTCATGACCTAGCCGCCCATCGAAGTGAATTCTGTCTCGTTGAAAACCACCCCACCTACGCTGCTCTCTGTTTATTTCGACCACCTCAAAGCCTTTCTCTCGACTCACCCGCCATATCTCTTGCTTTGCGTTGACAACCGCTCTTTGCAGGTTGCTATCACGCACCGGTACCTCCAGTATCGTGCATATCACTACCTGTACCTGAGGAGAAGTGGTGCGCATGTCATTGACGCCTTTCGCCAGTGTGGTTGCTAGTCCTGCTGTATCTTCATTTAAGACATCGTTTAAACCGCCCAAATTATCACGAGGTTTCGTCTATCAGCTGCAGTTTTAAGTTTTGCGCTCGCTTGCCTCATGACTGCTTCCAACTTGCGTCCTGGGAATGCCCCTACTGCAACCCTCTCCACCTCTTACCCTCTCTTTGATGGCTTCTGTGCATCGATTTAAATTCGAGCCCCCAGCGATTATCACATGCTGTGACTTTTCAGCTAGAGCGTCTTGCATCTGGGGGTTACTTGCACCTGTGACGCCAGCTGCTTTGTCCCCTCGGAGCCCCACCGCTACTTCGCTGAAGCTGGGCCTTGCGACAATTGAACCGGCGGAACCTGTTTTTTCCAAACGACCTTGGTCTTTTTAACCATGTCTTTCTGACACCAATTGTCCCTATACTCGATAATTACTAAACTCGAGCCGTGCACTACGAAAAAAAAAAGAAAGTCTAAGCTCTACTACAAAAAATTGCGTGTTCAATGTACGTGCACCTCCTCCACGGGTGGCAAAAAACAACAACAAAGAAATCAAACACACACACACACACACAAAAAAAAAACTAATAAATACCTGGTGATTGGCCCCCGAAAAAGCCGTACAATAATATGTGACGTACGAAGCGATTGTTGGTAGAAGCCGATGAAGAAGAAGTGAGAACAGAAATAAACATGGTGTATGAGCCAGGCCACGTCGCCAATACATCATAGCGTCACATGAGTCGACAGGATGAAGACCTGGCAGCCACTTCATCAACCGGCCATCATCATCGAACACCTCAGCCAGACGCAGCGACTGAATGTGAACCACACAAGTGCATCCCAACTCTACACCATGACCAGCATCATGACAGCACCATCGACTGACCTTCCCATCCCCAAGTACACCGGAGCAGCGGACGATGGACCTGTACGGGACTGGTTCAACCTGTTCGAGCTCCACGCTACCGCTGCATCATGGTCGGAACGGGAGATGGTTACGAAGTTCAGCGACTACGTCACCGGTGAGGCATTTAAATTTTACCTCACCCACATATTCGACAACGACGAGTCTTGGCAAAAGATAAAAGAAGAAATGATCATCTGGTTTCAAGACTATAAAGAAGATTCGATTAAAACGCGCACTCTCAATGCATTCGAACTCCGTCATCGCAGTCATAAACAGCCTTCACGCATTCGACCACGGATCATGGATTTACAATTCCCGTCAGGTGAAGCTAGCCACGTGCTAACGTAAAGACCACGCGATCGTTTTCACAACCTTCCACCTGGTTCCTCATCAGCGCAATTATCGCCAATGCTTAACTCTTCGCTGCATAAAAGATTTGAATCCACTATTTATGACCCAGGTGCATTTAATACTTCGTGCGGCATGCGTACCTTGCAAACTAACTTGGTATCACCTGTCATCAACATTACTGATAAACCCGAGGAAGCACCTCATAAGACCGTCGCATTTACGCATGATGAGTTAGAAAATCCGCGCGAAACCAAACCAGACAACGAATGTTCACAGAAATCTTATTCGGTCAAAGTATTCAGCTCAGCAGCTCAACAAAGACAGAAGCATTCACAATCAGCATCTTGTGAAGAAAATTCTTTTGCAGAAGTGTCTGGTATTAATCAATCAAAAGATCAAAGTGACGTGAATCTAGTATACAACCTCACTGCCAACGATGAAAACAAAAACCCAGGTGCTACTTCGGATGACACAAGTGCTCTTCAGGCAACCACCAACAATGAGCAGTTTATGAATACAGAAGATTCAAGTGCGCGAAACCCCCCACATTGTCTTGCACCAAAAACAGCTGTATTGGTTGGCGTCGATCGTAGAAGCCTGCAGAGGAATCGCTAAGAATCCTGGCACACCACGATCAATGTCACACCCCAAGCAAGTCGACGAAAGCAAGAAACTACAACCTCAACGTACGCTTCAACATTGTCAACGACGAAAGAAAACTTCATCTAAACCACTCTTAAGGCTCAAAAAACATAGCGAAAAGGCCCATCGTCGTGGATACATTCTCCACCAGAGATCAAAAATAGGCCTTCGATCAAAACATCTGCGACATCACTATGGAAAGTTTTCCAAAAGCCACAAAAGCACCCCTTGTACATGGCAGGAACACAGGCAGCGACCAATCAACCTCGATCAACGCGCACGCAAACTGCCTGCATGGCCTGTGTGTCACCCACGACGAGGAATTCGATGCCTACAATATCGGAACTGTCGATTCTGCAAGATGTTCAAGCCTCATTCGTTCGTCACAAGAATACCAGCTGTGATTACCCCTATCTCCACGTCCAAAGCATTTTTGTGTTATCCAGGACGCAACCACCAGCCTCGCCCACCAGAACTCCTGCGTTAACCGGACTGCTGCACTCTCCCCTGAAGTCATTGAAAGTTTACGGAACTACCCTGGAGCATAGGACCAATTCTGAATTTTGACGTTTGTGACTTTTTAACCTCTCCTTGTTTGCTTTTTCTTGTTCGTAATCCATGTCTTCTTTCGGGGGGGGGGGGGGGGGAATCGTGTGACGTATGAAGCGATTGTTGGTAGAAGCCGATGAAGAAGTGAGAACAGAAATAAACATGGTGTATGAGCCAGGCCACGTCGCCAATACATCATAGCGTCACAAATATAAGTGCTACAGAGATTTTAACTGCTACCTTATAATTATAAAGACAAACTCAAAACATGCGAAATCACATATGCGCAGTCGATCGGGAGCGCTCAAAAAACATTTCCATCCACCGTGATGACAGTTCTAGATTTTTCGTGCCTGCCGATTGAATGCGAAACGCCGGTCATCTATGGCAGCGCTGCCTACGTAGGGGTAAGGGTCTTTGTACTTGGCCTTAAAAATTGGCAATTTTAGCGTTTGTTACTAACTTCAGAGGATGCTTTGTAATAAAAAAGTTGGTTGCTGAATGACAACGTCACTTGCGTAGGGTTAAATATAATTACGTTTACGCCCTTTAAAAACTTTTTTGCGTTATTTTTGTTGCATATAAGCTCCAAAAACGTAAAAACCTATTTGAAGACACCTCCTACTTGAGTAGCGCCACCACCGTAATTCCGACGACCGCCGCCTCCCAAGTGACCGCCGATAATCCGGCAGGCACAAGAAATCTAGGAGGCGTTGGTCTAGTATAAGGTATATGTGCTGCTAGAGTATTCTAGAATATATAGGGCTGCGCGGCTTTGAAAACAGTAATCGCGTAGTTTGTGCCCTGTCGTGAAATACGGCTCCACCGAGAGATCCCTGTTACGGAGAGAACTTTCTGACGGGTGTTTGCCATGGAGTGTTTGTTGTCGAGGACGCATGTTATAGCGGCGACATTCTGGGGCAACGTCTTACTCGTAGGTGGGTAATGACACTGAACTGTTGCAGATTGAAAAAAAAAAAAAAAATGCTGTCTGCCTTACTTAGACGCATGCTGATAAATTGCTTGCTTGATTCTACACTGCTCTTATAATTCGCTGCATCGCGGGTGGTGTGATATAAGCGAGCAATGTTTTGTCAAACATAGCTGCTGTTTGATTAACACCTACAAGCGCGAAGCACGTTCAGGAAGACTAAGAAATTTTCCTGCTTGTTACTTACGCTCAGTAAAGTTAACGAGTTTCGTGCTGAATCATTCGTAATACTACGCAGGCTAGTACGTACGAGACGAAAAGCCAGAGATTGAAAGAATCGAAGCGAGAGCAATATTTTGCACAGCGCAGCGAATGCAAATACAGCATAGTGATTTTTGGTTGTCAGCGAGAAAAAAAAAGTATGAGGTGTTTGGTTCTAGCGGACCACGTAGGAACGAAATATTTCCACACAGTTCCTTTGATTTGTCGTACGCCTTCTATGGACAATCCGTAAAACGGTAGGGAGGAGAAGATGGAAGCTTGCGATGAAAAATTCGTATAAACAGGGGTTGTGTCGAGCCGACGTTTCGACACGTGGACCTGGCGCTGGACGTTTTGCGTGCAAACAGCATTGCTGCGACCTGATAGTTGTCAGCATTGCAATTTCTCTCGATGACCAGATTCTGACCTAACACTTGCTGAGCCAGGCCTAATGAAACTTTCTGTTGGGCTAGTTGGTACATGCTTACTGAAATACGAAAAGACGCAGACCATCAAAGATATAAAATTAGGGACAGAGCAGCAACGGCGTCACTCGCAACTAGCTTTATTCTCAGAATATCAGTGGCATATGTCCTTAATTTTTCTATCTTAATGGTACGCGTCTCTTTGTATTTCACTGAGCTAGGCTGTACGCATTGTGCACAAGCTAATGTATCACACTGTCGTGTTTACTGAAAAAGAACATAAGAGCACAAGGCCTGCACTTCGTGGTGGCTGCCAACAGCACCTTCAAATGGCAACTCATAAACACACGGCCAGTTTTGGCGCCATACTGGTAAACAAAATGACTCGTCACAGGTGAACACATGCTACTAGACTATGCAGCCTCAGCGCTCTTGCAAAGGGTGATGCGGCCAAAAGCGGCCATGTATTTTTTCGTTGTGAGCCGATGGTGCTGGAGGCAGCTGCAGGAGAGGGCAGGCCACGTGCTCCCTTATCCTGTGCACAAGGGAGCGCAGGCCTCCCTTGTACCCTTTCACAAAAGTCACCACAAAATGCTCCGCCACGTGGCCTCAACCAGTTTTCACTAATGCCTGCGCCAAGGGAATGACATGCAAATTTGTACTGTCCGTAAAAAATCGCGCCGCACAAAACGCTTTGTCGAGGATCTGCAGAAGACGCAGCGCTTTCACATGGTTAGTGCAGTCCCTGCCAACACCTGCCATGCAGGCAGAGACCTTTTTAAATAGTCCATGTCGCGCCAAATGAACAACCCCACAGAGAAAGAAGCGCACATAGACACCACAGACGCTATGTGTGTTTCTTTCTCTGTGTGGCTAACCTCCCTGTCCTTCCTCATTTATTCCTCCTCCTCCTCTTTCTCTGTGTGGTGGTTCATTCGGCGCGGCATTGACTATTTAATGAAGACATGCACGCCCAACAGCGAGTTCTACTAGAGACCTTTCTGGGAGCCTTTTTTTTTTTTTTCAGTCGAGTGACAATATTTAATATACAAGTGCCACGTCCCGGTGTGCAAACCAGGTTCTCCCCAAAGATATTTTCAGCTTTCTAGAGAAATAGGCCAAAGTAAAATGCATAGTGGTTGGATGTGTGGGAATCTGTTAGCAAGTCTTAACCATTTCTATAAGGTTGACTGTATGGCATTCCAAGAAGCAGATCAGGTTTTTCAGAAAAAGAAAGCAGGAACTGGACTCGCATCAACCGAAAGCTCAGGCGCGCGCTATATTTAAACGTTTTAGTCTATTCCTCTCCTAAGCACCATGCAGCAATCAGCTGTATGAAGTTACTAAATCATCTTGGTCGAATCTTATGTAATAACCTTATATATGTTAGTATCTCCCGAATCCTTACTAATTTCAGCCACTTGCCCAACCCTTCAGCCAGTAAACATGTATCTTTTCTAACAAGGCTGCTAAAGCTTTCTTACAGAATCGCCGACACCAGTGAATGATTTGTTTCACGAGTATAATGCTATTGATAAGTCAAATAAATCCTAGAATTGTATTCATACAGATGAAATCGTTCGAGAGATAACAAAATTCCTTCACCATATTACAGCTTGAAGCAATTTCTTTTCGCGAATGACAAAGCGTATAGCATAGATGGTGCGTTTCTCCCCTTTCCTCTTTGTAAACTGCTCACAATACCTTCCAAGACACCAAGTGTGGGAGCTCAGTCACACTACATGAAATGATGCAGCTGCTGATTAATTGGTAGTGTGGCATGGCAGCCACAGATGGTGTGTATTGTTGCAACATTTATTCATGGGAGACGAGCGCGACATCTGCGGACACAAGCAGGTCAGTGCAGCGGAGAATGAAAAAGCACTCAATGCTCAAAACTTGTGCGGAGTCTGCTTCTTTATCTTTGACATCATATTGAAGGTTGTTTTATGAATTTGGGTTCACTTCCCCTTGATTTTGTGTGTAATTGTAGTCTATTTTCATGTGGAACTCGACAGTGCGGTGAAAGTGGTCTGGCATCATTAAATTTATCAAAACAAGTTCTGCAGCACGCTTGCATGTTCTTATATTTGTTCGCTATCCTACTCCGAACCGCCATGTTTGTTTACATCGCGCGCCACCTATCGGCCACGGACAGTGCGAATAAAGCCAGCCAATGGAGACAAAAATTGGACATCATGGTAGCGCTGTATGGATTCGAACGGTACTTGCAGGGACATTTATAAGATATACTTTTGGACTAGACAAAAAATTTTCATCTTTAGCATTGAATTTCATTTTTAAAACTAAGGTCTCTACAACTTATAGTTTCGTTTAAAAAGAAAAAAAATTGGGAGACTCTCTAGCTTTGTCTTTAAAGGTGCCCTGCAACACTTTTTGAGGATGGTCAGAAAACGGTGCCGATTGGTAGTAGAGGCTCTCAAGAAAACGCGAGCAAAATAATATAGTGCAGCACGTGGCCTGGAACTCACAATAAATTATGAAAGTCAGCTGAAAATTGCTTTCTCTTTTCTCGAAAAATGACAGAGGAAACTCGAAAATTGCTTGTTGAAGGCCATTTATAAGCCATTGGCTGATTTGAACATGGCGCAACAAGACGTCCCCGACTAGACTTAGATTTTCCTACGGAAAGCTTGATGCCTCTGCTTTCTTTTGTTTTACAGTTATGGGCCCATTCTATTCTAAATAAGAAAGGGAAAGAAGATAACCACCAGTTTGTAGCACGAAACCACAAGAAAATCCGTATGGATTTCTCTGAAAGAAAAGCCTTCTAGTTTGCTGAAAAATTTGTCCTGGTGTGGGGTTCGAACCTAAGGGTAACGTCTATCCGGGGCGGTTGCTCTGCAAATTTACCTAACCAGGAAGCTAGCAATTGACAGCGCGAGGGCGAATTAATTGACAACTCAAAGCCCAAGGAAACAAGTAATGCAAATGAGATCTGCGGAAACCCGCAAGGTGGCGGAAGGGTTAAAAAATGGAAAGAAAACAACCACCAGTTCGTAGCATTGTCTAATTGTCACTACAAAGTGTTTTTACATAATCTCATACGAATGTTTCAAAAGTGTTCAGATGCCCCGCCACGGTGGTCTAGTGGCTAAGGTACTCGGCTGCTGACCCGCAAATCGCGGGATCAAATCCCGGCCGCGGCGGCTGCATTTCCAATGGAGGCGGCGGAAATGTTGTAGGCCCGTGTACTCAGATTTGGGTGCACGTTAAAGAACCCCAGGTGGTCGAAATTTCCGGAGCCCTCCACTACGACGTCTCATAATCATATAGTGGTTTTGGGATGTTAAACCCCACATATCAATCATTAACGTGTTCAGATATGTCGATGATTTTTTACTTGTTATTGACAATAGATGCCCTTTTTTATGCCCTGTGATGGTTGAGCCGACTTTAGATGTTTTTCGAGCAAATGCTAACGGGCTCACATTCACTGATGAACTTCCAAAAGATAGCTCTTTGCAGTTCTTGGGTCTTAACCTGACGATTTCGGGTGATGTGTGCTGTGTATACCTTCCACGTAGTAAGAAATAATTTTTACTGTACGACTCAGCGCTTTCAAAGACTGAAGGGTGGAATCGCTCTGCTTTGCTCGGAGTTGACACTACGCAGATCATGTGAGCATGTTATGCAGGCTAGCTTTTTGATTCAGCTTCAAAGACTTTCTAAGGCCGGCTAGCCTCAGTCTGTTAGTTCCAAGGTGGAATCCTTACTGCAGAAGCTGAGAGGCAGCGCTGCTAATGCAAATGCACGCCAGAAGGAAAGGGAGCGGGTTAAGCCGGGGGTGGTCCCTTATGTGCACCGTGTGAGCTGTAACCTCAAGGTGGCGGTTACCTGTTATGGTTTTAGCTCCCAACAAGCTGGCTCAATTGTGCCCATTTATCACATGCTATGAGCCAAGGGGCTGCCAGAAGTAGCACCATAAACTTTTTAGGCGCTGTGCACAAAGGGCAATATGTGAGACACCCCTAATCTGCGGTAAGTCCTGAATCTGTCAAATGGGACATTGCATCAATGACAGATTGAGGGAGCATGCTAATAGTTTTGACAAAAGGGATCATGCGCATCTTCCTGTGCACTGTAAAGCCTGCCGATGTGTGCCATGCTTTGAGGAAACTGTGATTCTTGATAGGAGTAGCTAACAAGGAGCTAGAGAGATCTTGGAAGCTTTTTTATATAAAAAAAAAACCACAGCATATTCACAAAGTAAATGATGACAAGTGGGCGAAGCTCCGAAGTATCCATTAACCGTGAATTCCCCCGTACATTGCCGGTGCTGCCGTTTCACTGCAGCTGCGTGAGCCCTCGTCGCCTCTGGATCAGCTTGCCGATGTTTCCGTGCCGCTGCAGCTTCGCGAGCTCTCAGCTCCGGGTCGGCTTGCCGGCGCTGCTGTTTCGCTGCAGCTTTGCGAGCTCGAAAGTCTGGATCCGCTTGTCTGCGCTGCCATGCTGCAGCCGCTCTGCGAGCCCGAAACTCTGGACTGCGTTGCTGCGCAGCCGCGATGCGCACTCCATGACTGCTGCTGTCGAAAGAGAGAGAGCCGCGCCTCTAGCGCTCTCCTTTCAAGCCACAGCACGCGATAAGAGCACGCAGCTGCCGTTTCACTGCAGCTGCGTGAGCCCTCGTCGCCTCTGGATCAGCTTGCAGATGTTTCCGTGCCGCTGCAGCTTCGCGAGCTCTCAGCTCCGGGTCGGCTTGCCGGCGCTGCTGTTTCGCTGCAGCTTTGCGAGCTCGAAAGTCTGGATCCGCTTGTCTGCGCTGCCATGCTGCAGCCGCTCTGCGAGCTCGAAACTCTGGACTGCGTTGCTGTGCAGCCGCGATGCGCACTCCATGACTGCCGCTGTCGAAAGAGAGAGAGCCGCGCCTCTAGCGGTCTCCTTTCAAGCCACAGCACGCGATAAGAGCACGCAGCTGCCGTTTCACTGCAGCTGCGTGAGCCCTCGTCGCCTCTGGATCAGCTTGCAGATGTTTCCGTGCCGCTGCAGCTTCGCGAGCTCTCGTCGGCTTGCCGGTGCTGCTGTTTCGCTGCAGCTTTGCGAGCTCGAAAGTCTGGATCCGCTTGTCTGCGCTGCCATGCTGCAGCCGCTCTGCGAGCCCGAAACTCTGGACCGGGCGCTCTGTGACCGCCGCTGTCAAAAGAGAGAAAGAAAGCCGCGCCCCTAGCAATCTCCTATCAAACCGCAGCACGCGCCAAGAGCGAGCACTAGCACCGCCCCGTCCTCTACTGGGCTCTTCCAGTACTAGCGTGTCACTCACGTTGATGGACAGGGGGACATGGCTCGACCCCAAGGAGATTCATCCCTAATAGAAAGGGCCCAATTGTATCAGTGATACATCCGTTAGGTTGTATTCCACAGAAATTAAATTTTTCGGTAGCTTATTGCCTTGACCATCTCGCTGTACTACGTTTGTTGGCTGTGCGCGCATGCACGAAATTGTCTTAATTTACAGCGAGAGCTGTTATGAGATCAGGACATGGGTCACGTGTTCCGCTACCACCTGTGTTCGTAACCAGTATCGAACGAAAAAAAAAAAACAACCTAGTAATAAAATGAAAAACACTAACGACACAATGGGATTCGAACCTGAGTCCGCTGGGTGCCAGCCCAGTATTCTACCACTGAGCCACACCAGTGCTTGGAACTTATTACGAAACTGGCCTTAAGCAGGCTTGAAATAAATCCCATTAATATGAGTAATAAAGCGTTTCAGAACATGAAAGGAATAGCCAGGCATCACACAATGCGAATTGCGTAATGAGTGGGTTGTCTAATGCTCCAACCCATTAGAAAACTTGTTTTGATCACCTATCAACGGTGGCACATACCCATTTCAGGCATAAATCTTCATCGTCGTCAGCCACTGCATAAAAAATTGCACAAAATTCCTAACAAGTGTGTAGTGAATACCACACTTATTCAAAGAATGATGAAAGATGGCATAGTGAATGCTGGCCTACTACAGAAAATTTATGATTATTTATGGCGCAGTGGGTACCCAGGAGTGTGCTTATAGCATCTCAACGATTGTTTAGAAAAGGCTCGGAAAGGCCGCTCTTCTAGCGTTCGCTGTGACTGTGCTGCACGTTCTGCGCAGGCTTTTCCTGTGCGTGTGTGAGACTGTCATTAAAAATTTGGTAGTTGGCGCTGTTCTTTCTTCTCTGCTGCTTTTTCTGTTTCACAAAATGTTTTTTGCACCTCAGTCATCTGCACCAAGTAAGCACCAACTTGCCCAAAAACAAGTCCTTTGAGTGTCGTGGCTCTGCTGGTGATAAGTAAAATCTTGAGGCGTATTGAGAACCAGTTGTCATTGCCAAGGCTTACTTCATCATTAAAGAAAAGAGACTTATTGACTACAAGGTTGCGAGGATGACAGGCAAAAAAAGATGGGAGCCTGGCCACCTCGTATACTGGGCAGCTTCACAGTGGTCAAGCAAAAAAGCACATGGTACACATAATGCGTAAACTAAATAGAAGAGTTATCAACCACCGTCAGAATTAATAAACAAGGTTATTATGGAAACAATTTAAAAAAAAAAAAGGAAGAGGTGGGAATTAGCCATAGGGATTTAGGCCGTTCCCAGTCCAGAAGCTCAGAACAAATGTTCTGTTTTTCACCGTGACTGACTTTCATATATTTAAACTATTTAGTCAGGAATATCCTTTTCAAACTTGAGCAGTGACATATAAGGAATCTTTTGAGTGCTGATCATGCCAAGTGAAGATGCAAGTAGAAGCGCTTGTCTGTTTGCACACAGGAGAAGGTGACCGAGTATACGCCTACTGCCTGGAGACGTTGAACCAGGTGGGATGCCAGACAGCATTCACCACCAGTAATGTGCATGGCATACGTATCGGTAAGCTAGTTTCAAGTGCTTGTATGCTTTTGAGCACTAAGCTAATGCTTGAACCAGTGTAGTGACAACCGCCTATTGAGGTTTTTCAAAGCACTCTTTTTAAGCTTGTTGCTCTCCTTAAGGCTATGGGTGTCCCCATCATAGGTCGGCATAAAAAATAGAGCTCATTCAGACTCGCTCAAAAAATATATTTTTCTCTGAGGGCTCACTCGAACTCAGGCTCACAAAACGTTTCTCAGTCAGACTCACTCAGACTTAAACTCGCCAACATATTGCTCAGGTGGAGTTACTCAGACTCGCAGCTTGACCTGAATTTGAGTGAGCCTAAGTGAGTTGACTCATGAGTCCACTAGCATAAAATTATATTGCGTTAAATGCTCTTTGAAACCAGTTTCTCAGAGAATCAGTGCTTTTTAATACACCTTTTGATCTTGTACCTTCAAGTGCGAGTTGTTGGTGTTTTAAATTTAGTGAGGGCAATCTTAATGAAATAAGCCTATCACACGAGATATATTTATCAAGACCTTACCGGGAAAGAGTTTACAGACAGAAGTCATGGCACTCAACCCCCTAACTTTCATCAATAAAGATTGATGTGGCAATGAATGCTAGTGGGCTGTATGTGTGAATAGACATGTATTCATGCAAGCTGATACAGTAAACCCTCGTTAACTCGAACTAGCATATCTCGAAATCTCGGTTAAGTCAAAACTTTTTTGCCATGCATTAACCTCCCATAACTGCTATGTATTTGCCCCCTCTTATATCAAAACATATTCGAGGGGGACAGAGGATATCTCGAAATATTGATCAAGTGGGCAGAAGGTCAAGTCCACCCCCAACAGGAAGCGAGGCCTCCGTGCGAACGCTTATCTCTTGCTATACATGCCAAACGTGGTTGTGAAGGGCGAATTCTAAATTTCCTCAGACGCAGCTGTTTGTTATCTGCCTTGTCAAGCAACTGTGGGAGTGATCACGTGTGTGCACCTGTGCGCGTTTTATGCGTAGTGAAGCGGCATGTGCAGCTGCGCCCATCATTGCTGTCAGTACGCAAGCTACCGTTGCTTGTGCGAGCTGGCATTCGTTGTTTTCCCCCCGACGTGTGCGTCACGTATCTCGAGTTCCGTTTTGTTGTGTGGTGAGTGGTCTGAGCTACGGACGCTTCCTAATATCGATCGAGATGCCCCATCTAAAGCAGTGCGAATCTCTGACGTTAGAAAGAAAAGTCATGTTAATCAAGGAAGTCGAAAAAGCAGGTCGAAGCAAGTTGTGCATCGCCAAAGAATTCCGCTTACCGTTGTCAATCTTCTCGACACTGCTGAAGAATAACCAGAAGGTTTCGGAAGGCTTTGAGCAAAGCTTCTTGCGACGAGCGATAGCAGACGACGTTCAGTGTGTGTCTCGCGAGAAAACACCGTAAATTGGCGCCGAGCTCCCGGGCGCTCGAAGAACATGGAGTAAAAAAAGGGTCTGGCAGTCCCTTCCTAATCTTGAAAGTGTGTGGGCGCCCTTCTTAGGCCGCCTCGGAATCCAGTATATCCAACGGCCACAACGGCACGTCACAATTGGCGCCCAATGGCTCGAGGTGAACTACGGAGACGTTTACATCTTCGATGTGGGGACGTTGCTCCCTACGCGCTCCTTTGGCTCAATCACTGACGTTTGGACAGCGTCGGCTCCGTGATCCCAAGATGGCGACGGCCCCGTGTTCTGTCGACGTGTTCGAGCACCTGGATGATGCCGCCTGGGTGGAAGCCTACCGGTCAGCTGTGTCTGAAGCCGATGTCCTAAGGACTGAGGTGGGCCAGCTCCGGAGCGAATTGGAAGAACTGAAACTGATGATTCTCAAGGACCACGACGCCGCCAAAGACGACGCACCAAAACTGCCTCTCGACTCGTAGGTGGCAAGTCACGACCTCTTGTGTAACTTACTTGCCCCACTAGTAGAGCGCATCGAGCGTCTTGAGTTAAAAACGCATGAATATTCTGACGCCGAATCAAGCACGAGTGCAGAAGAGAGCAGTGCGTTGAATCTCAAACGTGGCTCGAGAAAGCAACAAAGACAAGCCAGAAGCGATACTCCCGTGTGCATGTATAACAATGAAGACGCTCGTGACGGACTTTAGAGTTTCGCCGCGAGTTCCTTACCACATCCCGGGAAAGATCTAAACGTCTGGTTTCACCAAGTTGACTACTGGTTTAGAACCTTCTGCGGTCCCGATGAGGTCGCCATACCATTCAGTATTTCAAGGCTCCCAGCTAAAGACTTTACATGGATGCGTCGCCACGCGAAGGTGGCTAGTATCAGTACTTGGGCCGACATGAAGGCAGCGTTCTGCAGACATAACATGGACTGAGATGTAACATCTAAGCAGTGAATGTTCGGCGCAACGCAACGCGCAGGCGTGTATGTACAGGCTTCGCATACCAAAAACTCGACCTGACGGAGTAGTGCAACTATCTTGTACTACAACAGGAAAAGTGCCAAGTTATCATGGCTACTCTGTCACCCAAGGCAAAGAAGCACTTTTTTGATAAAACATTAAAGCGGCTAGACGACATGAGCAGCTCTTTTCTGCGCTTTGACCAGATCAGGGATTCGGAGGAAAGCATTCAAATTTGGGCTGCGGAAGAACGCGGAATGCCATCCACAATGCCATCCGCCGAATGCCGTGTTATGGCAAAGCGTTTGCCTCGGAAGCCTATGAGCCATCGTCAACGCGCGGACAGCATAGAGTCTAGCAGTTCCTGAAATGATGAAGTAGTTGAGAAAAAGGTGAAAGGGGATACGAAAGCGAAGTCATCACGGTCGCGGCAATAGACTCATTGCACAATGCATGTTTTTGAAAGGTGACGAAGATATGTCTTGAGAGTTCGTAAACTGTGCTTAAACTGCTCCAGAAGTGGCCATTTTCTCACGCAGTGTTGTCTACTGCTAACTGCAGAATTTTCGAAGTGGCAAGAAGATTTCGAATCTTCCAGTTTACACAACAGCAGGGAAACGAACAGCAGGTGACACCGATGCCCGCGGCTGTCCCCAGTAATTGAGCAGGTGTCATGTGTCTCTGAAGCGGGTACTTTTTCTGTTCCTGTCGTCATCAACGGGCAAATGATTAAAGGCATCTTGGATTCTGGAGCTGCCAAAAACTTAATTACGGCACCAATAGTTGACAAACTCGAATTAAGCATAAGGCCTTCGTCCCTACGTTTAGTAGGAGCAAGTGGCCATCAGCTACAAAACTTGGGTCAAGTCAGTGCTGTGGTGACAGTGGACGACCAAACACTGAAGCATGACTTTGTTGTTGTTCCCCAGTTACCTCATGAAGGAATACTGCTAGGCGATGACTTCTTGCGGGATGAAAGAGCCATCATCGACTGGGGCTCGGAGAGCTTCGCGGTATCAGTCCCCCAAAGTCTGCCCAAGGTCTACCTAGTTAGGGAGCAACCACTGCCAGCTTTATCGCGGAAGTTAGTTCCTGTGGCCTGGCATTGCGTGTCGAAAGATGAAAATAATTTAATGGTCATCATTGGGACAAAGCTCTTGTACGACCGCTATTCAGTCGTAGTGGAGCCCATGGTAACAGCTGCATCGGAAAATACAACGAAAGTTTTGATCGCGAACTGCTCTTTTCAAGCCGTCTTGCTTCCTTATCAGATTACAATTGGCCTCATTGAAGAAGCAAGCAGAATTGAGGATATTGAACTTTCTGGAGAGAACTGCCAACAGATCCTCCAAATTTCATGCCTTCCTTCTCCTGTGGACTTTGATGCGCCACCAGCTCATACGGTCGTCAATCCGCAGCACCGTACAATCGCAATAGGAGACGTCAGCTTTAACATTGGAACAATGTTATCTTCCAATGAGCTGCAGGTCGTGAAGGATTTGTTGGTGCAGCATTGGGTTTGCTTTGCACATTCAAGTACAGATGTAGACTTCTGCACAGTTGAGTGACATTGCATACCAACAGGAAATGCAAAGCCAATATCGCAACGTCCTCGCAGATTGTCACCAGCACAGCGTAATCTCGTCAAAAGTATCATTAAGGACCTCATTGATGCCAATATAGTGCGACCTTCTCGGAGTCCTTGGGCGTCACCCCTTGTCCTTGTAGCAAAGAAAGACAGGACAACGCGCATGTGCGTTGATTATCGACGTCTCAACGCCGTCACTGATGACATTGCGTACCCTTTCCCAAGAATTGAAGATGCGCTGCAGGCACTCAATGGAAGCAAGTACTTTTCTGTTATGGACTTGGTGTCCGGATTTTATCAGATCGTCATGCATCCAAACGACATACAGAAGACTGCCTTCGTCATGCCGTGGGGTCTTTACCGATTCCTCCAGATGCCATTTGGCCTCAAAGGTGCCCCATTCACATGTCAGCGAGCCGTGGATACGATCATTGATGGTATTAAATACGACAATGCCCTTTTGTATATGGATGATTGCGTAGTCTTGAGCCGGACATTTGAAGAACACGCTTCGCACCTTCAGAACATATTTACAAGGTTCGAAATAGCAGCCTTGAAGTTCAAGCCACAGAAGTGTTTCTTTTTTTTGTACTGCCATCAATTACCTTGGGCATGTCACAAAAGACGGTGTATCTCCTGACCCATCGAGACTGGTAGTGGTTCAGGCTTTCCGGCCTCCTCGAAATGTACAGGAACTACAATCATTCATCGAGCTCACATCTTACTTCAGGAAGTTTATTCTGAATTACAGCGCTATCGCAGCACCTCTTCGATCACTCTTAAAGAATAGTGCTACTTTTTCTTGGGAAGAAGATCAGCAAGTGGCATTTGAGACATTAAAGCGTGCGTTGTGCCAGCCGCCTGTCCTTAAGCTATTCTCTGAAAAACCAGAATTTAGTGTCCAAGTACACACAGATGCATCTTGGCTCGGCTTGGGAGGTCTATTGCTGCAAGAAGATGAAGAGCGATGATATTGTCCAGTGCTATACTTGAGTCGATCTCTCAAAGGTGCAGAGTTTAATTATTCTTCGACAGAATTGGAAGCTCTTGCTGTAAAATGGGCATCAGAAGAGCTACGACCATACTTGATTGGCCGAAAATTTCAAGTTGTCGAAGGCCACCATGCACTGTGCTGGGTCTTGTGCTACAAGGAAGGAACCAACGCCTTCTTCGTTGGTTACTGATTCTGCAAGAATTTGACTTTGATGTCATCTATAAATCAGGGATTCTGCACAGCGCACTAGATTGTCTTTCCAGGAATCCCCCCATTGTTGATTATGCTGAACCAATTCTTGCAGTATCGTATCCATCACTGCGATTCCGTGACAACATGGGTGGGGAGCAGGGTCAGGATGCATTTTGCGCGAAAGTCCTGGATATGCTTAGGGGTGCGCTGGGCACGAAAAAGCAACAGAAACGCGTGCAAAAGAAAATTATCACGCATAATGACGTGTTGTAGAAAAGAGACCAAAGCCCAGTCAGCAGCCAATTTCTCCTCTGCCTTCCTTCACGACGACAAGCTGAGGCACTCTGTGAAATCCATGAAAGACGATACGGTGGCCACATGGGCATCAGGCGAACATTCGATGCCCTTAGGTCTAAGTATTACTGGCCGAAACTCTATGCAGATGTCGGATGGTACGTGCGTCACTGTGATCTTTGTCAGAGGATGAAGGTGTCGACATCGGTGCCTTACAGTCTATTACAACCAATAAGAGTCCACAGCCCATTTCACACAGTTGGGATGGGCATAATAGGGCCATTCAAAACTTCAAGAGGTTACGAGTATATCATTGTAGCCATTGATTACCTGACAAACTTTGTGGAGGCAAAACCATTCCAGAACATAGAGGCCGCAACCATGCAGAAGTTTGTCAAACGACGGATCATCTTAAAGCACAGATGCCCTGCCACAATTATCACAGACCGCAATACTCAGATGATGGCGTGCACTACTGAAGCATACTTCAAACATTGGGGCATCAGACATGCTGCCACTACCGCATATCACCCCGTAGCAAACGGCTTGTGCGAAAGAGCCAATGAGACAATCAAACAGATGATTGCCATGACTACCGCTGGGGGAGAAAAATAGGCCGATGTCCTCCCTTATATTGTGTTCTGTTTCAACACGGGGTACCAAGACACGGTTTGCCAAACCCCCTTCTTCCTGGTCTACGGTAGGGATTCGGTGCTACGATTAGATGTTGTATACAGTCGCGGAGAGCTTGAAGAGCTCATAGAAGAATCGAACTATTTCACGATAGGGTGTGAACGACTACAAAAAGCCAGGGAGCTCGCAGCTACGCACATCTGACTGGCTCAAGAAAAACAGAAGCGGCACTTTAACAGGCACCACAAGGACATGTGTTTGAAAGAGGACAACTGGTGCCCATGAGCTGTACATGGGTGCCGTGCAGTGTAAATAGTTGTTGGTGCTTGCATATAGTTTTGTGTACCTGAAAGTGAATAGACAATGTTTTGTTGACTTTTCTAAATAGATACAGATAGGACTGTTTAAGTTAGTTTAGTTATGTCTGTCTTAGTGTTTTGTCTATGAAGTTAGGACGACTAGTTTCCAAACCCGGACATGTGACGAGCAATTGCACACGAAGCTCGGTGCGTGTCTTGCGCCTTTGCGCGAGGAAAACAAAGTACATTGGTGCCGAGCTTGCGGGTGTCGAGAAACGTGGAATAAAAAAAAGGGTCTGGGAGTCCCTTCCTGATCTTGAAAGAGTGTGGATGCCCTTCTTAGGCCGCTTTGGAACCCAGTATATCCAACGGCCACAACGGCACGTCACACTTCTCAAGCAAGCCGAAGCGCATTCGAGCTTCCAAATTCCCGTGCATAAAAAAACTTGGAAACGTTTGAGCAGCCAATCTTTCTATGACAACCCAGATGATGTTATGATAACAGTTTTCCCATGGTGATGCACACAGTAAAGAAAAATAAAATTCTTAAACCATGGATCAACACTAATCTTCACAAAAGAATCAAAACGAAAAACAAAATGTATCATGTTTGTTCAAACACGTGACCTAGAGGTGCTGAAAAAATTCAAAACCTATCGCAATAAGCTAAATGCCGACATACGCAAAGCTAAGAAGATTTATCATGAATGCCTTTTTGCGAAGATTTATAATGATCCTCGTAAACTGTGGAACAAAGTGAATAATCTGGGCCAATTTACCGAAAGTGAAATGCGTATTAATGTAAAAGCCTTCTCCCAAGATATGAGCGACGATGCAGCTATTACGGCTATGAACGAATAGTTTGCCTAACACAATCAGTATAAGTCCAGTAACACCTTCTGAGGTTCACAGCTCGATAATTAGACTACGAAACAATGTAGCAACAGGCGCTGATGAATTAAGCGCAGCGCCCTTGAAGCACGTTGCGGACCTTATATCGGAGCCCTTGGCTCATATTATTAATTGCATGTTAGTTTCTGGTATTTTCCCGTCTGAACTCAAGCTTGCGCACAAAGGCGGTGCACAAAGGCGGTGCTTTGAATGACATTTCAAATTATAGGCCAATTTCTGTTTTACCAGTGCTATCGAAGGTATTTGAGAGTGCCATAAATTGTAGACTAAGGAACTTTCTTTCAAAGTATCAAATAATAAACACTGCTCAGTATGGTTTCCAGAAAGGAAAGTCCACTCAATTAGCCCTATTAAACGTAAAAGAGGTGATACTAAACAATTTTGAAAAAAGACTATATACAGTTGGACTGTTCCTTGACCTGAGGAAGGCTTTCGATAGCATAAAACACGACATTCTAGAAGGAAAATTATTTGACTATGGATTGCGTGGTGCTGCTCTTAAACTAATTATGAATTACTTATCTTATAGAAAACAATATGTTAAACTCGGTAGCTTAGCGTCAGCAGCAACAGAACTTAAGCAAGGCGTTCCACAAGGTTCTATCTTAGGACCCTTGTTATTTATACTTTATATAGATGATATATGTAATATTCCTTACACAGAAAAACTAGTCATGTACGCAGATGACACGAATGCCTTTTTCAGTGCTGATACAATGGCCGATCTTCAAGTTACTGTATCTAATTATTTAAGACACCTGGAACTGTGGCTCCATGAAAACAAGCTTGACTTAAACGCAGGTAAAACAAAATATGTTATATTTAGGCCTCCTAATAAGCCATGCATTAATCTGAAGTTCTCCTTTCAGGGCACCACGCTGGAATGTGTTAAAACGCAAAAATTTCTAGGAGTATGGTTTGAGGAAAACATGCCGTGGAATACGCATGTGTCAAAACTGGTCTCTGAATTAGGCAAAACTGTAGCTTGCATGTATAAGCTATCAGACCTTGTACCATTATGGCTTAAAAAGGCTATATACTACGCCCATTTCTATTCTCTGTTATCTTATTGCGCCCTAGTATGGGCAAAAACGTCTGCACAGAACCTCAACAAACTAGAGATGTTACAGAAAAAAGTTCTTAGAATATTAAAAAATTTTTATGGGCTTCCCTTGCGAACTACGTACTCATCAGCTCTTTATAAATCATGATTTTATTAGAGCACGTGACCTTTACGCATATAAACTAATACTTTATACTCAGAAAAACAAACTTCATCTGCATTCAGTTGACAGCTCATGTCGATACACTCTCCGAAACTCTCCGATACACTCTCCGAAACCAACTAAGAGCAGTTCCCTTTTCTTGCACACGTTACGGAGAATGCCTTCTACACCACCAGATACAAACAGTATTGAACAAATTTTAACTGGTATTGACTTCGAACTGCCTGAACGTAAATTCAAGAAACATGTGCGAAGTATGTTGCTACAGATATAGAAACTGCTCAAATAGCACTAGATATCTTATGTTATCATGTTTTATCACGTGTTCTTCTTTGTATAAAAATTGTTGTTTTTGCGCATGTGCGTACAAGATTTGTGACCCATGTGAAATTGTGTGTTTATTTTGTTCACTAAAAGGAAAACAACTAAGCTTTTATTTTGCCTATGCATGTACAGTGAATTACGCGATATTTTTGTAAAATGCCTGCTGCTCTTGAAGGGTTCTTAGGCTCTCTCAAGATGTCTCCGACATCTTTTCGCCTAAGGACCTCCGACTTGATGTTGTTGGAAATAAACTTGACTTGACTTGATGATGGAAAAAGCAGACACTTTGGCAGTTAAGATAGGTCACGCGGACTTCAGATTCAGTAATGGCTGGTTCGAGCAGTTTAAGAAACGGAATAGTGTCATCAAAGTCTATGCATAGTGAAAGCACCATTTTCGACGAACAGGCTACAAGCGCTTGGCGCAGCCTACTCCTGGCTGAGCTAAAAAAGGAGTACGCAGACAAGGCATAAGCCTTTCATTGCTATTCTGCTGTCATATGACAAAGGGAAAAAGTATAAAGTCGATCTGCTGGGTGCAGTTAATCTAATGGCTGAAGCCTGGCGCCAACTACGCCCACAGCTGATCGCTAACTGCTTCACACATGCAGGGTTTTGTCGGGCGGAGGAATCATTGAAGAAGATATTGGTGCAAAATTCAGTGGCTGTGCTATGAAGTAAGCAAGGCTGTGCGAGTGATACTGAAGATGGCGAGATTGTCTTTGAGGATTATGCGCTCTATGAGGCAAACGTCCCCATTACGGGACTGCTGTTTGACACCGATATCGTTGAGATGGCCATGAACGACTCAAATGACCACGCAGACAAGGAAGAGCCTTGAGAAGTGCCTACGACGAGAGCTACACGTAGCTCGCTGTGCTTGCTTTGCAACAAGGTCGAATGCAGCTGTGGCAACCAATGGCTCACGCGATGTGTTGAGCAACTGCAGAGCGCCTTTCTCAGACCAAACATGAACGTGAAACAGGCAAGCATCACGAAGTTTTTTTTACTCGGAACATTACCCGCAGTGCCTTCTTAGGCATTATTGCGGGGGGCCTGGTGCTTCATAGAATGAATCCACAGTCTTGCAGCCTACTAAATCGGCTGGTAATATATTTCATTTGACAATGGTTTGTGCAAAAAAAGAGTGCCTAAACAGATCAGTTTTAGGGTTGTATGGCCGTACTTTAAATTTGTGGTCATGATGAAGGGATTGATAATGTGCAGATTTTAAATATTCTAAAGGAATAATGCCTGTTGTTTTTTTATAGATTGAATAAAATAGTTTCAATCTTAGATTACGTCTTTGATCTTGCAAGTATTGCCAATTAAGTTCTCTTTTCATACATTGCGAGCTTTCAGTTCGGTCATATTTTCCCATAACAAATCTTCCTGCTATCTTCCTGCTAAATATTTACTTTGTGAAATGGATCCCACACAGGAGAGGCATATTCCAGTATTGGTCTGACGTTGGCATAATATGCGGCCTGTTTAACCTCCTTGGTTACTTGTTTAAGATTTCTCTGTAAAAAGCCTAGGGCTTTCGCAGCTCTGTTGAAAACACTGTTATTGTGTTCAGACCATCCTCCGTCCTCAGAAAATGTGACACCCAAGTACTTGTATTTGTCTTCTTTTCTAATAACTTCATTGTTTAAGATGTATTGATTTGTCAACCTATTGACCCTTTTAGTGAAACTGACTTGAATGTATTTATTAGTGCTTAGTACCATGTCATTATTTTTACACCATACCTCGACGTGACTAAGGTCATCCTGAAGCTGGGTGGAATTCGTTTATTGGTCAGTTCAGTACACAACACACAGTTGTCAGGAAACATTCTAATACGACTCTTAATTGTATGCAAAATATTATTAAACTCAAGAACAGAAGTGGCGGAGTAGAGAAAGAACCCTGAGGTACACTTGATGTCATTGAAACTAAACATGAACATGATCCACCTAGAACAACTTTCTGTTTTCTTGAAGTTAAATAGTCCCTAATCCATTGGCAAATGGTTTGATCAATGTTCAAGTTCTGCAGTTTTTAAATCAGAATCGAGTGTGATACCGTATTGAAGGCCTTTCTGAAGTCCAATAGTAAACAATCAATCTGTTCTCTATTATCTAAAGCTGATGCTATATCATGATAACATTTAATTAATTTGGCTGTACATGAAAAACCCTGTCTAAATTTGTGTTGTTTATGATTGAAATAATTATTTGAAGTCAGATGATTCATTAAAGCAGAAAAAAGAACATGTTCAAGTACTTTACAACAAATGGGCGTCCGAGAAATTGGTCTGTAATTTGATACATCTGATATAGAACCACTTTTGAAAACGGGCACAATATTAGCGACCTTCCAGTCATCAGGAAGCTTTTGCCTTCATTGAGCGATATTTTGTAGATAACATAAAGGTAGCGAGCTACTGCCTCATAGCAGTGTCTTAAAACTTGGTGATATTCCATCTGGGCCAATCGTTTTACTTTCGTCGATGCGCTGTAACAACTTCATTATGCCATTTAATGAAATCTCTATCTCACCCATGGGCAAACATTGTTCTTTTTTATTCGCGACAAATACTTGTGTAGGAAGGTGGAAAACCGCTTTGAAAAAGTGGTTGAAAAGTGTGGCTTTATCCTCAGTTACAATCTCGCCACCGTAACATAGATTTGGTGGGCTGACCTTCTCACTACCACATCGTCTCATATACTTCCAAAACTTCTTTTTATTAGAAAAGTCAGTGGCCAAACTCTTGAAATACTTTTTTCCTGGCTTCTTTCAGTTTAATTTGATAAAGTGCTGTCAAATCTTCTATTTTATCAAAGTTTTCACGGGATTTATTTTGGCAAGTTGTACAAGATGTCCATTAATCCAAGGATTCTTTCTTTTGCTTAGTTTAATGCTTGAGACGCTAGGGACGTGGAATTGAATGAGCCCAGTAGTGCATTCCTTAAGCACTTGCCATAGCTGCTCAACAATTACTTTGTCTGCACAAGTGTTGCGGAATGGGAACCTCCATTCCATTTCAATTCCATTCCGGGGAATTAGGACTTGCCACAGTTCCATTCCTTTCAATTCCTCAGAATGAAAAAACTTTAACCATTCCCACTCCGGGATGGCTGGGCAGTTCAATTCCGTTTGTGTAAATCCACAACATAAGAAATGCATCTTGATAGTTTTATTGAGCTTATAATGAACACCACCATAAAACTGGTCTCACTAGATGCATTAAGAACTGCAAAAGTACACAAAACACGTTGCCAAGGTCGACAGATAGTAGCTTGGTGACATATCTCGCTCAGTGAAACCACTCTAATAATTCTGATAGGAGCAGTTCTCCTTCTACATATAGTATTTGCACGGTGAGCATGTTTGAACGAATGTGATGTTTTAATATAGTTTTTAAGCTTAAATTTGTTGAAGTGTTACTGGAAGTTCGTTAAAAGAGTACGAAACCACATATGCTAGTATTAGTAGTATTAGTAAAAACAGTGCACCACCGCTCGGGCACCTTGTGCTTAAAAGAAAAGCGGCGCACAAAAAGACGGAGACAAAGAAGAGAACCACACACAGCGCTGCAGCGCTGTGTGTGGTTCTCTTCTTTGTCTCCGTCTTTTTGTGCGCCGCTTTTCTTTTAATATGAATATACACCAACTCGCTCAACTTTCTATTCTGGCACCTTGTGCCTTTGCGTTGAATACGGAACATTGAGCCGCACTGCTCGTCAGCACTCCAGCTTGTAAAGGGCGTTTCGCAAGCCTGAGGGGGTTGGGGGGGGGGAGCAGAACTTTCTGTGTTCTTCTTTACGCAGCTATGCAATGTCTTTCTTGTCGCAAAAAGTTATTTACATGTGTCGGGTATACTAAACTGCTCATGAGATTACGATTACGCTGTTCATGAAGTATGCACCACTTTCATGTGGGGTATTGAGACGTCCCCCGCTACGCCACCGATTGTCCAAAGAGAGGGAAGACCACTCAACCCCTTTTTATCCGGTTCCCTCTTGGCTACGTGTCTCAATCACTTCCCACATACAGGGATTCGTGCTGGGGCCAGGAAGTAAGAGACGTCACGATCTCTACTTAATCATGGACGCATTTAATTCAATAGCAAGTGCAAATGGCGTACACAGATACCGTCCGTGAACGACATCTCTGTTACACGAAATTGTAACACATCAGCAAATACTTGCGACACGCGAAACAGGATACATAAGCGAAGTAATGGTGACAGAATACAGAATAATACAGAATAAACACACGACGACACAAATGATAAAGTTTTCAATGAATAAAACCGCGCAATGTCTCAATATGCCGCATCCCTACCCGCAAAGCTCGTTTAAGTAAGGGAGGTGAAGTTCGTCTCACAGAATGTCCATGTTGACGGGGGCCTCGAAGCTGGTTGTTCGAGTCGGGGCTCAGGGCTTCTTCCTGGGGTCATTGTCCAATTCGTCAGCGTCTTCATCGTCTTCGTCATCGTCGCCTACGTCGTGCCTCTCAGTGATTTCCATCTTAGCCCTCTTACGTAACGATCCATTCACTCGCCTCCTATCCCTAACTTTCATATCTCATCGTACCGTCCTTGCCTCTCTACCATCTCGAGCTCATCGCATCGTATATCTCTCCGACCCTCTTCGCATCGTATCTCTCCCTTTTTGTAGGACCCGACTCCGCCCTACCGGGCACCAAACCAATCGCCACTCTCGACGCGGCATATTTTCTTGTCAGTCGGAGTGTGTCGTCTTCGACGGTCGCTCCCGCGGCCCACATCAGTAGAAAACCCTGTACCAAACAAAGCCGAGCAAGTAACAATGTACAAACTCAAGCCTCAGGGAGAGAGAGTGGCGAGCTGTCCCAAGGCACTTTAATTACAGGCGAACAATGGTCCCGGTGCTTCCGGTACTTGGTGAGCCGATGTCCAGACCAAGTCTCAACGTTTCCATACAGCTTGGTGTCTCCCGCTAAATTCTCCGTAGCCGCCGCTTCTTCGTCGTTCACCGCCGCGGGCGGCCATCCGCGCAGAACGCAGTAATGAGCCCTGGAGCCACGGAGACTGACGGAAAGTCATACTGGACCCGGCACAGGCGCTGCGGTAGCGTCGCATTCCCCGAATCAACAAAAGGTGCTCTGCTGCTCTTCCATGCCACAAACCTGAAGTGTGCGCGCGGATTATCTCCACCGTACACTGTCACAAGGCCTGTAGACGACAAGGCGCCGCCCGGTCCTCGTGTTTGCGTGGGGGAGCCCGTGAGAATAGTAGAAATAATTCTTCCGGTACTCCACTCCGGAATGCCCATTCGTTACACCGAAGGTTTTCTTTTCCTTTTTTTTTATGCGTGGGTTTGAGAAACGAGCGTACACATCTTGAAAGGAGCGGGGTTCAGTCCGTGTTTGCGGGGACGTCACAGTCCCTTCATCCTGCAGAAGAATTTTCCCAGCGGGGAAATTCAAACGCGAGAAATGCGGGCGCATAACGCCTTCGGGTTGCGCAGCGAAATTGAGACATTGCGGCAGTGTTAGGAATACGATATGCGAACACAGTACACTTGTGATTCAGTCGTGGCGGTGGCGCGTCGCTGAGAGGAACCAATCTGTGATTGTCGCTGAATCATCACCCACCACGAAGCAGTTTGATTCCGTATTTCTACCACGCACAACACACTTGAAACCTTCAGAATCACTGCAGAAACTCGTGGATGACGCGTGGACAAAACGCACACTGGTCACAGCTGCTTGTCGGATGGCTTGGCACGCAGCGTTCAGTCATGAATCCGGGAGGTTCACTACCATGCGAGCACATCACACACTTCGCCTGCACTGTCCACTCTCGGCACAACCGAACAGAGGATACACACATTTCAATACACTTTCATTCCACACATGCACAAAATTTTAAGACCTTATCGAACATTTCAAACCAAACGAAAAGCGGGATGGCGGGAGAACATAGGTCATACAGGCAGCAACACTGAATTACCCTCGCATACCATCTCCTGCCCGGCCTCTGCTGCACCTGTCGGTGAGGGAAAGGGACCTTCAACGTGAATTGCGTGTTCGGATTGGCTGATAACGTAGCGTATATGCTGTCCTGTGCAACTGTGACGTTGGGCGTGTTACATCAATACCGATCACGACGCTTCCTGCCTCCTAACGAGGTGCGGCACTTCCGTGCGGGGAGACGCCATGAACCCATTTCAATTTGAACTTTCTAAATTTTCACGTTTCTTAAAATAGTCCCTTTTTCACCTTCCTTTCCGACAAGTGGCGAGATCTCGGTTACCTCACATTCACTGACTCTATGTTCTTCCCCCATCATTAGGTGTTAATCGATCCCAGGTGGTACCACTCACTCACTGATCAACATCAGATAACGCGAGCAAGACAAAACTACAATAACCGAGTGAACTGCCTGCCTCATTTGAAAACACAATCAACAAAATAAAACAAGTCTACAACTCAAAACAAAACAAAATAAAAACTGAAACTTCGACACAACGATAGTTATAGCGCGAGAACAAAACGACGACACAGAGACAAGAAGGTCTCTGTGTCGTCGTTTTGTTCTCGCGCTATAACTATCGTAATGCCATACCAACTAGCCCAAGCTGCCACACTTCGACACAAGGTCTCCACTAAAGTAACAAGCACAATGACCGAGCAGCAGTCATGAAACATAAAATGGCATACAAGATGGCGGACTCTTATGACCCTAGCCGATCCCCGAGCGCTCAGCGCCTACCCGTATGCAGACTTCTTCCCCGACTCCGAGTCGCGGACCCTCGTTAGATGTTCCGAACTTCAACCTACTCGACTCAGTCGCGGAGTGAGGCATGTGCGAAGCTATCTGACAAGACCACCGCTGCGCATGCCCGGGTTTGCTGTGGTGTACATCGAGTGTGCTGCAGTTCCCCTCTGGCCCCACAAAAACTACCCCGTTGCGATCTAGGCATTCTTCAATCTCATCCACTCTCTCCAACGTTCGGTCTACCACCGTGTCGACCAAGACTCCGACAACTGTATCCTCAGAAAACCCATTCTCATCCAACTCCATATCTGCTAGACCTACTGGTAATGCCTCATCGTCTCGTGAGACCTTCGAGGTAGAAACCGCAGCTAAACCGTCTGTATCCGCTCTAGCAACCTCGACAACTTTTGTTTAACCCAGTGGCACCGGCGTGGGAGTGTTCCCCCCAAACACGCACTCGCTCAATGGCGAAACATCCTCCTCGATCACGGAAATTACATTAACCACTTCCACACACGGTGAACCGCGACTCATTTTTACGGAGTTTGTTTCCTTGCGAATATTTACGACCGCGATTGACCTCTGCGCGTCAACGTCATGAGGAGGAGTTGCGTCTAAGTTTTCTGATTCGAATTTTCCCGCCCTCTTCTTGCCTTTGTGAATGCGGCTGCCACCCGTCGAATTTCACTTTCGTCGCCGGTATCGGCAGCATTCTCGCCAAAAGTGACCAAACCTGCCACAGTTATAACACCCGCCGGGATAACGGAGTTGGCTCTGGGATTCCTGCCAAATTTGTTTCACCTTTTTGCGTACTACCAAGCTCTCCACAAGTTTTTCGAGGCGGTCAAGGCGGCTATGCATCTCATGAACATCCGTGTCCTCTTCTACATATCGAATGGGTAACGAATGGCTCCTCGACACTTTCTCATTCTGTTCCTCCTTGACCGCTATGGCAATGGCCTCGTCAAATGTCTTTGGGTCTCGAGAGAGAACAAATCTGCGGACCGGATCCCTCAGGCCTAATAAAAACTGCGAGAGCAATTGTTCGGCTAGAATTGCACGGCGCAGTGAAGCTTTCACCGGATCCTGACTATCGGAGCTTGCCAGGGTGGCGGTCCCGAGGATGCGCAAGCGACTCGCAAATGACCGCACCTCCTCATCTGCCCCCTGCCTCGCGTTTAAAAAACGCTCCATTTTAAAGATAAGTGGCTCCGTATCGAACCTCTTGAGGGCCAAATTTTTGAACACAGAAAAAGTTGTAGCCGCAGTGACGCCATCATCCCACCACGCAAAATCGTGCGCCGCGCCTACAATCTTGCATCTTGCTATGCAGACCAGCTCACTATCCCGCCATCCACCCAAGCGACCAGCCTGCTCCAAAATTTTGAAGAAGACCCCAATATCCGGACCCGTATCGCCTCCCGTAAACGACGGAACCATGTCCGCTAACATTAACACGCTCATTTCTAGTGGGTCATCTCTGTCGGTCATCTTGGTAGCCTGCTCGTTCATTTTGCCGCCTCTCCTACCCTAGTACGAGGGTGAAATCTCGCACCGTTGCCCCAGCAGTAATCCCACCGCTGCCACCACTTGAGACGTCCCCCGCTACGCCACCGATTGTCAAAAAGAGGGAAGACCACTCAACCCCTTTTTATCCGGTTCCCTCTTGGCTACGTGTCTCAGTCACTTTCCACATACAGGGATTCGTGCTGGGGCCAGGAAGTAAGAGACGTCACGATCTCTACTTAATCATGGACGCATTTAATTCAATAGCAAGTGCAAATGGCGTACACACATACCGTCCGTGAACGACATCTCTGTTACACGAAATTGTAACACATCAGCAAATACTTGCGACACGCGAAACAGGATACATAAGCGAAGTAATGGTGACAGAATACAGAATAATACAGAATAAACACACGACGACACAAATGATAAAGTTTTCAATGAATAAAACCGCGCAATGTCTCAATATGCCGCATCCCTACCCGCAAAGCTCGTTTAAGTAAGGGAGGTGAAGTTCGTCTCACAGAATGTCCATGTTGACGGGGGCCTCGAAGCTGGTTGTTCGAGTCGGGGCTCAGGGCTTCTTCCTGGGGTCATTGTCCAATTCGTCAGCGTCTTCATCGTCTTCGTCATCGTCGCCTACGTCGTGCCTCTCAGTGATTTCCATCTTAGCCCTCTTACGTAACGCTCCATTCACTCGCCTCCTATCCCTAACTTTCATATCTCATCGTACCGTCCTTGCCTCTCTACCATCTCGAGCTCATCGCATCGTATATCTCTCCGACCCTCTTCGCATCGTATCTCTCCCTTTTTGTAGGACCCGACTCCGCCCTACCGGGCACCAAACCAATCGCCACTCTCGACGCGGCATATTTTCTTGTCAGTCGGAGTGTGTCGTCTTCGACGGTCGCTCCCGCGGCCCACATCAGTAGAAAACCCTGTACCAAACAAAGCCGAGCAAGTAACAATGTACAAACTCAAGCCTCAGGGAGAGAGAGTGGCGAGCTGTCCCAAGGCACTTTAATTACAGGCGAACAATGGTCCCGGTGCTTCCGGTACTTGGTGAGCCGATGTCCAGACCAAGTCTCAACGTTTCCATACAGCTCGGTGTCTCCCGCTAAATTCTCCGTAGCCGCCGCTTCTTCGTCGTTCACCGCCGCGGGCGGCCATCCGCGCAGAACGCAGTAATGAGCCCTGGAGCCACGGAGACTGACGGAAAGTCATACTGGACCCGGCACAGGCGCTGCGGTAGCGTCGCATTCCCCGAACCAACAAAAGGTGCTCTGCTGCTCCCCCATGCCACAAACCTGAAGGGTGCGTGCGGATTATCTCCGCCGTACACTGTCACAAGGTCTGTAGACAACAAGGCGCCGCCCGGTCCTCGTGTTTGCGCGGGTAGCCCGTGAGAATAGTAGAAATAATCCTTCCGGTACTCCACTCCAGAATGCCCATTCGTTACACCGAAGGTTTTCTTTTCCTTTTTTTTATGCGTGGGTTTGAGAAACGAGCGTACACATCTTGAAAGGAGCAGGGTTCAGTCCGTGTTTGCGGGGACGTCACAGTATAAATGGGAACCAACTTGCAGGGATAACTTGCTTCTCTCTTCAGTATCTGTTGGGATAATGGATTTGTTTGTACGCTAACTTATGCCTCGGTTTCTCTTTTACAAATTCGTAAATTGTTCTCACCAGATTGCTCTTACTTTTACGCCACGCCAACCCTTGGATTTGCTAACCAAAGGTGGATCTAGAGAATACGTTCTCACCTTCGGCTTCGATATAATATGCACTGCCTACATGACTAATTTGTGCGTTATATTAGAGTAATAGCTATTAAGGTATAGCAAAACATGTTCCTCCCCAATGCCCTCTTTGTGTGGCGATGCGAACACAGGTATACGCAGAGTCACAGGAACCAAAGCGAGGTTGCAGAAAAGAAGGAAAAAAATGACATTAATGAAATGATCCCATTCCGGAGCAGTGGGAGTGTGGGATGGCCAGCTCTGAGATCGAAGTTCAGGAACGCCTGATCTCCCGGGCTTGATCTCCAGATTGCCTGATTTTCCGAGCACGCAGTTAATTGCTCACTAGTTCTTTGATCACCATGCTTGCATCATGGAAAAGTGCTTAAGCTTTTTCGCAATTTTTAAATGCTGCAAAAGGGTCACAAACAGGGCAAGGTGCAAACAAAAGACAGTATTTTGATTTTATTCATCGACCTTTTGCCACGAAATGTTACGAGCGAAATGGGCGCTTTGCCGTTTAGTTTTTTTAATGATGGCATTTTGAATAGTTGGTTCTAAAAAAAGTTGAGATAGAACAAACGCCGTCTACATATAACTATGTGTTGCGCTTTACAAACCGAGCTGCTCGAGGGTGAACCACTGGACGCAAGAGCCTGGGGGGTAGTGCGTTATGGCAGTGCTTTTCTAGCAGCCACCAGGCTTGGTGGCGGCGGCTTTCCACCCGGGCCATCGTCCACCCTATAACTGAGCGAACTTGAATTTTCTTCGCGTCAGGACTGAAGGAGGCGCTGCTGTGGTTGTAATTATGTAGGCTTTCTTGGTTTGGGGGATTTCCCGAACCAATGCTTTCAAAAGTTTTTTCTGTTTCTTTGTCTGTACAGAGGGAGATTGCATACAGCTCATCGTGTGCGAGTGTGTGCTACGCTGACCTACATTCGTCGACAGAGTTTCGGGCAAAGGCGCCCTTGTGTCTAGAGAGGGGGTACAGTTTTGCAAAAGGAGTGAGGGGAGTATGAGGTGAGAGGGCGCGCAAGCTGGTTTAAGAAAGCTTTCAGTGAACGAAAGCATCGCGCTAGCGTTAATGCGCACTACAACTTAGAGAAGCGATGTGTGGAATATGCGCCCGAGTCGCCAACGGCGACATAGCGCAAATATGTGAAGGGTGGAGTGATCGCAGATGGCTGGGGCGTCACCGAGAGAAAAAAAATCGTGGGGGAGGATGCTGCCGCCATAGTTCCAGCGGACCGCGGTTACACGAAAAATAGAGACCAGATTTGGAGGAACACAGTCGATATAAGGACAGAGTTGTAATAAAAATAATTGTTGGGTTTACTGTTCCAAAACCACCACATGATTATGACAGACACCGAAGTGGAAGGCTCTGAGAATTTCGACCACCTGGTGTCCTTTAACGTGCATGCACATCTGAGCACAGAGGCTTACAGCATTTTTGCCTACATCGAAAATGCTACCGCCACAATTCGATCCCGCAGACTGCGGGTCAGCAGCCGAGCGCCTAAGTAGCCACTACACCACCGTGGCTGGTTTAGTATGTGCATTGCTTATGGATGTACCGTGCTTGTAATTAGCAAAGCAATTTTAAAAAAGCTGATCTATTGTTAAATTTGAGGCTCTGATTTACTAATGTTTGAAGTTTGAAAAACAGCATTTGGACAAAAACGTGCTCTATTTTCGAAAAAAGACGTGATTCTATTTCCATTCCATTCCGGGCAAAATGTGCTTAATTCCATTCCTATTCCATTTCTCCAAGCGTTGTCTCCATTCCACTCCCATTCAATTTCGGGGTCGCGAGAATGTAGAATGATTCTGGAATCATTCCAATTACAATGGCAATTCTACAACACTGGTCTGCACTGCATTCAAATTACAGAAATTGATGCTCAAGTCCCGCTAATATTTGCTCATAGTTTTTAAAAGAAGATTTTTCTCGATTCACATTTCTTTACATTTACATGGGGTCTTGTTAGCTTTGCAAAGACAGCGTTTCAGATCACCAATACAGGGATTAACGCGTGTCTCAATGATGACATCAGGGGTATTACAGAATAACAAATCCAGAATGTTGTCACCTCGCGTAGGGCTTGAAACATACTGCACGAGGCCGAGCACGTCAGTCAACTATTTCAGTTCACAAGTTGTTTGATCCTCGGTAATAAATCATTTTTCTTGCAAATTGCTGTGCCTTTACTGCTGTATTCATTTTCAAAAAGTGTTAACAACAATGCACAGAAGGGTTATAAAACGACGAGACAAGAGAAGCAAAGGGCGCTGACTTCGAACTAGTTTTTTTATTTCGGTAAGAAGTGCATTTATACAATGCAAGGGAGAGGTTGCGAGCCTAAAAAAGAATAAGAAAAAAATAATAAGAAAAAGAAACAGGAAAGGATGGACATGTGTGGCGAGCATTGCTTCATCATTTCACTTCAAGTATCTCACTACATGCCCCCTAAAACTGAGCCAGGTAATCAATTTCTTGATTTAGCTCCGCCGCGGTGGTCTAGTGGCTAAGGTACTCTGCTGCTGACCCGCAGGTAGCGGGATCGTTAAACCGCACATATCAATCAAATCAATCAATTAATTTCTTGATTTAAAAGCTCAATAGACGGTGCCGTGCAGTGATTCCACACTTGTGCCAACTGCGCCAAATCAAATTTACTGCACTATCTTGACAATATCAACGAAAATTGTGCCAAACTGCGCCATAGTCGGGTTTGGAAGCGTATATCACTGGCCATATCCATGACGGTGCATTAAGACATGTGCACCTTTTTCTCGGGACCACCAAAATCACTATCCCGTACCTAGAGTTATTCGGCTGAATAAACAACGGTCGCGTGTGCGTCTGAAATAATCCACGATGCTATGTTTGGCGCCGACGCAACTTTTGCCGTGCAAATCCGCTTAATGGCGAAACGCGCTCTCTGCAGAGGCTCGTGACATCTGGCCCAATCAGTAGCGTAAAACTGTGGCGGCAATTCATCAGCGGACATCGTCTGTCCCAGGTGCTGTTGATAGCTTGTTTGAAGAGTTGCGCGGCGCGTAATTGAAAGTATTTTCATTAATAACTTTACGCGTGCCGCCAGAATATCTGTCACGTCTACTTCTAGACATCGTGATCTAATATCCTGTGATTTGCATCCACAGAACACGTGAACGATGGGAACATGTTGACACTTTTCCTCTAATTTACTTGATTTCTGAATATTCATTCAGAAGAGCTTTCTCGTAATTCCTTGTTGCAACACATCCACGTTTCGTAATCGCTTTCGCTGTAAAAGCCCCCAAAAGAAGACCCTGTCCTTTAGAACTCGATATTGCTAGGGTCCGAATAGAAAATTTTCGTATGCTTTTTTTAATGTTATCTCATTAATAAAGCCATGCTTCATGGTTGGAGGAGCTGCGATTCGGTTTTAATACACACAGCTTTCAGTAGTGGGGGCCGTCGGTGGCGGCTCTGGTGTCGGAAGGCTCACCGACACCAGAGCCGCCAGAGCCGAGTGGTGGTATGGTATCACGGAGTCGCATTAATTGTTGAACCTTTTTTTAGGGGTGGCGAAGGCTGCGTCGCTCGAAGGGAGCAATCACTGACACGCGCTCTATCTGAAGGCATAACGAGACTGCTCGTAAACTTTTTGTGCGACTAAACTCTGCTTTGCATTTCGGACAACTGACAGCACGAAAACCGCCTTGACAATTGGAGTGATAATTGTCGCTTTATCCAGCGTTCTTTTGACTTAGGTACGCGATATCAGGTCCATAAGATACAATTTGTTACTATCACATAAGCTCTTAGAAATGAATGCGATACCAACAAATTGTATTTTTTATACCAAATAATAAGTTATACCAAATAATAAGGCTTGAAGGCATTCGCGAGGTGCACTGGCAGCGGGGTTGCCATCTCGGAGGTCCGCACACTCGCCGCACGTGCAGAAAACTTTCTGCGCGCACGGTGTTCGATATCGGTACAGCGACTTGTATGACTAGAGACCCCCGGAGCACCTCTTGCACGCCGACGCACGTGCAGATAAAATTAGATTTGTCTAGAGCGCCCAGCCGGCTGCTCCAGCTGCCGTACTTTTTTTTTCAGAAATATGTAAAGAGAGACACTGTAATGATACCAAACAGTCATACTGCATGTTCAGCTCTTGTGCTATGATGTAAGCATCAATCACGCACGGTGTTCGATATCGGTACCTATCGCTTCGATATCTGAGGGGGCATGTCGGCTGGCCTCGTGTCGACATCATGTCAAATTCGTTTATTTTTTTCATGCAGCTTCTTGTCTTGGGATCGACGGCGACGGTCCGAGAGACGCATTGCACATTCGTCCTCACTGAACCCCTGGAAAATTTTGAAGACTGCGCAGGACAACCAGTGTACTACAAGCGGTGCTGGGAAGGATGGCAAGTGTCACGTGTGGCTACATCGACGTCACCGGACGGAGATATATAATACACGTTATCCATCGAGCTTCTTCAGTGGGCATGTCGGCTGGCCTCGCGTCGAGATCATGTCAAATCCGTTTATTTTCTTCATGCAGCTCCTCGTCTTGGGACCGACGGCGGCGGTCCGAGAGACGCATTGCACATTAGTCCTCGCTGAACCCCTGGAAAATTTTGAAGACTGCGCAGGACAACCAGTGTACTACAAGCGGTGCTGGGAAGGATGGGAAGTGTCACGTGCAGCTACATCGACGTCACCGGACGGAGATATAAATACACGGCATCCATCGAGCTTCTTCAGTGGGCATGTCGGCTGGCCTCGCGTCGACATCATGTCAAATTCGTTTATTTTCTTCATGCAGGTTAGTGATGATGTTTCATCTGTCAAATGTGACGACCCTTTCTTTGTCCAGCAGACATGCCCATGTAGCTTAAGCAGAATCTGTTCTGGTGTACGTGAAATGCTTCTCTCTTTGCTTTTGTTGTGTGGTGACGTCGAGCCGAATCCTGGCCCTGACGTTCAAAAGTTGCTTGCTGAGCTTTTGGATGGTCAGAAAAGCGTTCGGAAAAGGCTGGATGGCATTGAGCTGAAGTTAAAAAAAAGTGGAAGAAGTTGCTACGGCTGTAAATAAGGTGAAAACAATGACGTATAAGTTGGAAAAAAGGGTCGTAAGCTTGGAAAGCAAGCTAGCTGATCTTGAAGATAGAAATAGGCGGAACAACTTGATTGTCTTCGGTATACCGGAAACAACTAATGAAAGTTTCGATGAACTCAGCGAAAGTGTGTTGAAGTGTGTGTTTACCAATATCCTGGAAATACAAGTGTCATCTGCGGAAAGAATTCTCAGAATTGGGCGCAAAGAACTACGTAAGCCTCGCCCTATAATTCTAAAGCTTATTGATTACCGTGACAAAGTTGCTGTGCTTAAAAATTGCTTCAAACTAGAGGGTACAGGTTTTTCGATTTCTGAGGACTTCTCGGAAGCTACACGACATTAAAGGAGAAAACTTTGGGAAAGCACGGCGGAAAATCGAAGGGCAGGTGAAAAGGTGAAATTAATCTACGACAAAATCCGAGTTAACGGTGTTCTGGTTGTTTGGGATGCAGACTGTAACGAACGAGTGCCACTTCGAGGTAATGTCGTTAGGGAATCTCAGCAGTGAACCGAAGCACAATCAGGCAATTCACTTCGCTGCATTCAGTTTAGCGCCCGCAGCATCATTAATAAACTTGATGACCTGGAAAGTATCACAATAGCGCATGCACCCCATCTGATTATAATAACAGAAACCTGGCTACATTCAGATATTAAGGTCGACGAAATAGCGCCCCCAGGATACGGCATTTATAGGAAAGACAGACCATCTCGTGGTGGTGGTGTGGCCGCCCTGTTTAAAAACTAACTCAATGTGACTAGGCTTTCCGATAGAGAGGGTATTGAAAGTGTCATTATTAAAATACACCTTGAGGAAATGAACCTGGTTGTGGGTGCATTTTACCGCCCTCCGAATGCCGAGAAGGCGTTTTTTGATGGTGTTAATGATTTTCTTTGCTCTTGCAACACAAGCACTTGTAATATATTGTTAGCTGGCGATTTTAGTATTCCTCAAGTTAATTGGGACGCGGACATCCCAGAACCTTTTTCTAGTGCTGCTGAGCCCCTGGTTGACATTGTTCTTTTTCATGACTTGACACACTTAGTAAAACAACCAACCCGTGTTCAAAGTAACGCACAATCTATTTTGGATCTTTTTCTTGTGAGTGACAAAATCCTTCGTCGAAATGCTGCTTTGTGCGTCTATGACGGTGTATCCGACCATCGATTGTTATCTTTAAGCATTCCACTGCGCGTAAGGAAAGAAGTGAAGGAAAAACACGCAGGGCCAAATTTCACTCATGCTGATGACGTCGCCGTTCTTGACCTGTTAGATATATCGTTTTATGATTTTAGTGATATGTATGAGTCAAGTAGTTGGTCTGTCGAAGATTTGTGGGGTTTCTTCAAAAATCTTGTTATGAAATACGTCTCAAGTCATGTCCCCTCAAAGATTATCAGAACGCAATCTGCTCGCCCTTGGACGACGTGGGAAGTAGTGCGAGCGGGACGCAAACTAAAGAAGATGTGCAAAAAACTGCGCCAGAACCCGTCATCTCCTCATGTATCAAAATTTTCTAACTATGCTGCAGTTAAATGAAACCATAAAGAAGGCAAAAGACTACTTTTTCAACATATCTTTGAACAACTTCTTGCTTTCTGCTCCTGCGAAGTTCTGGCGACACTTCTCACCTAGGAAGCAACAGGCATATAAAATCGTCATTATTGGAGAATTGGTAACTGATGAATCACTCCTTGCGTCATCGTTTAACAAGTTCTTCTGTTCAGTCTACACAAATGACGATGCAAAACAACCAAATTTTGCGATTTCTCAGGACGTACCTAAAATCTTTGACTTAATGATAACTGAAGAGGGTGTCTTATCACTACTGCTTAAAATCAGTATAAAGAAATCACCAGGAATTGATTGCATACCGAACGCATTTCTAATAAGGTATGCAGAATGGTGCTCAAAGTATTTATCTATTATATTCAAAAAAACATTGTCCACTGCAGAACTCCCGAAAGACTGAAAGCGCGCGAAAGTTGTTCCGATCCCTAAGGCGGAAAATTCTTCACTAAGCACGTCATACAGACCAATATCTTTACTGTGTACCTGCTCAAAATTGCTAGAACATATTATTTTTACGCACTTGTCAAACTTTCTGCAACAAAATAAATTGATTGATTACCGACAACATGGTTTCCGTAAGGGAATGTCGACGGTTACCCAACTCCTTGAGACAATACACGAGTTTGCCTCAGCCGTAGATAAACAGAGTCAAATTGATATAATTTTTTGGACTTCCAGAAGGCATTTGATCGCGTCTCGCACCATAAGCTTTTGTTAAAATTAAAACCCATATGACAAAATAAGTCACTTCTCTCATAGATAGTCATACTTATCGTCTACGAGTCAATGCGTATCAGTTGGCGGCTCGTGTTCACGCCCGGCGCCCGTGCGATCAGGCATTCCCCAAGGGTCAGTTCGCGGGTCACTATTCTCTTTAGTTTATATAAATGATATCGTTAACGATATACCTGTCAAAATCAAACTGTTCGTGGACGATTGCATTTTTTATCAGGAAGTAAACACGCCTGCCGACCAGGCATTATTAAGTAGTGCCCTGGACAAACTACATATTTGGTGCGAAAAATGGCAGATGAGCATCAATACTACAAAAACCGTCTCAATGACAATTTCAAGAAAGAAGGCACCACTTACTTTTCAGTATTCAATAAATGGTCGCTGTGTCAGTGCTGTAAATCGTTACAAATACTTAGGTTTAATAATCACTTCAGACCTCCGGGGGAATGAACATATCACTTTTCTAGAAAAGAAAGCCATGAAAAAGATTGGATATCGTAGAAGATCGTTACGACAGTCAACGCAAGAAATAAAACTATTAGCATATAAAACCTACATTCGTCCCCTTTTGGAATATGCCTGCGTGGTCTGGGACCCATACACAAAGAAAAATATTGATAAACTAAAAAAACCTACAAAGAAAATCTGCTCAATTTATCTTTCGCTCAAACAATCGCCTTACGTCAGTCACTGCTTTGCTTCAGACAGCGAACTTGGAAGCTTTACATTTGTGGCGATATCGCAAAAGACTAAAATATATGTACCTGCTTTATCACGATAACCTTGGCATTGATTCAAGTGCGTATATAGAAAAAGTCGTGCGACGACCCACGCGGGCGGATCACTAAAAAAAAATTACAGGAATTTTCTTGCAGAACGAACTCGCACATGGGCTCTTTTTTTCCACGAACTGTACGCAAGTGGAATCGCCTCTCTGGTGTGATTGTGGAGGGGGCGAAGTGGCGTCATTCTTATTGGAGCTAAAAAACTTATAGCATGTCTTCCTGCCATATTTGTACTCTGTTTTGTGACGTTGCGTTGTTAGTACACAAGTGATGTTAGTACGCACTTATATAGGTATTATGCTATGCGCAGTTGCATGTCATGCACTGTATATTTTTCTTTTTACCGCATTAAAACCTGTGTGTCCGCGGCATTCTCTGTGCGTAATATATTGTGAAAATGTTCAGTGTGCTATATTTATATGTTACCCACTGCTGCTTATGGCTTCACTTTCAAGCCAGCAGAAATCCTGTAAATAAATAAATGGAAGCTTGTAGCTAACGTAAGAAAGTATCTGCGGCCAACAACACTGTCGCCAGGTATGCGTTCCGCTGCTCTAGATAAGTGTCATTTCATAAGCGGGGAATGCTGCGCACGAATGGACCTCCAAAGTGGCACGACTATGGTGTGGCCGCATTGCTATCAAGGCTCAGTCTACATTCTATATGGCCACTCCAGACAGCGAAGCGCTTTCGCCCAGTCATTTCGCGTTGAGAGTACAAGGTAGAAGGGTATACCAACTGTCTTTAATGCCTGCCGAAATAGCGAGTGCGCCAGCGATCGCACCATTAAATCAAAGTTCATATAACAAGCCCCCCCCTCTCTGCTGTCCTAGTTCCTTCCTGCTCTTTGAAAACGGGCGGTGCCTTCCTCTCTGCTTGAGTAACAATCTATGGCAGGCACGACATGGGGGATGATGTCATCGCATGCGTGCTCAGTGCAAAAGAGATATGCCACTTCTTTTATCTCGGCTTTAGCCACATTCGTCGCCCTCACTTGCGCGCTTTTACCCGCGTGTAAAACGATGCGCGGGAGGATGTTATTAATTTGGACAGTACTCAAAACATGACAGTGACGGCCAGCAGCGTAGCCATTGGGGGGACATCAGGAACGTCCCCCTTCCTGAAATTTTTTTTTCGCCATGGCACATATTGGCAAAATGACCATTTTCCTGCCTGCTCCCCCTTGAAATCAAGGTGCCCCCCCTCTAAAAAATGAGAGAGAGAGAGAAAACATTTATTGAAAGAAGCTTGTGAGTGAAGGTGGGAGGGTCCCTTATTCCAGGAACCCTCTGGCTTGGACAGCCCGCCGAGCTCGAGCAACGAGTTGACGCTGCTCGACCAGGTCCGGCTGGGAGATCGCAGCCTCCCACGCTTCACTGAGGAGGTCTTGGTCCGCATCTGGTGCTGCTGCTCGTAGTCTTGGGACGCTTACTTTGCACTGCAGTAGGAGGTGCGCCAGAGTGTCTGCCACATTGCAGTGAGGGCAGATGTAGCTGTGCAACGTTGGCCTCATATGGTGCAATAGTACGCCGTGTGTGAACGTGTTGCTTTGAAGACGCCTATAGTCAGTCCCTTCGTCTCTTGTGAGTTTTGGATGTGGCGGGGGGTATAACCTGCGTTCGAGCCGATAATGTTGCAGTAATGCATGGTACGTTAGTGGTATGGCTTCTCTTGTCTCTGATTCTGTTGTTGAGTGGGAGGTGCCTCGGATCTTGTATGGGAATGCCCGGTTGACGCATTCGCGGGCTGCGGTGTGTGCCGCTTCATTTCCCTCGAGACCTTCATGACCCGGAATCCACACGATGCATGTGTAGGGAGGAGGATTGTCCATGCGCTTTAGTAGCTTAATCGCCACCGTGGAGACCCTGCCTTTCAGGTAGTTCCGTGCCGCTGTTTGTGAGTCGGTAAAGACCACGATGGGATCCTCACTCGTCTGGGTGGTGAGTGCTATAGCAGCCTCTTCAGCTGTTTCCGCACGTTTGGCGAGGATAGTCGCCGATGCCAGTACCGCGCCCTTGTAATCTACGACGGTAATCGCGAAGGCATTACGTCTCGGATATTTGGCTGCGTCCACGTATCGCACCTGCGGGTCATTGCCATGTTTTTTCCGGATCATGTTAACCCTGGCGAGCCGCCTTTCTCGGTGATGTTGAGGATGCATGTTCCGAGGGATCTGCTGAATTTCAAGGCTTTCTCGCAGCTGTGACGGTATTTTGCCTTTGCGTTCTTCGTTGGGTTCTAGAGTGGTCTGGTATCCTGTGCGTCGAAGCACGGCTTGCCCTGTGAGTGACAGCTTGAGTCTCTCGACCTGGTTGATGAGGTGTGCTTCGGTGAGTTCTTCCCACGTATTATGAACTCCCATGCGAAGCAGTCGGTTAGTGGAGGCGGCTGGCGGCAGTCCTAGGGCAAGCTTTGTAGCCTTTCGTATCAGCAGATTAAGTTTTTGTTTCTCCGCTGTCTTCAGGTTGAGGTAGGGAGTTCCGTACGTTATGCGGCTGTAAAGGAGAGCTTGTACCATTTTTAAGGTGTCGTGCTCTTTGAAGCCACTGCGGCGATTAGCCACCCTTCGGATTAGGTGGGTGAGCTGTGTCACAGTGTTCTGCAGCCGGGGTAGGGCAGCGGAGCCAGACCCATCTTTATGTATGTGTAGTCCAAGGACTCGAAGCGTGTCAACCTGTGGTATTTGGACTCCCTGTAGAAAGACTTGTGGGTCAGGAGTGTCGTAGCTTGGTGGTCTACCCCGGGTGCGTGCCGCAAGTACTAACAGTTCCGACTTTTCCGGAGCACATTGGAGGCCGCAGGTCTTGAGATATCCTTCAGTGATGTTAATCGCCTCTTGAAGTCGGTCCTCCTGTTCACCCGTGCTTGAACCTCTTGTCCACATAGTGATATCATCGGCGTATAACGCGTGATGTATTCCAGGGACAGCGTCCAAGAGACGTGGGAGCTTAAGGAGGGCCAAGTTTAAAAGCACTGGTGATATCACTGAGCCCTGCGGCGTGCCTTTGTTAGGGAGTTGAAAAAGCTCGCTCCTGATATTGGCAATCCCTACAGTGGCAGTGCGGTTGGTGAGGAAAGCCAGCATATAGGCGTATGTCTTGGCACCGCAGCCGACATCTTCCAGGCTACGCAGAATGGCTTCGTGGCTCACATTGTCAAATGCGCCCTTTACGTCCAAAGCTAGAACAGATGACTTACTGTGCTTGCTCAAGCGGAGAAGAATATCTTCCTTTATCTGCAAGAGGACGTCTTGTGTGCTGAGCATTTGGCGGAAGCCGAACATGGTGTTCGGATAGTGACCATTGTCTTCGAGATGTGTGGTGAGCCGCTCGTTTACCATGTGCTCAAAGAGTTTCCCAGCGCAAGATGTAAGGGAAATGGGACGAAGATTCGCAATCGAGATTGGCTTGTTTGGCTTGGGTATCATGGTCACCTCTGAGTGCTTCCAGGCTTGTGGTAGCTCGCCCTTTCTCCAGCAGTCGTTATAGTGCCGAAGGAGCGCCGTCAACGCCCGGGGCGGTAGCTGTCGTAGGTGCTTATTGGTCACTCCGTCTTTTCCCGGGCTTGTGTTGCGCGTAAGCTTAGCAAGGGCCGCGTGTAGCTCTGCCAGCGTGAAAGGCTGGTCTAGTGCTTCGTTCGGTGCTCCTCGGTACTCCCTGGGCGTCGAATTGTTGATGGAGCTAGCTTGCTGGTTAACCGAGCCACAAAGTTTTGCTTGAAGTTCTTGGAGTAACTGGTGCTCTGTGCCCTCATAGTAGTGTATGAGCCGCCTAATTGTATTTCTTTGGTTAGTTTTGGTGTGGGTGTCGTCAATAAGGGCTCGAAGAATGCGCCAAGTCTTCTTTGTGCTCAATGTCCCTTGAAGTTTGTCGCAGAAGGACCGCCAGTTCTGGCTCGCAAGGTTTTCGGCGTGCTCCTGTGCCTGTCTAGTGAGTACGGCGATGCGGCGCTTCAGCTTGCGGTTGAGCTTTTGCTGTTGCCATCGTTTAATAAGCGATCTTCGAGCTTCCCATAGGTGAAGGAGATGATTATCGACTGCCGGATTGTCCTCGTTCAAGTGTATCGTTTTGGTATGTCCGTCAGCAACACTTACAATACTGTTTAACCAGGCTTCAATGTCTTCGATAGTCGAATCATCATCAAGCTCATTCCTGTAGGCGGTCCAGTCCGTGAGCCGAGCTTTTCCTGTCTTGAGCGAGCGGTGAGCCTGTTCGACCTCTATTTGAATTATGTGATGATCACTCCCTAGAGTGTCTGGTAGCCTTGTCCACGTTGCGTTGTGCACGTCTCTAGTGAACGTGAGATCAGGATTAGTATCCCTCGAGACGCTGTTGCCAACTCGGGTTGGATGGAGCAAGTCATTCCACAGCGTCAGACCGTGTTGCTGCGCAGCGTCGTGAACACGCGCCCCCTTCTTGGTGGTGCTGTGATAGCCCCAGGCCGCGTGTGGAGCATTGAAGTCCCCAACCATGACGAGTCGGTTGCCGTTAACCATTTGACGGAGCTCGTGGACGAAGTGGTCGTATTGGTGTAACTGCTCCCGCGGAGGACTGTAAATGTTGGCCAGGTATAAGCTTTGTTGAGTCTTCCGAGTGGGGATTATCTCCACGATGGTGTGTTCGATTCCAATGTCTTCAATTTCATGAGCCTGTGCGGTTAGAGTCTTCTTGACTAGAATTGCGGTGCGGGGTGTGCATGTGAGAGTGCTGTAGCCAGGGAGCTTGATTTTTTCTGTGTGGGTTTCCTGCAACGCGATCATATCTGGATTATTTGTTTTAACATATTCTTGCAAGTTTGCAGAACGAGGTCTGTAGGATCTGCAATTCCAGTGCCAAATTCGAAGAGTGGGGAGTGGCTCAGACTGTCTATGTGTGGGAGTTGCCATTCTGGCAGTTGATTCCCGCCTGGTGCCGGTCGTTTGGTGCTGTAGATCGAATTTCCGCTGCAGTTTCATCCCCTAAAGTTTTTCGCTCTTTCCGCTTGGTCCCTGATTGCTCTACCAGCTGCTCATGGGTAACGAAATTTTTGTATGCATATGTTATGAAGTTATGCTGTTGTGCCATGAAGCCATCAAGCTTGGCGTCGAGCGTGCTTACAGTACGGGTCAGTGGGTCTACCTTTTCCATAATTTTAGTAACCACTTTCTCTATGGTTGTGTCTATGGATGCGAGGAGTTTCGCAGTGAGGGCTTTCTCGAAAGCTTCAAGGCGTCATTCGACGAGGTCGAGCATCTTCGCTTCATGTGCTTGCAGCCTTTCTTCTACCCGCTTCATTATTCTGGCTTCCGTCTGTTTTAGTATGCTGTCGTCAAGTTCTAGTGTGCTACACTCTGCTGGTGGGCGTTGTTGTATCCTCCGTTGTAGATCTTGGACTTTATTTTCTAGAGCCCGGATGGTCGCTGTCTGAGCAGGCGAGATGGTCGAGACACTTGTAGTATTTAAAGAACTGGGCCCGTCTCTAACAGTCACCGCGGCGGCGTAACTGATTCCCCTAACGGAGCGAGACCGTGATGGCGTGCGGGATCCAGAGCGACCTTTTTTCTTAGATCGAGAGCGACTTCTTTCAAATTTTGGGGGAAAAGAGGGGGCCCGTGAAATTTCTGGTGTGATAACTGACCCGGGTAAATCATTAGTGCAAGCACTCCAGTGATTCTCACGGGCGCGGGCGTTATCGAGCTGGTGGCGTCTTACTTGATAAGGAGGGGGGTTGCTGCGGAGTTTCTTCTTGCATTCCCTTCCAGCAGTCTCATGGTCTTCTCCGCAGATCTTGCACATCGGTTGGCAGTCATGTGGTTCTGTGTCCTTGTCGTGGCCGCATTTGTAGCAGAAGTTCGCTTTCGGCTGAGGGCAGATGTCTTGTCGGTGACCTAGGGCGCCACAGTTTCGGCAATATTGGATGGACTTCCGGTATGGCTTGCATCGGTAGTCTCCACTGAGGTACGTCACGTAAAAAGGAACGTGCTGCCCGTCGAAAGTGATAACTGCAGCTGTGGATGATCCCAGCATGCGCGCGCCAAGGACGTGGTATCTTGGGTCTACGCAAAGTCCTGCAACAATCTCTGTGGGGCTTGTTCCTGGTTCAAGGCCGTAGATCACTCCGCGGCACACATCATCAGGGTGTCGAATGTGCGGATTCACTTGATACATTACTCCACCGAGCTGTATAGCATTTATACTTTGCAGTTTGGAAGCTCATTCAGTAGTTGCTGTGCTTGCGATGATCACATTCTCTACTTTTTGCACCTGCACTCGCACATGGTCATAGAAGTCCTGCTGGGCCAAGCCACTGGATCTTCCGATGGCATGTGTAACCTCGATGAGTGTTCGTTTTGAAAGATCTAGTCCTGGTTGCGGGCGGAATACAAATTTGAAGTCATCAGTAGGGAATGGCCGCATCCTAGTGCTGCGTTGACGTTGCGGTTGAGATTCGGCGTCTGGCTTCACAGGTTGCGTAGCTCGTTCTTCGGCTGACTTTTCTTCTTTGGCTTACCTGCCTTTACGGCCATCTTGAAGCCACTCAATGTGGGCTTTGCCTGTCGTTTTGCCACTATTTTCATCAAACGTCCATTGTGATGCCGTTCTTGAGTTACCCTCCGTGTTGTCCACTTGCATCGTACTCGGGTTTTCTTGACGTGGGTTAGACGTCTGCGTTTTCGTGAGAGCTCTTTACCTCAGACGCTGCGTCTCTGTGTTGCGCGAGCAGCGTGCTCGTGCACCTACGAGACGCTGGCGTCCAGCTCGTTTTGCAGGCCCGTCGCCACAGCGGCGTTCGCGTGCAGCGCGTTTTCTGAATTCCTTGGCGTGTCCCAGCGTTCAGGCACAATATGTTTAAAGTTCAATATCTAGTAAAAAAAGTACACTCACTGCAATGAGTCTGGTGTCAAACGATGCCTTGCAACGTGAGGAATCCCAGGTCACAAACCGCGAGCAGTGTCCAGGCAAGGTGGCACAGAAAATAGCAAAAAGAGCAGGAGCCCATGTGAGGTTCGACTACACACCTCAGCCCCCTGGCGGCCTCCTAAAAAAATGAAAAATATTTTTTTCTATGCCCCTGGCGACACCAAAATCCAGTCAAGAATGTTGATATAATTCTATCCCAATAAAAACAAAATGGCTCTCGCCTTCAAATCGTCTTAGGCAGATACATAAGGTCCCGCTTCAGGTTTTTTTGTTCTTTTTGCAGTGCTTTGTAGAGTACACTGTAGGGGGTTTTTGGTGGATAGACAGAACGCCATAGCCACATGAAACACTGATGCAAAAGGAAAACGAAATTGGTAAATCGTTCAGTTTCAGCATGGAGAGATGAGTGCCGGAGGAGGTTGGCCTTGTGAGACTAGCTACATGACGTCATGTTGCGCCCAGCAATAGTGCCACATTCCTTCCTCAATTTTTCTTATCACCCCATTACGCTGTACGCAATTTTCGGCACAAACCGTGGTTACACTGTTCGAGAAGGTTTGGGACGGCAGTAGATCATTTTATGAAGATTATGTCCACTTCGTGAATAGTGCAGTTTATTCTGGAAACTATGTCACCGCTAGCAATAACGCTAGAATGTTTGATAGCAAGTGTATAAATGCAGACACACTTCGCCACTTGTCAGTTGATCGACGGCTGCTGCTCCGATCGTCGCAATCAGTGTAAGTCTGATACTGTAACCCGATTTTCCATTTACCGGGAACAGGTTCGCCCAAATAAACAGTTTGATCTTACCATCCAGTCTCTTGCCTTCAGCCACGTCACGACCCTGTGACATCTGGTGGAGGTGCTCCTTGATCCATGTATTGCACGCCCCCTCCGACTGTGAGCCAAGTCCACGTAACAGTGAAGAAACTGACGTCAACTACCACCAGCGAGTCAGCCATAGGCAACAAGGTCTACCACGGGAGTATGGGGCTTAACCCGACAAGACTCGCTTGATGACCATGACGATGATTGCAGCAACGATGACAGCTGGTGCGCCACCACGTGCGGTGATCATGATGCAGCCGCCCCGAGAGCCACAGAGTTTCGATTGATCACCTAGGGAAGACCTGGAGACCTGGCTGGAGACATACGACCGTGTCGCCTCCTCGAACTACTGGGACCCCGAAGAAAAACTGCGGCATGTATACTTCTACCTAGAAGACGCCGCGAAGACGTGGTTCGAGAACCGGGAATCATTCAACTGCGGCGAAGCCTTCAGTACCAACGACCTCCGCGAGACCGTTTGAGCGATCATGCTGGAGGAGCTGTGCAACCAGCTACCTTCGCCGCAGCCTCAAGATAATCCGATCGCCGACATTGTCTGCGAAGAAGTTTGCCAGTTGGAATCGCCGAAGCACCGCAGCCTGAACTGCAAGCTATAAGCTACGCCGCTGCAGTGTGCCGCAATGCTCCTCCATGCTCCATGCCGCGTCAGGACACTGCCTCACAGCAGTTCTACCGCCAGACACCACCACCACCAACGCCATACCGCCCACCTGCTGGCCAGCGCTACGCTTTTAGCAAGACCGACGTCTGGCAAAGCACACGTTCCCCCTCTTCCAGTACCGCCAGATGGTTTCCCCATCGACGCACCACGTCCACAGTGAGGTGAAAAACCAATTGACATCGCCGACTATCTCGCCGGAGTGCAGCAGACAACCAGAGGATCTTCTTGTTCACCATCATTCGGCTGCTACGCATCACCGCACCGCCGGCCGAACACTGGCCCAAACCAGGGCCGGTCGCCTAGCCCGTAGCAGGAAAACTAAGGGCAGCAACCGATAGAGGTGTGGTTGCTGTACGCCGAACTTCTGAAGACCTTCCGCCGCCGACGCCAAGGCGAAACCTCAAGAACCCACCGCAACATGAACCTTGCCCTGGCGTCAAAACTTCGGGGCCAGAAGACGACTTCATGACGCAACATTGAAGCAGCGGTACAAACCGTCGTAGCCGAGATACGACGCTGCGATCCAACTGCAACGCGAGGAAACGAACCAGGGACCTCAATGTTCTGATCGACGGCCACAGCGTCACAGCTCTCGTTGACACCGGAGCCGACTATTTGGTCATCAGTGAGATATTTGCCACGAAGTTGAAGAAAGTTAGGACCACTTGGGAAGGCCCTGAAATCCGTACAGCCGGAGGTCACCTAGTAACACCAGCGGGAACCTGCGCAGCCAGAGTGACCATTAACAGCCGTATCTATCCCGCAAGCTTCATTGTACTGCAGCATTGCTCGAGAGATGTTATTCTTGGAATGAACTTTTTGAGCCTCCATGGTGGGGTAATCGACCTGAGAACAAAGTCGATAACACTATCCACAGAAAAAGCACTATCAGCACGCACGCCATCAGGAAGCCATGCCCTGAATCTACTAGAAGTCACCGTCGCTCCTCGCTCAAATGTCATCATTTCTGTCGACACTCCAAAACCAGAAGACTTCGAAGGCATCGTTGAAGGCACTCAGCACCTATTGGTCAACCGCGGTATTTGTGTTGCAAGAGGAATCGCTAAGTTGCGGAAAGGAAAAGCAACACTTATGCTCACAAATTTCAGCAACGAGTACAAACACGTGTACAAAGGTACAAGGTCGCATACATCGGTGAAAGTACGGAAGCCACCAATGCTTTCGCCCTCATCGATTCTGCAGAACCTACTCCGTTGAACGAAGCTCCTCATCCAGCTTTCGACATCAATCTGAGCCTCCCGAAGCATAAGCAAGAACAGTTCAAAGCCCTGCTCCTGCAATACAAGGACTGCTTTTCCTTGTCATCGAAAATTTGCCAGACCGCAAATGCGAAACATCGCATAATAACAGAGAAAAATGCCAGACCACTACGGCAAAGCCCCTACAGACTTTCTACGTGAAAACGCGAGGTCGTAAAAAGATAAGTCGACAAAATGCTACGCGACGACATCACCCAACTGTCTAAAAGTATGTGGGCGTCACCCGTGGGGTTAGTGAAGAAAGATGGAACCCTACGTTTCTGTGTTGATTATCGCCACCTCAACAAAATCACGAAAAAGATGTTTATTCTCTCCCAGGAATAGAACACTCCTTCGATCGACTCCACAACACGAAGTACTTTTCGTTGATGGACCTCAAGACTGGCTATTGGCAAATCGAAGTCAACGAGTGAGATAGAGAAAAGACGGTAGAGAAAAGACGGTGTTTATAACACCAGACAGTCTTTTCGAGTTCAAGGTCTTTGCTTCGGTCTTTGCTCTGAACCTGCGACTTTTCAACACGTTATGGACACAGTACTGGCAGGATTGAAGTGGCAGGCTTTTCTCATTTACTAGGACAACGTCATAGTGTTTTCCTCGAGCGTCGAGGAGCATCTTCGGCACCTTCAAGTTGTAATTCAAGCCATCAAGACTTTCGGACTCACCCTGAAGCCAGAAAAGTGCTGCTTTGCATACAAGGAACTTTTGTTCTTGGGCCACAGGATAAGCAAGTCCGGAGTAATACCTGATTCGCAGAAGACAGCTGCAATCGCAGCTTTTCCACCCCTTTTCGTCAAGAAGGCTGTGCGTCGATTTCTCGGCCTGTGTGCCTATTAAAGGCGCTTCGTCAGGAACTTTGCCCGCATCGCCGAGCCACTCACTAACCTTACGAGGACTGACATCAAGTTCAAGCGGGAAATCCCACAGTAGGAACTACTTGGGGAACTAAAACGACGCCTGCAGATGCCTTCGATACTCGCACATTTTGACGGAAACGCCAAAACAGAAGTGCACACTGACGCAAGCAGTGCAGGACTTGGCGCTGTCCTTGTGCAGAGGACTGACGGACTGGAAAGGTTTATTAGTTACTCTAGCCGGTCGCTATCCAAGATAGGAAGCAGGTATTCCACAACAGAAAAGGAGTGCCTTGCCATCATCTGGGTGACGTCAAAGTTTCGTCCTTTCCTCTATGGCAGGCCTTTCAAAGTTGTGAGCGACCACCACACTTTGTGTTGGCTAGCTAACTTGAAGGACCTTTCAGGTCGCATTGCGCGATGGAGCCTGACTTTAAGAATACGACATTAGTCATTTACAAGTCTGGCTGAAAACACTCCGACTGCCCGTCGCGAGCCCCCGTTGACCCACTGCCGCCTGACGACCTGAATGACGATTGCTTTTTGGGAATGATAATTGCTGACGGCTTCGCATAACCACAGCGGGCTGACCCAGAACTTAGGGGCCTAATCGAATACCCCAAGGGCAAGACGTATTCAAACGAGCACTTATGTCGTTCTCGCTGCGAAACGGCCTTCTAGAAAAAAAAGAACTTCTCGCGACTTCGAGCCAAGTACCTTCTTGTGGTGCCTTCAGCATTATGACCCGAACTCCTCCAGGCCTTGTATGATAATCCAACGGCAGGACATCTTTGTGTTTCCCGCACGCTCGCGAGGATACAAGAAAGGTACTACTGGCCATGCCTTACTGCTGATGTAGCTCCTTATGTGAGGATATCCTGAGACTTCCAGCCACGCAAAACACTGCCGACAAGGCCAGCAGGCTTTCTTCAACCGATCGAACCACCTCGCCGACCGTTCCAACGAATTGGGATGGACCTACTGAGGCCGTTTCTCACGTCGAATTCGGGAAACAAATGGATCGTCGTAGCTACTGACTACCTCACCCGCTACGCTGAAACAAAGGCCCTACCCAAAGGTAGTGCCAAAGAGGTAGCCAAGTTCGTTGAGAACATTGTCCTTTGTCATGGCACCCCAGAGGTTGTCATCACCGATAGAGGTACGGCTTTTACTGGTGATTTGACTCGGGTGATCTTGAGACATAGCCAGACAAGCTACCGCCGCACGACCGCCTACCACCCACAGACAAAGGGTTTCACCGAGCGGCTAAACAAGACAATGGCCGACCTGCTGGCCATGTACGTCGACGTCGAACACGAGACAAGAGACGCCATTCTTTCGTACATGACGTTTGCCATGCAGGAGACGATGCAGATGCCACCGTACAAGTTGTTCTATGAAAGGAACCCGGAAACGATGCTCTACGCAATGCTGCCCAACGTCGCTTACAAAGAAAACCTCGACATCACCCTCTATTTTCAACGCGCTGAAGAAGCTCGTCAACTCGCCCGCCTGCCCATCATGAATCAGCAGACGACCGACCGCTGCCATTACAATCTTCGGCGACGCTTCTTGGAATACCAGCTCGGTGAATGTGCTTAGGTATGGACACCGATACGCCGATGTAGACTCAGTGAAAAACTTCTGTGACGGTACTGCTGACCATAAAGGGTAGTACGACTATGAGTAGTACCACTCGACTATGAGATTGTCCCTGACGGCATTACGAACTCAATGACGCTGATTGCGACCTTAAGTCATCCAGGTTGTGCGCCTCAAGCCGTTTTATGCACATTAACGAACTGAAAGTGTATTTTGTTCTAGCTGTTATTATTGCTGTATCGTACTTTATATTTGTACTTTCATCTTCCGTTAAAGCCATCGGGACGATGCCTTTTTTGGAGGGGAACGAATCCCACATTCTTTCCTCAAGTTTTATTTTCACCCCGTTACGCTGTATGCAATTGTCAGTGCGAACCGTGCCTACACTGTTCGAGAAGCTTCGGGATGGCAGTAGATCATTTTGTTAAGATTACGCCCACTTCGTGAACAGTACAGTTTATTCTGGAACATACGTCGCCGCTAGCGATAACGCTAGAATGTTCGATGGCAAGTGTACAAAGGCAGACACGCTTTGCCGCTTGTCAGTTAATCGATGGCCAACGCTCCGCTAATGTGCAGGTATGCTACTGTAACCAGACTTTTCGTTTATCGGGCACAGGTTTGCCCAAACAAACAGTTTGATCTGACCATCCAGTCTCCAACCTTCAGCCACGTCACGACCCCATGACGATATGACAAGTTGTGAAGAAAAAGAAAATTTTTTATCCTTGAATTCATCTTAGAGAAATGCAGTTGGGACTGTGAGAGTCTCTAGCATTTGTCTACCAAGTCTGCTGATAACCACATGGGTGCATTCAGAATTTTATTTCATTAGGTACTCTTTTATTCAGCCAGTATTCTGTTCATTCGCTATGAAAATAATCACTGAACAAGTTTTTTTAGAATGCTCAACAGCATGCCGACATTGTTTTTGCATCACTAAGCGAACTAGGGAGGGCTCTAAAGATCTCTGGCGTCATGAGGCTTGCAATAAATCAAAATATTTCTAGGTCTTCACAAGTGCCCCAAAATAATTCATGTCCTTGAATGCATTCAGGATGTAAAGTAAGCTGCTTGGGATTGCTCCAAAATGGAAAATTTCGCTGCTCCAAAGTGTTTCAAAATAGAAGATTTTGCCTTTCCAAGGTGCTCTAAAATGGAAATTTTGCTTCTCCAAAGTGCTTCAAAATTCAAATTTTGCTGGTCCAACTCAGCAGACCTCGGTAGCATCACTGGGTGCCCTAACACACGTATCACCTAGCTTATGTATCATATCATATCTGCTTCAATAACTTCACGAGTTAGCTAAACCCTATGTTGTGCCATCACTTTGCTCTGATTGAAGCAGGGTGTATACCCACAGTCACTACAATGAATGCCGATTTACTACTGTAGCTCTCTTGTGCAGTGGAGCTTTTCCTGACAGCACTGGCTTTTCTTTTACAGTGACCTTAAGCATTTTTGGCATTTTGAATAACTAGAAATACCACTTATCTCAAAATTTGCTGTGGATTTTATGGCTTTAAATTAATGAGGGATTACTGAATAAGGCTGTCAGTAGTGCAGAAGATGAGTAGATAGGGCCATAGGGCAGTAATAAAAAATGGAGCTTGCTCATGCCCACCTGCGGTTACCACTATATTTAGATTAAGGTGAATAATACAGTAATTCTTTGTTAACTAAAATTACATCTGCTAATAATGAAAAGGGAATTGGAAAAAAAAGAAACAGCTTGTTACTGGTGGAAGTCGAACCTTCTGACTGGTGAAGAAAAGACATAGCATTAATCAATATGAGTGTGGAGGTCTTTCTTTTTTTCTGAACTCCCACATTTGTATTTTTTACATGCGCATACCAATCAGCTTAGCAGTAAGTTGAACTGGGGGGCATTTGCTGCATTACATATGGGATGCAGTTAAATCTGGATATAACAAAATGGACAATTCCCGGAAAAATTGGTTTAAAAAGGATTTCGTTATATGCAGGTAATGTACGAAAATTTGGAAAATAAATGTGTAAATTAAACAAAAGGGGAGGACTGAAGGCAGAGCTAACCCAAAACACTTATTTACAGTGAAAAAACTGCATTATTATTGCGATAGCATTTATATGGACTCTTCGGCGGGTTTTTTGCCGTCGCCCCCTTGGCCCGTAATATGTCAAAAGTGATAACATGCCCCCACGCATTGTAACTTTCACGAGTAGATAAAAAGCATGGGAGCGCTGCTGAAGCAGAGATCAAATGAGTCGGCCCATCCCTATCGCCCGAAAAGTGCACGAGATAACGTCTCCTGCATGTTAGAACTGCCGTGGAATGCTCAAACAGAAAGTAGGCCACCCTTCTTGTATGAGCATCAAACAACGCAGGGAGAGGAGGGAACCCTTGAGTAGCAATAATGAACTCGGATATTAAGGGCGGTCGTGATCGTTGGCGCGCTTGCTATTTCAGCGAGTATCAGTGTGGTTTCAACACGAAGGGACTATGTCAGAAGAGCACTTCTTCCTGCAGCAGCCATATTTGCTCACGCTAGTGTTTTGTAGGAGTTCCACGATATCAGATCTAAAAGTCTGGGCTGCCAGTCTTACTTCTTATAATATTACAATTTTTTCTATCGCATTAATTGCATTGCATTCAATGCATCATCGTGTTGCCAGAACTAATAGGATAATCGTGAAAGCTACCAGCCGGCAAACTCGCGGCGCGGCGCAAGACGGAAGCGCGTGACGAGTCGATTTCCGAAGATTCGTTGTCATCGTGGTCTCGGAGAGTTTCCATCAGCGCCTAATCTGACGTCCCCTTGGTGGTGACGACACAGTTGTCTCAAATTAAGAAAAGTCACAGTTTCGCCACAAGGGCGAAGCAGTGAATGCGAGAGCAACAATTTGGAATGTAACACTCAGAATGACAACCAGATCAAATTGTGCAGCGCGCTACTTATGCACCAATGATGCACAAAAACAACATACACTGGACGAAAGCGAGCTAACAGCGTTTACTGCTCAACACTTAACGCGCTGTTTAAATAAAAACCAGGCGCTGTTCTGTCTTCTCTCCTGCTCTTCCTGCTTCATGACATGTTTTTTGCGCCTCAGTCTTCTGCACCAGGCACGAAGTGTAATCATGAGTTCAAATGCGAGGTCAAACTAACAAGTTCCCCAGTTCTTAGTTAACTGTGTTTGAAAAGCGCACTCTTTTTACAAATGGCACCTGTCCAGGGAGTGAATTGATCTTTGTGTGCCCGGCGATAACTAAATGCAATTGTTCCGGTCAAAGTCGAAGGTGCACGATTTTCCCCCCGAAGGATAAGCACGCTCGCACAAGCGTCTACCCCCCATTTGCGGTGCAAAGTACGCGTGGTAGATAAGCGCGCGTTGGCGCATCTTGATGAGCAATGGGCCGAGGGCGGGCAGCTTTTTTTTTTTTTTTCATTTTGATATATATATAGATGCGTATACATTTATTGTGAATAATGGCAGCGGCGGCAAAAAAAAAAAAAAAAAACAGCCGAGACTGTCCGTATAATTGCTATTGCTATTGCCATAAAAAAATAAAAAGCTGAACGTCTTTGAGGGCTGTGCGTTGAAAACGAAGAGCGAACGACATGGACACAGACACGGATCACGGATACCGCGGAAAACTATAGCGCCCTCCATATGCAGTGCAGCCCCACATATGTGATGCTAACTAAAATTAAGCATGGTACTGGCAACGTGCAAAAGTAGTTTTCTTTTTTTATTTCAGTTTGCAGTAGGAGGGGGCACACCTGCGCATGCACGCGCGGTAGCGAGAAGGGTGGCAACGCCGGCTCGTGCGGTACAGGCCCGCTTTCCTGCACTTCGCACTTCGTCGGCGGCAGGGCAGTCACAAAAAAATGCATGTTCGTATTAAAATGCCAAAATGCGGAGCGAAATTTCTAGATTGTCCGTGGGAAAAATTGGTTGTATCAAAGTTGTCTCCCGCTGTTACTTTGTTATATAGAGGTTGCAAATACATGTGCTTCTATGAAGCAATGGCGGGAAATATAAAAACTTCATTATATCGAGGGATTCGTTATATGGAGGTTCGTTATAATCAGGTTTACCTGTAATTTAGCAATTTTGGTGGCCATAACCTTGAACATAGGAGAACTGAAAGTGCCACTCTTGGCAATATACATGTATGTGATAGACAAAATTTTATTCAGTGAAGACTTGTATGGGCCACCAACACTATAAAGGTTCACCTCGATATGAGCTAAAAAATGATATTTCTATTTAAACGTGCTATGCATATCTTTAGTAGATGTGTGGTTGACTGACATTTGTCACCTCAAGATTCTCTATTATTGCTGCAACAGGACGCAATTCAGAAGGCCTGATGTGGTATCACTTTGTGGTAGTAGGTGTGTGCGAATAGTGAATTTTAGAACCGAATTAAATATGCATACTGATCGAAACTATTCAAGTAGCTTTGAATAGCAAGACAACCATTTTAAAAGCAGCCAAGACAGGTATGGTCAAAATTTTTAAAACAGCTTAAAAATTCTATATTTTATTGGAAATAAATATTCACAAGCTTTAATAAAATAACTACATAATTACTTTTAACCATCTGAGAATACCAAAATAATTTAAGCTGAAGCAAGCTTGTATGAAGCAGCAATCGGAGCCTTCAAGGTATTTTGTAACTGCAGGCTGAATTATAGCCCACAACTGAAATGTAATACAGTAATGAAAGTGGTACTTTGTCAATGGCCTTTAGATAAGTTTGATTGATAAATGTTGAGTGATTTTCTGTAGCTAAAGGAGCACTGACATCAAATTTATTCAAGGCAAGATTTTTGCATCCAAGAGTAGTTATTGACCTCTTAGTAGCGATTCGCGACCCAAAACGCTACTCAGAGACAACTAAGTATTCATTTTATTGATTTATATCAGCAGTATCTAGCACGACGGAAAATGGCCAGCAAGCCCATCATATTTAGCCCTAACGTAGGGCTCAGCTGCTTCGCTGAGCCCCGCGTCATTTTGCCTGATATTTCGCCTGCTAGGTGCACTCGTTCAGTCATTTCTTCTCTCCAGCATTGGTGTCGTTGCCGTAAAAAGTGTCGACTAGTGTTGAACACGACAGTCTAGAGCTTGGAATCATTGTGAATCATGACGTAACGAATTATTTTTCCCTTGATCGACCCTTTGCAGAACAGTGGTTCCACGATGGACGCCGTTCAAAGCAGCAACGAGGAAGTGCCAGGAAACACATGCTTTGGCCATGCTCACTTTTGTGTCTCAATTAGATATATTGGTAGTTTTGTTGTGCACAGCATTCTGGTATACGCTGTGGGGTCTCGGCGAGGCGAACGAGCACATCGCCACGCCACGCTCTTGGAGTGAACGGACACAGCAGACGCGGTCGGTACCCACGCTACAGACAGCCGTTCGCGGCAGCCGCCACGCGCAGAAGAGGCTCGCTCAACTCTTGCCCACCACCAAGGCCTGCCTTTCGCCAGGGGCCACCGCCGGCGCTACCACTCTACCAACAGTGGTACTCAAAGCGAACACAACGCCATCTATCGCCCGGCGGTGGTCACCACCGAAACAAAGCCTTGGGGCGAGACATGTGCGCCACGCGGCGCCGACAACTTTACAGGGGGGGGGGGGGGGTGTCAGCACCCCCACATTCCCCCAACCTTAAATCAAACCATATCCCGAAATCAGAAATTAGCTACACAAGCTTTAACAAACAAAAAAAAAAAATGATATCGCACGACCATAATGTCCTTGCACCACGACACCGCCGCTGGTCGACACTGCTGCACTGTCCGGCTAGACTTCATCTCAGTACCGGCCCCGCAACAGCAACGTTGCCGTCGGCGCGACGATCCGTCGCTAGCGCCGACACGTCTTCCAGTTGTGACCAGCACTCGCGAGGGCGCCAGAATGCAGGCAGTTGCGCAGGTCCCAGGCATCTCCATCGCCCGACCTCATGACCGCATTCCTGGCCAGCGATGCTGACGATGTGCAGGCCAGCCGGCCGTGGATGACATCCCTCCCGCTGAATACATCAATAACAACAACAAAAAAACTTGAAAGAAAACAATCGAGCAGGTCCTCGGGAAGGGAGCTTCGAGCTTTTCGTCCACGTGGTACGTTTGTCAGTACTGCTAGCTAATAGATTGGTGGCGGCCGAGACGTACATCAAAATAAAACAAAAATCACTTTTCCTAACTCGTGCTCACAAGAAAAAAAAAAAAAGTGAGGGAAGCAGAGCGCAACATCTCAATGCCACGATCCACCTAGTTGTGCCACGTGCGACAGGCGGCTGCGCAGAGCCTTAGGCCTAATGAGTCGCTCGGCAACAACCGGCATCCACCCAGCACCCAGCCTAGGCGAAGAAGAGGCAGCCGCGAGGAGACGTCCACTCTGTGAGGTGGCCCTATCGCTCGCCGCACACAGCAGCTTACCGAGCGATCGGCGTCCACCGCCCCGGGCGGTGTCACGACGCCCCGGCGCCGAGCCGCAATACAAGTCAGCAACGACGCCCGGCTCCCTAAGCCCAAAGAGATGGAAGAAGCTATTTACAGAAAATCGGACCACCCACGAGGCTTCCTCACTCACTCGCTTCGGGCCTGGCCTACAAACCACATGCTCTAGGCCTTGCTCACCCCAGGATGCAGACCACATGGCTCTCGTCCTAATTCAACGTTTTTGAAAACTAACAACCAAAAATAACAACACTTGCGAGCAAAAAAAATAAATAGAAAGTCAACCTGCCGACAAATTCAAACACGTTACAAAACCAATCTCCTCGCTTCTCAACAAAGCACACCACCGACGCTAGCAAAGAAGTCCCCCCCTAGGCCTAATCTACTCCGGCTCTAACAAAATCCCTGTATTAAGCCGCAAAAACTGTCGTCCGATACTCCAAGAGCTCCACATTGGGCAGCCAGCGTGGGGTCTCGGCGAGGCGAACGAGCGCTAGGCCACACTCTTGGAGTGAAAGGACACAGAAGACGCGGTCGGTAGAAAGCACACAACATACATACATTTATTAACTAATTTAGACGACGATATCGTCCGCCGAATGATACACCAATTTCAACTAACACGCTACCATACAAACAACATGATGCAGTAACACACTAAACACACAATAACATGATAAACACACACTAACACACCCAACACACTAACACATACCCAAGGCGGCATCGCCAACGCCTGACTTTCCACGTGGGCGTGGGACCCCGGCGCGAAGCGCGCGGTGCCGAGCACCGGGGACCCATGCTACAGACAGCCGTTCGCTGCAGCCGCCACGCGCAGAAGAGGCTCGCTCAACTCTCGCCCACCACCAAGGCCTGCCTTCCGCCAGGGGCCACCGCCGGCGCTACCACTCTACCAACAATGGTACTCAAAGCGAACACAACGCCATCTATCGCCCGGCGGTGGTCACCACCGAAACAAAGCCTTGGGGCGAGACACGTGCGTCACGCGGTGCAGACAACTTTACAGGGGGGGGGGGGGTGTCAGCACCCCCACAACGCAAAGGGGTCTCTGGAGAAGCGTATGTTGTGGGGATAGTAGGAAACTTCAACTGTGCTAGAGAGGGCACACCAAAATGAAAAAAAAAACACAGGACAAAGGCATGCTATCAACTGATTTATTGAAAACATTTAACTACCCTTCTGATACAATGTGCGTGCGCAATGACAGTCATCACCGAGTGACGAATGTGCACTACCCCACGAAAACAACTATCTACATTGGAAAATTATCGTTTCTTCTAGAAGAACATGCGCTTATGTGGGTCATGTATAGTTGTCCATGAGGCTTCCAGAATTTCGCGTGCCCTTTGGCTCTTGGCTCACCCTAGCACCTTGGTGTTACTAAGTATGGGCTTGCACTTCCGCACACATGCACCACCATAATGAGTAGGCAGGGACTTCCCACTGTGGCCTCCAAGTGAATTAGAAATCTTGATTAAACACTTATCTCCCGGTCAGCTCCTGTGTTAATTATGTGTTTTCAATAAATCAGTTGAGAATCTGCATTCGTCCTGTGTTCTTATATTCTATTATATTCGTCCTGTGTCCATTCGTCCTGTGTTCTATATTCTTATTATATGGTAAGCTCTGTGTAAGACCATACATTCCCAACCCTCGTCGATGTTTCAAGCGTCAACGTTTTGGTCATGGATCGTAGAGTTGTAGAGGGCATGCCACTTGCTCAAAGTGTGCATCCATTCAACACATATCAGACAATTGTACCTCAGAAACAACTCATTGTTCGAACTGTGAAGGAGATCACGATGCCAACTCACGATCACGCCCCACATGGAAAAAAGAGAAACAAATAGTAGAACTTAAGGTCAAATTCAATCTGTCATTCCAAGAAGCACGGCAACGTTTCGCACTACACAACCCATCTTATCCTTCCTTTGTAGATGTGACGCTCCGGGGCGCCGCACCACGTCTCTGCACCCGCGAATGTCACACAGAGTGTGGCCTCGGTCGTGCCACCAGCGCCCCCGGCTGGAGCAGCCTTACTGCTCCGCCACCTGACAAACAGGGCCGGCAGACCCCCGTGTCTGCTGAACCTCGGACCAGTGGAAGCGCAGTTCGCTCCGAAAGTTCTGTGACCATGCCTGCCGAGCAGGCACCATCCACCACCTCACAAGAGGTGATGGATACAAGTTACACTCCTCCGGCGCCTCAGACGCCGAAGGATAGGCGCAACTCTTTGGAGCGCGCCAAGGAAGCGAAAACCAAAATTACAGGGCCCCCAAAAGGCTCTGTAACTTAAGGCAACACTTTTGTACACACAGCACCACACAACACTAAAATGACACAAATACTACAGCGGAGCGTCAGAGGACTGCTGAGAAACCTCGACAATATTCAGGAGCTCTTACATGAACATAAAGCAAAAGTGCTGTGTGTGCAAGAAACACACTTGAAACCAAAATATACTAACTTTCTATGCAATTACGTTATCTTTCGAAAGGACCGGAATGATGCCATTGTGCCATTCGGTGGTGTTGCTATTATAGTCAATCAAGGGATTGCATGCACACGCCTACTACTACAAACATCCCTTGAGGTGGTGGCTGTTCGAGCAGTTCTTTTAAATAAGCTCGTCACCATCTGCTCTCTATACATACCTCCACAACCCCGTCTTGAAAAGCATAACTTCCAGTTCCTCATAGACAAACTTCCAGAACCCTACCTTGTCCTAGGGGACTTTAATGCACATGGTAGCCTCTGGGGCGACTCTCGCTGCGATGCGCGAGGTTGCATTACAACATCGCTAACAATACGTACTCAACAATAGACATCAGCATAACATCCCCATCACTCCTGCCTCTACTTAAATAGGAAGTCATTAGTAATCCATATGGTAGTGACCATTTTTGTATTGTTATCAGCACATCAATAACAAATACATGTCCTGCACAGGTTCCCAGATGGCTCACCGACAAAGCCTATTGGGAAAAGTTTCAAAAAATGACTATATTAAGTTGGACTGACATGGCGGCGTTAAGCATAGAGGATGCTGTATGCTACTTTACAGCTTTCTTGGTTGATGCAGCAACAAAATGTATTCCCCAAACATGTGGACCGTCAAGCAAACGACGAGTCCCATGGTGGAATAATGAGTGCCGTGATGCTCGAAAAAAACAAAATAAGGCATGGAGGTTGCTTAGAGACTCGCCTACAGCCGAGAATCTTGTAAACTTTAAGAACGTCAAGTCGCAAGCAAGGAGGACGCGCCGACAGGCGAGAAGAGAAAGTTGGCACAAATTTGTATCGGGCATTAACTCATACACAGATGAGTCGAGAGTCTGGAGCATGGTTGGTAAGGTGGCAGGACGAGAAGCACATTCCCTTCCTCTAGTGAACACACAAGGGGAGAGTTTGGAAGACCAGGCAAACACTCTCGGAGCGCACTTTGAACAGGTCTCCAGCTCAACACACTATAGTGAAGCGTTCCGACGATACAAAACCAGAATAGAAAAACAGAGATTAGAGCTCAAACCCACAACACATGAGGCATAGAATGAACCTTTCTGTTTGGCTGAACTACAAGCCTCACATACCTGCTGCAATATATCTACCCCAAACACGGACCATGTGGCATATGAAATGTTAAAACACCTGCCCACTGAAACCCAGAAAGCTCTCCTCTACCTGTATAATGCGATATGGTCTTCCGGCGAGCAACCCTCAGCCTGGAAGGAAGCTATTATTATCCCAATTCTAAAACAAGGCGAGGACCCGGCCTCAGTTTCCAGCTACAGGTCAAGAGCGTTAACCAGCTGTCTTTGCAAAGTCTTTGAGAAAATGAACAACAGGTGCCTGATGCACTTTCTTGAAATTAATGGCCTACTTGACCCATACCTGTGTGGGTTTTAAGAGGCTCGGTCCACCACTGACCACCTTGTCCATATCGAGGCAATTTTTTCTTTTAGGTGTTCCTCGATATGGAAAAGGCATATGACACTACATGGTGCTTTGGCATATTGCGAGACCTGTTGCATTTAGGTGTGCGGGGTAGAATGCTGACCATCATCAAAAGCTACCTGTCTGACCGTAAATTCCGTGCCCGAGTTGGCACAGTCTTATCTCGAGTATTTGTCCAAGAAACAGGAGTGTCACAAAGAGGTGTATTGAGCTTCTCACTTTTGATAGTTAAAATTAATTCCTTGCACCTGTCTCTCCCACGTAATATTTTTGTGCTGCATATATGTCGATGATGTACAGATTGGTTTCAAATCATGCAACATCTCAATGTGCCAACGTCAAGTTCAACTAGAGTTGAACAAGGTATCTCAATGGGCAAATGAGAATGGTTTTATACTCAACGCGTAAAAGAGCACTTGCGTCTTGTTCTGCCAAAAGAGGGGCCTCCATCCTGACCCCAACATTGACCTGCATGGTCAACCTCTGCCACTGAAGACCGAGCACAAGTTTCTCGGACTAATATTAGACACTAAACTAACCTTCATCCCACACAAGCATTTAAAAGACGTGCTTAAAAACAATGAATACTTTGAAAGTGTTGTCATGCACTACGTGGGACAGTGACAAGAAGTGTCTGATGAATTTATATAAAGCCTCGTACGCACATGCCGAGATTATGGTGCTCTAATCTATCGGTCGGCAACACCCATCAGCCTTGAAGATTCTCGACCCTGTCCACCATCTAGGAATTCGCCTCTCTACGGGTGCTTTTCGAACTAGCCCCGTGGAGAGCCTGTACGTGGATTCGAATGAATGGTTGATCCACCTACAAAGATGTTACCTGTCTTTTTTGTACTTTCTGAAGGTGAAGGCAGACAAGAAACACCCCTCTCATTTCGCAAGTAATGATTTGTCTTGTTCTGGCTTGTTTGAGAACCGTCCTTCGTTGCGGCAGCTCTACTCGCTCTGTGTAAGGGGCCTGGCCAAAGAAACAGGTGTCCTTCTTCTCGAACACAGTTTCATGGCTCCTGCAGCATATCTGCCACCATGGCAGTGGCAGCTTATACACTTGTGATGTTTCTTTTATTGAAGTCACAAAGCATGCACCACTTGCACACATACATATATACTTCTTAGAACTACAGCATAAATCTAGAACTACAACATAACCTAGAACTACAACATAAAAGTCCAACACTTCTGTATCATATGCAGCGGTAGGCCAATCTTTTTCCGAGGCCGGCGTTCTTCATCCTGATGCAAGCATTTTCACAGAAGAAGCTTACGCAATGCTGGCATTTGTTAAACACATCAAACAGGTAAAATTACAAAAGGCGGTAATATACACAGATTCCCTAAGTGTGGTTAAAGCCCTGAAAGCCCCCTAAAAAACACAAGAACCCTTTGCTGGTGTCACTTTACTCTCTTCTGTGCACACTGTACACATCAAAACAGCATGTCGTTGTCTGCTGGGTGCCAGGGCACCGTGAGATACAAGGGAACATTTTGGCCGACAAGATGGCTGCTTCCGCCAACGACACTACTTCCAATGCATCAATACCAATCCCTGCACTTGACTTGAAACCTTTTCTAGAACGGAAGCTCAGGGGGTATTGGCAGAGCAAGTGGGATATACACACAGACAATAAACTCCATGCTAATAAGCCGCAACTAGGTAATTGGCCGCCACTATCAAAATCATGACACACAGAAGTAACACTAACAAGGCTTAGAACAGGACATACACACTCTACACATTCATATCTTCTATCTACCGGCAATCCACCATATTGTGAGAGGTGTGGAGAACCACTTACGATTCTCCACATTCTCGTCTAGTGTAATGAGCCAGATGCTCTAAGAAAAAAGCACTTTTTACTGCCCTATCGACAGCAGCGCCCGCTACACCCTGGGATGCTCATCGGTAAGGATCCGCTTTTTAAAAGATGTTCATAGCTTTCACCCTATATTTCAAGGTGTTCCGTAGCACGACCTCTGTACCATGGTTGTGGCTGCTGTGACTACATCTCAGTCATGGTTTTATTATCATGACATTTTGCCATGCACTTTCACTGCACATATCTCACGCCACTGTCATGATTTTATTACTTTCACGTTTTTACCCGCGTTAGTGCGAGGAATTTTAAGGCCCCTTTACAGCCATGTTGTTCATATCTCTAGTCTATTGAAATGGCACTTTTTGGCCATCAATTGGCCCTTGTGCCATTAAAAAAAAACACTCATCATCATCACCATTCTGGTGTTCCATCTAGCGCAGTTGAAGTTTTCCAAGGATCTATAGAATATCAGTATAGGGAATGCACGCCAGCAGAGAAATAGAATACGTTAGGTTTAGGTTTCTACAAAAACATTTTTGTGCTTGTCAAGTTCTTACATCTCCAGATAGTCCTACCTATATAGCCTTTCATGCTTATGGCAACAGTAACCAGGTATTACGCAAACGCAAAGAAGTCTGCAGACGAACTAAAAATCACTAATAACGATACCTGCATGTTACTTGTTAGTCATGACTTTTGTCTAGACGTTACTTCACTTTGAATGCTTGTAATCGTCTTGGCGTGTACCATACATGTAATGAAACGACACACTCATTGCACTTCCAAGCAGACGGCTGCAGCTCACAACAGTTCCCCGACATTTTGACTAATGAGCCACGCCAAATCATGCTCTTTTCTTTCATCTTTCTTTCATTGGTGGTTTGTGTATTGTAAGTTTATAAAATCATTCAAAGCAGTGCGACGAAGATCAGACATGAAGAGTAAGAGCATTTTCAGGCCTTGGCGGCAGTTTGCGCCACAATAAGAACACTCTGATCATAGCCGTCATCGCTACTAACGCATCGTCACTTAGGATTGTATGAGTAGAATTTATCACACCGAACACGTAGCAAAAGTGTCGATGTTGCAAGGCACTCAATTTTTTGTTGATCATTCGTACGCTGTTTACTGTTGAAGTTCCACTTGATGGTTGCCATTCAAATTAAGCCAAGAAGACCTATGCATACTGAGCAGACAAATGAATTACACTTCTAGATTTTGAAATTTCATGTCAGTGCTTCTTTAACATCACCAGGAATGTCATGTTTAAAAATTGATGTCAATTAATATGAATTGATAACACTATCACTTTAGTGACAGTAAAGCTTCTGGAAAAACGCCTTCATCCTGTGATCAATATAGCATCCATAGTCCGGTAAGTACATGGGCTGTGTGCACCTGAGTAATAGGATGACGAAAACAAGAAAAGTGACTTCTTGCTATTGCAATGTCTCATTCCTTCGAACATTTTTCGTCTTTGCCAATCATTCTAAAAATATTCAGTATTTGGAATGTACTATTTGATTCGACCACCGAATCAATTAGATTCATTCCTTCGAACATTTTTCGTCTTTGCCAATCATTCTATCATTCTAAAAATATTCAGTATTTGGAATGTACTATTTGATTCGACCACCGAATCAATTAGATTGCTATTCAATTCATTATTCAAAATTTTCAAGTATTCGTGTACTCATAGCCAGTGTTCTGTTTTGCTGGACGGCAGTATTAGAATGGTGTGGGTCAGACTAGCCAGAATAAGGAATGTTATCTTTAGGACAGTTTTGCTGCGAGTCAAGTGAGTGAATTTTTAGAAAGTTTTGATGCGAATCAAGTGAGTGAATTTTTGTTTTTTGTTGCAGTGGGCAAGTCGGTTCCAACATGTGCCGTGTTTGGCTCTCGTTTCCTGACTGTCATGACTGCTGAGGTGTCGCCTTCATCATCTGTGATGTGAGTTCCGTTTGCTTAGATTCGATTGGCACGAAATAAGCACGTTGTGTCGAATTTGTTTAAGCATTACTCAGGCAGTATTCCAGTGGTGTACAAATGAAGTGTTATAGGGGCATTGAAGAGGAAAATGATTCGTAAGATACCCTTTCGCTATACCAAAAACATGATTATTGCAGGAAGTGCTTCAGCTTCACACGTCTACTAGGGCCTTAGTGTCTTCTGGGGAAGCTGGATACCTAACATACCTACTTTGAGAAAGTCTGGTTGTGAAAATATGAAAAAACACTTTGAAGACTGGGACAGTATCATCGTTACTTTTCGGTGACATACTGAAACGTGACATATTTGACATTGTTTTTTCTCATTGATTAATGAACCTGTGGTGGTAAGTGAGTAACAACTTTAATAGTCGCAGGCGTGAGGAGTATGGGAGGTTAGGCCATGTAGGCTGCCAGGCTGTGCTTCTTGCCACCCAATGTTGCTCGGTAGGGGGTGGGCGCATAATATTGGCTGGTAGGGGATCATCCGGGCAGCCCCAGAAGATGTGGCTAAGTGAGGCAACGTGGTTGCAGACGCAGCAGCATGAATCGCTGATGTACGAGTTGATGTATGAAAGCACGAGGGGGCACGGAAAGTGCCATGACTTTACTGCACTTCTCTAGGCGATGCCAAGCGATCTTGAACCGCTTGGGAAGACTGCCGTGAAAAAGTGGATAGACATGTCGCTCAAGGCGATGGGGCCGAGTGATGTCATGGTAGGTGGCAAGGGGCACTGGTGTCTGGGCATCAGACTCTGAGGCACCCACCACTCAGTCAACGAATCGTCGAGCAGGTTGGTGAGCTGCCTTGTTGCCGGTTTGACCTGAGTGGGTGGGGACCTAGATCAGTTCAAAGTGGCACTGCTCATCTTGCAGCAGTAGTTGGCGAAGTAGTCGTAGGTTGGTAGGCGAGATGAGACCTCGCGCAAAATTCGAGATGGCTTGTGTGGAGTCGCTGAGTATGGTGATAGTGCCAGCCGAGGTAGCAGTCGAAGCCATGGCAACCACTTCCACTTCTACAGCACAGTTTGAACGGTGTCGGCTGTGATTGCCGAACCTGAAGGCATTGAGGAGGGTGACATGGAAATGACTGCCAAGGCGTCCCTCAGTGAGTTGTGGTTGGCTGCATCCACATAGACTCAGTGAGTTGTGGTTGGCTGCATCCACATAGACGACTGCCAAGTAGTTGGTATATTTGGTGTGAAGCATAGCTGCACGGATTTAGTGGCGAGCGTCGTGGTGGTCTGTGAGCATATTCTTGAGGAGTAATTTGATGGAGAAGACCATTAGAACATCATGATGTAATGAGAGACCAGGTCTGGTGGGTGGGACGAGGTGTCATGGCTCATGGAGGAAAGAACATGGCGACTGGTCAGCAAACGGTAAAGGCGTGGCACCTGAGCGAAGCGGGGGCTTTCAATCAACTCCTCGAGGGTGTTGTGTATACCCAAGCAGAAGGATAAGTCGATTCATAAGCACGTTGGAGGGAAAGCGTCAGGTAGCCTTGCGTGCCCGACAGATGAAGGCGTCATTTCTGTCGTGTTTTGATTTGAGGAGATGAGTATAAGGAAGGCCATATGAGAGGTGGGAAATAACGAAAACGTCGATAGGGCGGAGCAGATTAGTTCTCGCATGCCCGTACGCCATGCATGGACACTGGCGAGCATATGCGTTGTTTGCTGTACGGAGGGCGAGAGCTTGTTGATGGTGTGCGTGTGGTGACGGTTTGACTGTAGTATCAGCCCGAGCATGTGAATAAGGGAAACGACTGAAACGGGAGCAGTGTTGGTGTGAACCATGATTGTGTGTTGAAGAGTTCTATAGTGACGCTGGTCGGCAAGTCGCATAAGAAGCAGGGCTGATTTGGCTGCTGAGCAAATGAGACCGGCCACATGCACACGGAATGTGACGATGTTGATGCGGCCGGTGGAGCCCGACGGAAGCCACGCAGCTACGTCATCTGTGCACAGTGTGTGTTTGAGAACGGGGATATGGTCACCTTGCCAGGAAGCAAGCGGAAGACGAGATGAAGAAAAAATTACACAATTTCCCGCTAAAGGGAACCATGGGTTGATACGAAGCAGTGCGTGCTAACACTTACACTGGCGGCGGCGTTGACGCTGGCGCTCATCGCAGCATTGCGCAGAAGTGAAACCTGGGGAGGTGCAAAGCACCCAGTGGTGGATCGGTGTTTCCGGCTGGAACATGCCAATCGCTGCTAATGGGCAATCAGAAACAGAAGACTCTGACTGGGCACAGAGACTCGCAGTTTGTGTCTAATTAATGCGGACGCTGCAAATTTTTATTGTTTAACAACACACAAAAGGAATCTCCCGCCAGCACTATCTTGGAGGTCAAGAGCCAGTTTCTATATATACGGGGTGGCCAGTGAATGATTGTGCAGCACAAGTAGTCAGTTATTTCAGTCAAGAAATCGCTAGCTGATGCTGCCTGCGTTGGTATTGCAAGAGGAGAGTGAGAGCATAGGAGAGGAGAGAGAGGAGGAGAGGACGTGCAAGTGTAATGGGGGTGTAAACATTGCTAGGAAAGATGCCAGAAATGCCTAGAGAGGTGAGAGAGTGGGGAAATGCCTGGGTTGTGAGGTGAGAGAGTGGGGAGTGTTGGAGAGGGGGAGGGGAAAACATGCCCCCCTCTCTCCATGGTGGTCATGTCGCACACTGGACTGGACTCGACCATAAGATGCTTCGCATCTAAAAAAGGCTGTAATACAGCGCTCTAAGGAGTGCTACAAGGATCAAGCTCGTACCTGAGAGACGGGAAGCCTGTGACGATCTCGGCTGTGTGGGCGGTACAGTTACAGGTACAAGTGCCAGAGTTGAGGGCCGCAAGTTCATCAAGGACAGCCGAATGAGATGCATGGTTGAGTGCCTTGCGAAGGTCGAGGCTAAGGAGAGCCTTGGTGTCTGAAAATTTGGGTAGGTTGACAAGGTTGTGGTCGCATGAAGACAGCTTGCGTGAAAAGATGCGGGCGGAAGCCAAGCATGCTGTGGCAAAGGAGATGGTTAGCGTCTGTGTACGTTCGCAAGCTAGCAAGAACGACATGTTCTAGAAGCTTGCGAATGTAGGAAGTCAGTGAGATGGACAGAAAATTCTTGATTGCAAGTTTTTTGGCCGGCTTGGGGAAGCTTCAGTGCTCATTGAGGAATGAAGTGAGGGTAGTGCTCGAAGGAGTGTCGATGTTTTGGAGGAGCTCGTTGTGGATGCGATCAGAACCGGGACAGGGGACTGAAAGTGCTGCAGAGCTTCCTTGATATTGGTGTCTAGTTCTGTAGTACGACACACGGCGGCTCTGTAGTACGACACGAGAGTGCCAGACGATGTTCAGGGAAGCAGAAGCTGGAATTATTTGGCGGCAAAGCCGCATTTAAGAACTCTAGGTAGTCGACATTTTCAGAGCCCTCCACTACGGCGTCTCCATAATCGTATGGTGGTTTTGGAATGCTAAATCCCACATATCGATTGAGCGATTGATCACGATAAACCATGTTCAATGTGCAAGGGCAAACTTAATCTTATGCTCCATTGTACATGCTCTTACTTATTTTGCAGTTCGGATCAGTGATTCTGCATATCCTATCCAACTTGTCAGGGGCAGCAAGTGCAACGCAAATGTTAACTCGCGGAGCTATTTTTTTTCCAGATTGTTATAAATAGTATGTGAATACGGAACAACCACAGTTTTCTCTCAGAGGTGGAACAGCTGCGCCATTGTGCGCCAAACTTGTTCACCTGCACCATCTTGCGCTGAACCTGCCTCTGTTGCGCCAAACTCGTTCATCAGCACTGTACTGCGCTGCAGCACCCGAATTCAGCCATATGGTGCGACAGCCATCAAGTCCTGTGCCCAAAAATGTGGCTGAAACATCTTGTTTTTGGTTTCTTCGAAACTGTCAGTTTTGGTTTCGTCAAGGCGTTGGTCGCTCGAGCTGCTGCTGTGAGCTTCGATTCTGAGGGTGGGGTGTGATCGCTAAATGGACACTAAAGGCAAGTAACAATTTATCTTGGAGTGATAGCTCAGTCTATAACAGCGTCTAAAACGACAATATTGTCAACGGTAGTGGCCTATTTGCAGAGAAATTAAGTTGAATGCATGAGAACACATGCACCAAGAGTAAGACATTCGCAGAATGATCTCGACGATGTCAGAGTTACTAATTAATCACTAGTAATCGAACTAGCTGCCCTAAATAAAGAACCTTCCATGCATCAAGAGACGTAATAAAATTCTACTTGTTCATTTCTGTTTGATTTATGGAAAAAAGAACCACCAGGCATTACCTATAGGCTTCCGGCGCGGAAGTTTGTGTTGCCATGTTGCGCCACCCTGGCGGCCTTGTCACAATATGCTGAGTAGGACAACAATGGCTACCGCGGTCGAATGGCTACCGTGGTCGGAGAAAGGCCCCAAGGAACTGAAAGTACTGTTGCGTGTTAAGTGCCGCACAAAAGAGGTGTAGGACCCAAACATGATCTTTTATTCATTCCTGTCGAGACCGTATGAAAAAGAGTGGTAGCAATGCTGGTTCTGTAAAATACAGCAATATCTTCACTTAGCAAGCACGTAAAAGCTTAGGCATGTGAAATCATGCAGAAAATTGCACATTTAATTTCAAATGATTGCTACGTACACAGACATGTTAGCGTAAAGGAAATACTGAAAAAAATGTATGCAAATTGATTCTCTACTTTTCACGTACACAGTATCTTATCAACACACGGCACAGGTGCCTTTTATGGCTTCACCCAAAAAGTTCTACGAGCTCTATTTACTGACGTGCCAGGTGTTGATGACGGGTGACCCCAAGATTGTAATGGTTCTGTAGACGATGGTAAGTTGGCATCTTTTACCAGAAGTATGACCGCTGCAACGTGCTTGCAATTTTCACTCACGCCGGCTTTGCAAGTGCAGATTGTGGCAAACACCCCGCGTTTTGCAGTTACCTATGAAGAAAAGTGAAATGAAGGATTAAGTGCATACTGTTCAAAACACCGTGCAATCCTGAAACATAACGGCTTCTCACCTGTACGTTAACATGCTACGACAGCTGTAAGTACAAATTACGTAAACGGCGTGATGGCTTGAATAAGCT